>NC_143034.1:23767500-24100000 GCF_057628025.1 Oncorhynchus mykiss | reverse complement strand
CATCATTACGGTTGTTACATCATTACGGTTGCTACGTCATTACGGTTGCTACGTCATTACGGTTGTTACATCATTACGGTTGTTGCATCATTACGGTTGTTACATCATTACGGTTGTTACATCATTACGGTTGTTACAACATTACGGTTGTTACATCATTACAGTTTTTACATCATTACGGTTGTTACGTCATTACGGTTGCTACATCATTACGGTTGTTACAACATTACGGTTGTTACATCAGTATGGTTGTTACATCATTACGGTTGTTACATCATTACGGTTGTTACATCATTACGGTTGTTACAACATTACGGTTGTTACAACATTATGGTTGTTACATCATTACGGTTGTTACATCATTACGGTTGTTACATCATTACGGTTGATACGTCATTACGGTTGCTACGTCATTACGGTTGTTACAACATTACGGTTGTTGCATCATTACGGTTGTTACATCATTACGGTTGTTACGTCATTATGGTTGCTATGTCTTTACGGTTGTTACATCATTACGGTTGTTACATCATTACGGTTGTTACATCATTACAGTTGTTACATCATTACGGTTGTTACATCATTACGTTTTTTTACATCATTATGGTTGCTACATCACTACGGTTGTTACATCACTACGGTTGTTATATCATTACGGTTGTTACATCATTACATTTTTTACATCATTACGGTTGTTACATCATTACGGTTGTTATATCATTACAGTTGTTACTTCATTACGGTTGTTACATCATTACGGTTGTTACATCATTATGGTTTTTACATCATTATGGTTGTTACATCATTACGGTTGTTACATCATTACGGTTGTTACATCATTACAGTTGTTACATCATTACGGTTGTTACATAATTACGGTTTTCCATCATTACGGTTTTTACATCATTGCGGTTGTTACATCATTACGGTTGTTACATCATTACGGTTGCTACGTCATTACGGTTGCTACGTCATTACGGTTCTTACAACATTAGGGTTGTTGCATCATTACGGTTGTTACATTATTACGGTTGTTACGTCATTATGGTTGCTATGTAATTATGGTTGTTACATCATTACGGTTGTTACATCATTACGGTTGTTTCGTCATTACAGTTGTTACATCATTACGGTTGTTACATCATTATGGTTTTTACATCATTATGGTTGTTACATCATTACTGTTGTTACATCATTACGGTTGTTACATCATTACGGTTGTTACATCATTACAGTTGTTACATCATTACGGTTGTTACATAATTACGGTTTTCCATCATTACGGTTTTTACATCATTATGGTTGTTACATCACTACGGTTGTTATATCATTACATTTTTTACATCATTAAGGTTGTTACATCACTACGGTTTTTACATCATTATGGTTGCTACATCATTATGGTTGTTACATCACTACGGTTGTTATATCATTACATTTTTTACATCATTACGGTTGTTACATCACTACGGTTGTTACATCATTATGGTTGTTACATCATTACGGTTGTTACATCAGTACATTTTTTACATCATTACGGTTGTTACATCACTACGGTTGTTACATAATTACGGTTGTTACATCATTACGGTTGTTACATCAGTACATTTTTACATCATTACGGTTGTTACATCACTACGGTTGTTATAGCATTAAATTTTTTTACATCATTACGGTTGTTACATCACTACGGTTGTTACATCATTACGGTTGTTACATCATTACGGTTGTTATATCATTACAGTTGTTACTTCATTACGAGGCTTAAAAAAGACTACTTACACTTTATAGCCTATCATACATACTTAACTTTAAGACTGATTGTGACCATGTTCATCTAGTTAATATGACTATGATTTCCCTGAACTCCGTTTTTTCAGAGAAATAATATCAATTAGGCATTTTATATTAATTATTCAATCGCTAGAGTGTTTGTTTTGGTTTATTGTAAAGTCCGGTTAATGAGAAGGAAATGAATGGAAAAAATAACCGTGCTTGTCAAAGTAGCCTTGTTTGAAGGCTAATGTATAATATGTTACATATTATGCATTTTCATTAATTTGGTCACATTCATTTGAAGGTTTCTATCAGTGTTGAAAGTCTTTACAAAAACCATGGTGTGATTACTTCAAATTAGGTTTCTATTAATATAGCGGACAACGGTATGCATTTTCATTTGCATAATGGATTCATTAATACATGGATAGGATTAGCAGACTAGAAGGTGGTCAGAACAGAACAGCAGCTGCATTGATAATCTTATGTATTGTAGGATATTGCTGACCTATGGCCAGTCCTTTAGACATCATCAGTGATCCCAGAACATGACCCGTAAAACCCCCATTATCTACCACCACAGTTTCAGTTTTAAACTCCAGCTTCACACAGCTGAAAATGCTATATTTTTGCTTATGGAAAATATATTTCACAGCAGTTTAGATGGTTTAGAGGGTACAGTGATTCTCTACGCGATTCTTGCTTGTTTTGTCACAAACTGAAATTAGGCGAACTATTAGAATTTTATCAACCAGGAAATGGCAGAGCAATTTCTGCATTGTGCATCTTTAAGAACTGGAAGCATAGAAATTGCGCCCCATAGAACAGATCTGTCACTTCTTAGACTTGTTTTCAATGAGAATGACAGATCTATAACTCCAATTTCTGTGTGAATTTGTTTGTATATTTGGTTATATATTGCCGTTTTAAAGCTCTAGATATAACCTTTTTGTCGATTGTACAAATAGGTAAGGTACGTCAGACTAAACCCTAGTCCTCCAGGTTCCAGCCTCCCAGCAAGGCCACGAGGCCAGGTGCCAGTGTGGTCTTTGGGTTCCTGTTCTTGGCTCTGCTCCAGAGGGAACTCGCCTTCCTTCCGTCCAACCTCTGGAGCGGTTGTAAATCCTGAGGAAGGGAGGTCAAAGTTTCTCGTCAATCTGCCTCTAGTCACGGCACCACACGCGGTTCAAAGTCATTGTTAATTCATTTGACTGCCTCTTGTGGAGCTGGTTGCTGCACAGCCGTCTGAAGGTTGGTTTGAAGAAAGAAAGAAAAAAGCCTCCCGCCACATCTGCTCCAACAGCTACATACGTTAGAGATACACTGCTCTTTCCATGACATAGACTGACCAGGTGAATCCAGGTGAAAGCTATGATCCCTTATGGATGTCACTTGTTAAATCCACTTCAGTCAGTGTATGTGAAAGGGAGGAGACAGGTAAAAAAAATGATTTTTAAGCCTTGAGACAATTGAGACATGGATTGTGTATGTTTGCCATTCAGAGGGTGAATGGGCAAGACAAAAGTTTTAAATGCCTTTGAATGGGGTATGGTAGTAGGTGCCAGGCGCACCGGTTTGTGTCAAGAACTCCACTGTTGCTGGGTTTTTCCACGCTCAACCGTTTCCCTTGTGTATCAAGAATGGTCCACCATCCAGAGGACATCCAGCCAATTTGACCGAACTGTGGGAGGTATTGGAGTCAACATGGGTCAGCATCCCTGTGGGGGGGGGGGGTGCAACACAATCTTAAGGTGTTCCTAATGTTTGGTATACTCAGTGTAAAGCACACAAAAAGCGTAATTAGTTTGACTTTTGAACTCAGGTTTTTGAGGATTCTGAATTAGCCGTTTCTTGCTGGCTCTGTTTGTGGTTGAAGAGGAGGCTTTCACTTTCTGCACTGCAACTGTGAAGTAAACCAGCTTCCACCTGAAAAAAAACTGCGGTGGCAGTTCTTAATACTATGCCCCCATGCTAAGGTTCAGGTTGGTGGCTTGACCTAAGCCACTATCGTCATCCTAGACCTTTAAATCGAGACAGACAACCCCTTGGAAACTTCTGAACCCCTTTGTTAGTTTCTGTCGGATTGCAACAATTCGTGACAATTAGCGACTAGTAGTGACAGTGACAATTAGCGACAATTAGAGACTACTAGCCATACAGGAGATTAGGTGGTCAAGCAGCAGGAGTAGTGTGTTAATGAGTGGGTCAACGTGTTCCCTTTGGGATGAACCCAAGAGGCACACACAGAATGGGGCCAATCACACTCACGTCCAGTCTTGTTTTTTGAACGAATGAATGTCACTCGCTTGTTGCAGCCCCTTTGTTGCACCCCTTTGTTGCAGCCCCTTTGTTGCAGCCCCTTTGTTGCAGCCCCTTTGTTGCAGCCCCTTTAAGTTTTACTAGTCTTATGTTGTCATATTTCATAGACACGTGACATATTTAAAAAGGTAGATCGAGGTTCGCCTTCTGCTTGTGTTTTGAATCACATGCACACACGCACACACACACACACACACACGCACACACACACACACACACACACACACACACACACACACACACACACACACACACACACACACACACACACACACAGAGGGTTGATTTTAATCTTATCCCTCCCTGAACTCCATGACCTTGGACAGTGTAACTTGGCCCAGTGCCAGTCACTGCAGGTGGGAAGGACTGCTGTCGTTCAAACTAAGCAGCGCATCGCCGTCGTTCCTGGAAAGTGTCATTCCTCGTTTTCCAGTTCTGCTCCATTCCACTCGTGCCTGTTTCTGTCTCACATATAACTAGAATACTATGTGCTGTATGTGCTTGATTGGGGTTGAGAAAGAGGCCTCCAGTGTAGACTACACTGTAAAAACAGAACGACTCGAAACACGATGATTGTGTAATGAATACACAGATAGTGTTTTAAAACAGAATAAAAGCACTCTGAAACACGATGATTGTGTAATGAACACACAGATAGTGTTTTAAAACAGAATAAAAGCACTCTGAAACACGATGATTGTGTAATGAACACATAGATAGTGTTTTAAAACAGAATAAAAGCACTCTGAAACACCCAAAGTGGTTCTTATATTTAAATGTGGGTGTTTTTAAGATAGTGTTGTGAAAACACTTTTGGGGGTTTTCAGTGCATGTTAAAGGCAGCATCAAAACACACAAAATATATATTTTTTTGCAGACTAAACTGAGTATACCTTACATTAGGAACACCTTCCTAATATTGAGTTGTTTCAATGATTTGTTAGTTTAATTGAACCATAAAATGTTATTCTTACATTTTATGGGTCAATTAAATTAACAAATCATTGAAACAACTCAATCCAACTTAATGTTTCTCAAAATGTAAGATATTTCATATGAGGATAACCAAAGATAGAGAAAATGTATTTATTTAACTAATCAGAAGTATGTTCTTGCATTTCCTATCTTCCCACGTGGCTCCGTTTTTAGAGGATTGTGAGTAATTCAACATTTTAGAAATGTATACTTCTATATTAGTATTAAGCAACTTGTTATGCCATGAGGTGTAATGGATAATAATGAACGGATATCAAAATTATCAGGCCAAATTACGTTCAATGATGAGACGACACATTCCCACATTTACAACTTTTTACAGTAGAGGCAAAGTATCCAGTATCCTGCAATGTTTGATGTAATGTAACCCCCATGCCTGCCAAAATTCTGCACTAAACAGAACTTGAAACATCAAAATAGTGTTTTCAACCAATTGGTGTTACTGTGTCATGTTTCAAAACATCTCAGGTTGATGTGTTTCAATACCCCAGAAAAGTTCAGGTTTCGTCTCCTTTGAGTTGGTGGCAGCACAGTTGCCACTAGTTTCTGGTATTACAAAGCACTTCGTTTTAACAGTGTACTAGAGGCTACATGAGCCCTGGCAGGTATTGAACTAGTTCACCCCTTTCCTGCAATATAGGCCAATCTATGCTTAATTCAGATTGAGCAGCCTCCACAGCCGCCTTTCTCCTTCCCTTTTTGTCTTAAAGTGAAACTAACCTAGTTGATATTGAAGTATTTTAACACTTTCAGGGACATTGCTTCAGCGGACGCTTTTCGAATTCATATCGTTTCACAAAAGTGGTTTTCAATTCTCGGCAGCAAATACAGCTGTGCTTGAGCGTTTGTTCACCTGGTTACAGTTCTTGTGCTTATTTATAATGGCGAAGTAAGAGGTGGGATTAAATGGCGTCATGTTGGCAGTTGGACAGGAATGGCTCCTGGTGAGGGATACCCCTTTGAACACAGCGTGACTTTTCCTTCAAGACTCTTTACTTTGTCTATTGATTACATGCTTCACCTTAATGTGGATTGGTTGTCTCGGTTTTAGTCGCTCTTGTCTCACTAAACAAGAGTTCATTTTACCTCTGTTTTTTTTTGTTTGCAACTCAAACTAGGCATGTTTTGGCAAGCTTGACGTGTTCAATGACGGCGTAGAACGTACTGTAGCCAGATGATCGGTTTGAAGTAGTTCTGAGAATCAGACCTCGGATCAAATACTTTTTTGTTGTTTTAGTACTTTGAGTGTTTTCTTTAGCCTGCCTGGAGTGCCAGATTGGCACGGTTTGCAGTTATTGTGACTACTCTATTGAACCCAGGTCTGTTGAGAATAAATACACTTCTGTGATCAGTTTGTTTGAGCCGGTTGTGTTCAAAGCCAGGCTTTTCAAATGGCCAACATTCCTCAAATTCTCAAATTCTACTTTAACATGGATTGGACTTTTTAAAGGCCAGGTACAGTCAAAAACTTGATTTTCCTGTGTTTTATATATATTTCCAGGTTGGAATAATACTGTGAAATTTGGAAAAGGATGATAATGCCCTTTTAGTCGTAGAGCGGTTCTAGGGGAGGGAGTTTTGACCTGCCTGGTGACATCACCAAGCGGTCAATTGGTTAAAAGACCAATAAGAAAGATAGTTCCAAACCTCTCTGCCAATAGCTAGTTTTCCCCTCACCGCTCATACCACTCCCAGACAGTCCTAGCAAAATTCTTTCTTGAAAGACTTTTGCCCATTTGAATGGAAATCTCTTACAGTAAGGTGATTAGTTGTTAGACAGAAATCATTTGATATTGAGATAAAAAAAAACATGTCTGCATTGGACCTTGAAAACTGATTAGCAGTGTCACTGTTGAGGAGAATAGAGCCAGCTTCTAGCCTCAGTGTGTTTCTGACTGCAAAGTCTGTCTGATCTGGTATCGCAACTTGTCTTCTTCATGTGTTTGAACACACCTTAAATGGCTTCTCGTACTACAGTATTAAGGGCAGAAGCAAACTCATACATTTACCGCTATTTTGTGTAGTCACGATGAATTGCGCTCTTTCCTAAAAAAGCCATCCTTACCCAGAAGGCACTTGAGTATTGTTCCATTGTTGTTCCGTTGAAATATGTCAGTTGTCACTTAATGTATTTAATTACACAATAAGGTATTACCACTGTTCTTGTGATCCACGCATATAAACAGTCGTTAATCGGTCGTTAACCTGTGAAGCTTGGCATGGGTTGAAAAAGCGTGATACTCCAAATTCGTCCTACTTGGCAGGCCTGTATTAGAAGCTGTGTTAGAAAATGAACATAATGCTGTAGCACGTCCGTACAGCACCTCCGCCGGCCCTGGAGAACAGTGACGTACTCCCGCTGGGGATTCACCAATAGGAAATAATAGACAAAGGTATGATATGGCATATCTAATCTCCTCACCTGCTTATCCTGAAGGACTGGATAGATGCAGGCAACATGGCAGAGCCATACCGTCCCTGCCACAAACCGACTGAACTGAACCCGCGGTTGTCTTATCTTCGAATGCCTTTTGATCCCACCCTCTGTTGCAGCTCCTCAAGATGTGCTCGATTCTCAAAATAGGAGTGTTCTGCTTCTGCTCATTCTATTTCTTTTGATGCTGGTGCATCAATGGAATTGTTATTATGGGATTGTAAGAGTCTGTTTCATGAATCAGACATTGTTCCTGTGTAGTGAATGGGGGTATTGAAACAGTTTTTTTTTATGTCTGTAGCTTTGCTGTGGAACACTTTAAAGTTGGCTTTTGAAATGAGCTCAGAGAAGTCTGGAATTGTAGTCTGATCGGAGTAAGGCTAACTCTTTGATTTCATTGAGCTGGCGTAATGGCATTGCTACTAGCGTTCCGTACAACTCGACCAGAACAAATATCGTTTCACAGATGCAGCTAGTTATTTTGACTGGCAAAGTGTAATGATACTGTCTATGTCTGTAGTCTCTTGAATTATCAATGTCATTCTCTAAATGTCATATTGAAAGAATTATGCTATTAAAATGAAACAGAAACTGAATTAGCCGTTCTAATTCCTTCTAATATGAATAATTCTGTAAAAGGCAAAGTCGTGTGGTAATCTGAGGTCACGATGACAGTGTGTTGGGCACACCACACGTGCATCATGGAATTTGGCTCTTGTGATTCATATCCGTAGGTCCAGTAAGCTTGGTTTTGTCTTACCAACATGGATTCCAGTAATGTAGCTTATTATAAAGTCTGAGCGCATGTTATTCCCAGAAGTGTGACTTTAGCGGTTTTGAGTCTGGTGATATGTAGGCTAATCAAGGACGCCTACTTCCCACAGAAGGTGGATAGGCCGTTATGATGTTATGATGATGATGAATATAGTGGTTATGATGATGATGAATATAATGGTTATGATGATGATGAATATAGTGGTTATGATGATGATGAATATAGTGGTTATGATGATGATGAATATAGTGGTTATGATGATGATGAATATAATGGTTATGATGATGATGAATATAATGGTTATGATGATGATGAATATAATGGTTATGATGATGATGAATATAATGGTTATGATGATGATGAATATAGTGGTTATGATGAGGATGATGATGAATATAATGGTTATGATGATGATGAATATAGTGGTTATGATGATGATGAATATAATGGTTATGATGATGATGAATATAATGGTTATGATGATGATGAATATAATGGTTATGATGATGATGAATATAATGGTTATGATGATGATGAATATAGTGGTTATGATGAGGATGATGATGAATATAATGGTTATGATGATGATGAATATAGTGGTTATGATGAGGATGATGATGAATATAATGGTTATGATGATGATGAATATAGTGCTTATGATGATGATGAATATAGTGGTTATGATGATGATGAATATAATGGTTATGATGATGATGAATATAATGGTTATGATGATGATGAATATAATGGTTATGATGATGATGAATATAATGGTTATGATGATGATGAATATAGTGGTTATGATGATGATGAAGATAATGGTTATGATGATGATGAATATAATGGTTATGATGATGATGAATATAGTGGTTATGATGATGATGAAGATAATGGTTATGATGATGATGAATATAATGGTTATGATGATGATGAATATAGTGGTTATGATGATGATGAATATAATGGTTATGATGATGATGAATATAATGGTTATGATGATGATGAATATAATGGTTATGATGATGATGAATATAATGGTTATGATGATGATGAATATAGTGGTTATGATGATGATGAAGATAATGGTTATGATGATGATGAATATAATGGTTATGATGATGATGAATATAGTGGTTATGATGATGATGAATATAATGGTTATGATGATGATGAATATAGTGGTTATGATGATGATGAAGATAATGGTTATGATGATGATGAAGATAATGGTTATGATGATGATGAATATAATGGTTATGATGAGGATGAATATAATGGTTATGATGATGATGAATATAATGGTTATGATGATGATGAATATAGTGGTTATGATGATGATGAAGATAATGGTTATGATGATGATGATGGGGGTGATTATTATCATGTACTATCACCTTTATGGAATTGTAATACATTGAATAACATTTGATTCTGATCTCAGTTGGTTTTGTGATGTTCACAGGAATCACCTTGATTTGCTGACCTTGTCTTCTTTAATGCAATCAAATAAGAATATACTTCACACAAACACTTCCGTTATTCAAACTAAAGTAGATGAAAGTCCAAACATTGCATTTGTCCTCATCCTAGAAAGATTGGAATTTGAGAGCTAGTACTTTTTTGACTTCCTTCACGTTCCAGTTGAGCAGCCAGCCACAGAACAGTCATATTCGGTTAACCAGCCACAGAACAGTCATATTCAGTTAACCAGCCACAGAACAGTCATATTCAGTCAACCAGCCACAGAACAGTCATATTCAGTCAACCAGCCACAGACAGTCATATTCAGTCAACCAGCCACATAACAGTCATATTCAGTCAACCAGCCACATAACAGTCATATTCAGTCAGCCAGCCAAAGAATAGTCATATTCAGTCAGCCAGCCACAGAACAGTCATATTCAGTCAACCAGCCACAGAACAGTCATATTCAGTCAACCAGCCACAGAACAGTCATATTCAGTCAACCAGCCACAGAACAGTCATATTCAGTCAGCCAGCCACAGAACAGTCATATTCAGTCAGCCAGCCAAAGAATAGTCATATTCGGTCAACCAGCCACAGAACAGTCATATTCAGTCAACCAGCCACAGAACAGTCATATTCAGTCAGCCAGCCACAGAACAGTCATATTCATTCAGCCAGCCACAGAACAGTCATATTCAGTCAGCCAGCCACAGAATAGTCATATTCAGTCAGCCAGCCACAGAACAGTCATATTCATTCAGCCAGCCACAGAATAGTCATATTCAGTCAGCCAGCCACAGAATAGTCATATTCAGTCAGCCAGCCACAGAACAGTCATATTCATTCAGCCAGCCACAGAACAGTCATATTCAGTCAGTCAGCCAGCCACAGAACAGTCATATTCATTCAGCCAGCCACAGAACAGTCATATTCAGTCAGCCAGCCACAGAACAGTCATATTCATTCAGCCAGCCACAGAACAGTCATATTCAGTCAGTCAGCCACAGAACAGTCATATTCATTCAGCCAGCCACAGAACAGTCATATTCAGTCAGCCAGCCACAGAACAGTCATATTCATTCAGCCAGCCACAGAACAGTCATATTCAGTCAGCCAGCCACAGAACAGTCATATTCAGTCAGCCAGCCACAGAACATCCATATTCAGTCAGCCAGCCACAGAACAGTCATATTCAGTCAGCCAACCACAGAACATCCATATTCAGTCAGCCAGCCACAGAACAGTCATATTCAGTCAACCAGCCACTGAACAGTCATATTCAGTCAGCCAGCCACAGAACAGTCATATTCATTCAGCCAGCCACAGAACAGTCATATTCAGTCAGCCAGCTACAGAACAGCCATATTTGGTCAGTCAGCCACAGAATAGTCATATTCAGTCAGCCAGCCACAGAACAGCCATATTTGGTCAGCCAGCCACAGAATAGTCATATTCAGTCAGCCAGCCACAGAACAGTCATATTCAGTCAGCCAGCCACAGGACAGTCATATTCAGTCAGCCAGCCACAGAACAGTCATATTCAGTCAGCCAGCCACAGAACAGTCATATTCATTCAGCCAGCCACAGAACAGTCATATTCAGTCAGCCAGCTACAGAACAGCCATATTTGGTCAGTCAGCCACAGAATAGTCATATTCAGTCAGCCAGCCACAGAACAGCCATATTTGGTCAGCCAGCCACAGCATAGTCATATTCAGTCAGCCAGCCACAGAACAGTCATATTCAGTCAGCCAGCCACAGGACAGTCATATTCAGTCAGCCAGCCACAGAACAGTCATATTCAGTCAGCCAGCCACAGAACAGTCATATTCAGTCAGCCAGCCACAGAACAGTCATATTCAGTCAGCCAGTTCTCCAGAGAGTAGCAGTAGCCACAGACCTGCACTTCACCTCAGCCTGTGTGAAACATACTCACACTCTTTACCAGAGCCACTTGCCTTGCCTTGGGATTCTGCAACCCCTTCTCTCTCTCCCCTCCGCCTCCCTCCACTCCCTCCATATTGTCCTCCTGCCCGTTCCCCTCAATGTTATAAATTACAAACGACACAAACCGCGGCCTAATGCCCTGCCGTGGACGCCTTCCAAGCTGCAACTTTTTGGAAGGAACCAAAGGCCCTGGTTCATTGATAACACCAGGCACACACTCTCTCCCTCCCTCTCTGTCTCTCCCTTTCTCTCTCTCTATCTCTCTCTCTCTCTCTCTCTCTCTCGTTCTCTCTCTCTCTCCCTTTCTCTCTCTCTCTCTCTCTCTCTCTCTCTCTCTCTCTCTCTCTCTCTCCCTTTCTCTCTCTCTCTCTCTCTCTCTCTCTCTCCCTCCCTCTCTGTCTCTCCCTTTCTCTCTCTCTATCTCTCTCTCTCTCTCTCTCTCTCTCTCGTTCTCTCTCTCTCTCCCTTTCTCTCTCTCTCTCTCTCTCTCTTTCTTCCATTTAGAGGAAAGGAGGAAAAACACCCTGAACAGAGGACGGGTGCTAGGGAGGGCCAAAAGACACTGCTTTAGAAATCAACTGAGAGCTGAGAGGGCCTTTCTCACTATTTTAGCAGTGAAGCAGCACTATCCTTCCACACCATCTTTGTGAAAGACTAATAGTATCCAAAAGTATCAAGACTAAATAAAGGGTTGAAGGAATTGATGCTTTTCTTCCAGTCTAGACATTGCATTTTCCCAGGTTTGTGACTCGCACATGGGACTATTTTCTGAGGAGAAGGCACACAAAAAGCACAGAACATGCGAGATGTTCTTGGTTGGTTCAAGGTTATTATTTTGACCCCAACAGCCACATTCCCAACACAGCTTAGCGCGCGGCCATGACTGAAAGCTTTTTTATTGGTGCTTAGCTCCTTCTGGCTTTAAGGATTTCTGACACGGCTAATTGTTTTTATTGGGGTATTAATTATTATTACAGAGTTATAAAGCTGAAAACAGGCCGAGCCAAGAATGTGCATGTTTTCAGGTGTTAGATTGTCGTATTGCTTCTGTCTGTATCAGCCCATTCAGACTAATGAACCCCACTCTGTGTACTTACTATACCCCTCAAATTGCAATGGTTGAAAAGGTGTGTCTACAGCATTTACTCCAGCTGTATCATCGTGTTTTCTACAACTCACTCAGAGAAGCCTGGCCACTATTTACTCCAGTCAGTTAGTAAGGTGTTAGTGTTGTCCACAAGTCACTGAAACCAAAGTATCGTCGAAGGAATCCATTTGTAGTGAGTTGGAGAACGACGTTGAAAGGAAGAACTAATGAAAGAGAGCCTCCCTACACCTCACAGGATACCATATGCTCTCGGTAGTGATGAGCTACAACGTGATGTCACTCTGAGACATCTCATGGAGTGTGAGTTCGTTACCGGAGGGCTGAAACTCCAAGGACATTGGTCAAAGGGCAATCTCTACTTGAAAAGAGTCCGGGGAGAGAAGAGAGGGGGGTTAACTGTGATAAAGGTGTTAGGGAGTCAGAGTCACTGTCTGTGAGCTCGCTGGATCAGGTGGAGGTGCTGAATTAAAGTTCCGTTATTCTATCACAGACTCAAAATGCAGATATTCTCCAAAAAGCCAGGGCACTCTAGATGAGTGAACACAGCCTCAGTGTGAGATTGCAGTGAGGATATCAACTGACACTGGCCATAGAGGGCAGTTTAAAATATATATACTTATATCAAATGTCTCAAATGTCCCTGACTGTCACTATCTTGTGATAAATCAAATCAAATGTATTGGTCACATACACGTGTTTGGCAGATGTTATTGCGGGTGTAGGGAAATGCTTGCGTGGCCGCTCACTGATTCACATCTTTGTAAACCACAGCACCACCTGACTATCTATCTGTCCCTTCATTCATTGTCATTCATCTCTCATCACAAGAGATCTCTTCATTCAATGTCATTCATCTCTTTCCCATTGATGCTTCTCTTGCTCCCATGACTGAAAGACCTTGGAGTTTCAACACTCATCACAGGGTGTTTTAAACAACAAATGCAGCCAGCTGAGAATACTCCTTGTCTGGCCTCTATATGAATGAACACCAATGCCAGTTCAGTGTGTTTGCTTAGAGTGTAACACCACCTACTACTGCCGCCACAGATGTAGGATCTTAATTTGATCACCCTGTTGCAGAGTTAAAAAGACTTCTGAAGTTTGTAATTTCCACTTTGACATTTCAGACTTGATTTTCTCTTATAAAAAATCTACCAACCCCTAAACACATGTTCATTAATTATAAATCACATAATAATTCACATTTCCTTTTGCTGCGTTGTTTTCCTGCTGTAGTAAACTGGCTCAAATTAAGATCCTACATCTGTACTGCTCCATTCAAACAAACAGATAGAGCTCTGCGTCCCAATAATCTCTAATTTCTCCCAAAGTGTGTACTTTTTCCCTTCCCTTCATGGATTCATGGAAGGAAAATGCCTGGTATAATAAATACGGTGGATACTCCTTCTAGCACACACATCTGTGGGGAGTAGTGAACAATTGCACCCTCCAGGAGAAAGGGGTGGTTTTTGGGATACAGGGGGATGTGTACCTCCTCGCTCCCTAAGACCCCTTAATGACCGGCAAGGGACAACGACTGTGAGCAGTCTTAACCATAGTTATAGATTTACTAGAGCGGGCACCCCAATTCAAGTCAATGACTGTCGTCTAAGGGGCTTTGCCCGTTCTAATAATTATATTTCTATGGAATTAGGCTCCCAGATGAATCCATATCATTTTAAATGCCAGAATGTTGTTGGGACAACAACACTAAACTGGGCTTTCAGTTGAGAGTGCAGGCTTTAGGTTGAGAGTGTGGGCTTTAGGTTGAGTGTGTGGGCTTTAGGTTGAGTGTGTGGGCTTTAGGTTGAGAGTGTGGGCTTCAGGTTGAGAGTGTGGGCTTCAGGTTGAGAGTGTGGGCTTTAGGTTGAGAGTGTGGGCTTTTGGTTGAGAGTGTGGGCTTTTGGTTGAGAGTGTGGGCTTTAGGTTGAGAGTGTGGGCTTTAGGTTGAGTGTGTGGGCTTTAGGTTGAGAGTGTGGGCTTCAGGTTGAGAGTGTGGGCTTCAGGTTGAGAGTGTGGGCTTTAGGTTGAGAGTGTGGGCTTTTGGTTGAGAGTGTGGGCTTTTGGTTGAGAGTGTGGGCTTTAGGTTGAGAGTGTGGGCTTTAGGTTGAGAGTGTGGGCTTTAGGTTGAGAGTGTGGGCTTTTGGTTGAGAGTGTGGGGTTTTGGTTGAGAGTGTGGGCTTTAGGTTGAGAGTGTGGGCTTCAGGTTGAGAGTGTGGGCTTCAGGTTGAGAGTGTGGGCTTTAGGTTGAGAGTGTGGGCTTTTGGTTGAGAGTGTGGGCTTTTGGTTGAGAGTGTGGGCTTTAGGTTGAGAGTGTGGGCTTTAGGTTGAGAGTGTGGGCTTTAGGTTGAGAGTGTGGGCTTTTGGTTGAGAGTGTGGGTTTTGGTTGAGTGTGTGGGCTTTAGGTTGAGAGTGTGGGCTTTAGGTTGAGAGTGTGGGGTTTTGGTTGAGAGTGTGGGCTTTAGGTTGAGAGTGTGGGCTTTAGGTTGAGAGTGTGGGTTTTGGTTGAGAGTGTGGGCTTTAGGTTGAGAGTGTGGGTTTTGGTTGAGAGTGTGGGCTTTAGGTTGAGAGTGTGGGCTTTAGGTTGAGAGTGTGGGCTTTTGGTTGAGAGTGTGGGCTTTAGGTTGAAAGTGGAGTTACGCACTGTTTGTGGGGATAACATTTTGATTTTCTGGTTGATTTTCTACATTTGGAACGGAAGCTGCTACTTAAGCTGCTTCCTGTCTTGGACATGTGTTTGACATTGGCTTGAGTATGATGATGGCCATTGACAATACCAAAACAGACAGTGTGTGTGTGTCTGTGTGTGTGTGTGTGTGTGTGTGTGTGTGTGTGTGTGTGTGTGTGTGTGTGTGTGTGTGTGTGTGTGCGCGTGTGTGCGTGTGTGCGTGTGTATGTGTGTGTGTGTGTGAGTGTGTATGTGCGTGCGTGTGTGTGTGTGTGTGTGTGTGTGTGTGTGTTTTGCGGTGTTGCCCCCTTCAGTTTCTGTTATCAGTGGAGTGTTTGAGTCATTAGAGAAGCAGTAGCCAATTTCCCAGTCCTGATGAGGTCAGCCAATCCTTTAACTTAAACGTTTAGGCTTATTTTCTCAAATGAACTAGGAGTGGGTAGGAGACATGGGAAAAGAGAATCCGGTGGTTTTGTGATATAGGGTAAATTTGAGTTTGTTGTTGAATGTATACTAATGAGTATCCCTACTGATAATGGCTGTGCTCCAATGTCCCCCTACTGTGTAGAAGGAAGTACTGTGTTGGGTATGCATTCTAAGTGGTAAGGGTATTGGAATGTAGCCATGCAATCTGGAGGCTGACAGTTGCCTGTCTTTATAGTGTCTTTATGTCTGCCAAAATAAAGCTATTCCTTATACTAAATTATCCATCCAAATAGCTGAAAGTACTGTAAATACCCATACCATTGTTTTTTCACATACATTTCTTCTGTTGCGTTGACATTATGCGGTATGACAGAAGAACGTATGATTGTATCTTACCAGTATCATCTGCCAACGTGAAGCGATTCGCTGTATTAAATGAAAAGTATACCCATACCCAATACCCATACATTTCTCATAAAGCTTTCTGTCAACAAGGCTTTTCAAGGTCCAATGCAGCCATTTTCTTTTTCATCTCAACACCAAATCTTTTCTGGGTCAGAATGAATGACTTTACTGGGATTGTTTTCAATTCAAATGGTCAAAAAGACACAACAAATAGTTTCTTAGCAAAGGGAAATGTCTTGCTGTTGTTGGCAGAGGTTTGGAGCTCTCTTTCCCATTGGTCTACTAACTAATTTACCGCCTGATGATGTCACCATGCAGGTCAACACTCTGAAGTTGAAGTTTCAGGTGGTATTTTTTAAACAGCTCTGATGCTAAATTATCATCATTTTCTAAGTTTCACAGTATTATTCCAACCTCATAGTGTGGAAATATATACAAAACACATGAAAATCATGTTTTTGACTGTACTTGGCCTTTAAATCCAATAATGAGATTCATTATCATGAAGTCAATATAGAAATGCCTCATATGCCAATCCTAATATTTACATTCCTCCTATCAGTGGGAACTTGAAGGTGAAATGCACACAAAAGAGGCTGATAAGCCCCACAACAACCAATAGGTTTCTGAAAACACAAAGTACCTCAGTACCTCTACTGACCTATAATATCTTATTATGAGACGCACAAAGTTGTAGCCTAAATATTTGCCTAGTGAGATACTAAAAATATGCTAAAAATAGTCCATTTATAGCTACTACTCCAGAGTTCAACTGTCTTCTTAGCCGTCCATGTCAATGGAAAAATGGGTCAAAACTCAAGATGGCTTTAGCATGGAAACTCTTGCCTTTTTTTCTAGGCTGGATTTCAAATAACGACGTTTGTTATCCAATGGGTTCCCATCGCCACAGAGATTACACTATATCTGTCAAAGCTGAAATATTTGGAGAGGGAGCGAGAGAGAGGTCTGACCAATGTCCAGGACAGATAGACATGCCCTGCAGCTTTACGGGATGTATTTATAGGGTAGAAATTACGCTATGGAAAAATATGACAAACTGCACCTTCCATAAATAAACCTGGGAATGGTGGAAAAGAGCACACAGTCAGTCTCAGAAGGCCCAGGGAGAGGTTCTCACAAGCCTGGGAGGCACGACAGTGATGGCTGGGGGTTGTGGCGGTGGCTCCATGGCTTGGTCACTGGGCAGCCATCTTGGTGACCCCTGGAAGCTACTGTTGAGCGTGGGTCATGGGCCGAATTGTGTTCGGGTCAGTACTCAGTATGTTGACGGTTCATGTTACATGTGAAACAGTTTGCAGTCCTCCTGAAGGATTTTGTTCCTACCGATTCTACTAGTCAGCTGCTTCTCGGGAGTCACATACTAGGGCTTGATCTGATTGTGTTACATCACAGAGTTTGAATTAGGCTGTTTGAGAAGGTTTGAATCCTAAGCAACCTGCCTACACATAGTTTGAAGTACAATAGACCAACATAGTAGCTACTGTAGTAGGGCATATGTGGAGTAGGCATAGTGGTGCCCATGTGATTTTCATTTTTCACAATCCCTACTCCTTATTTGAAACTTTGTTTTTGTGTTTAATTGTCATCCAGCACTAGACTAAAATAGAATGTTTAAATTTAGGCAAAATACATTGTTTGTCCTGCTTTTCCGTTCATGTGTAGATGTGTACAGTGTGTGTAGAGGTGTACAGTGTGTGTAGAGGTATAAAGTGTGTGTAGAGGTGTACAGTGTGTGTAGAGTTGCACTGTGTGTGTAGAAGTGTACAGTGTGTGTAGAGGTGTACAGTGTGTGTATGTGTGTACAGTGTGTGTAGAGTTGTACAGTATGTGTAGATGTGTACAGTGTGTGAGAGGTATAAAGTGTGTGTAGAGGTGTACAGTGTGTGTACAGGTGTACAGTGTGTGTAGAGTTGTACAGTGTGTGTAGGTCTGTACAGTATGTGTACAGTGTGTGTAGATGTGTTCAGTGTGTGTAGGTGTGTACAGTATGTGTAAATGTGTACAGTGTGTAGATGTGTACAGTGTGTATAGATGTGTACAGTATGCATATATGTATACAGTATGTCTAGATGTGTACAGTGTGTGTACATTATGTGTAGATGTGTACAGTGTGTGTATATGTGTACAGTATGTGTAGATGTGTACAGTGTGTACAGTATGTGCAGATGTGTACATTATGTGTAGATGTGTACAGTGTGTACAGTATGTGTAGATGTGTACAGTGTGTACAGTATGTGTAAGTGTGTACAGTATATGTAGATGTGTACAGTGTGTACTGTATGTGCAGATGTGTACAGTATGTGAAGATGTGTACAGTGTATATAGATGTGTACAGTATGTGTGGATGTGTACAGTATGTGTAGATGTGTACAGCGTGCGCAGTATGTGTAGATGTGTACAGTGTGTATAGTATGTGTATATGTGTACAGTGTGTACAGTATGTGTAGATGTGTACAATGTGTATGCTATGTGTAGATGTGTACAGTGTGTACAGTATGTGTAGGTGTGTACAGTATGTGTAGATGTGTACAATGTGTACATTATGTTTAGATGTGTACATTATGTGTAGATGTGTGCAGTATGTGTAGATGTGTACAGTATGTGTAGATGTGTACAATGTGTACGCTATGTGTAGATGTGTACAGTGTGTAAAGTATGTGTAGGTGTGTACAGTATGTGTAGATGTGTACATTATGTGTAGATGTGTACATTATGTGTAGATGTGTACAGTGTGTACAGTATGTGTGGATGTGTACAGTGTGTACAGTGTGTACAGTATGTGTAGGTGTGTACAGTATGTGTAGATGTGTACAGTGTGTACAGTATGTGTAGGTGTGTACAGTATGTGTAGACATTTCTACTCTTGCCGGCATGGATCATTCTCCCCTCAGTGTGTGTGTGTGTGTGTGTATGTGTGTGCATGTGTGTGCGTGTGTGCATGTGTGTGCGTGTGTGTGTTTGAGCATGCATGCCATGCCTCTTAAATGTTTTCTCCAGTTTGATGTGTGTCCCGGGAGTTCTTTTGTGCTTTTATTTTCATCCTCCTTCATCCCCCTAGAAGAGGTCCCGTGTGCACGACCGTCCCCACTCTGTCCAAGCCAGACAGCCCCAGCCAGATCCACACACACACACACACACATTCTACCACATACATACCGCTCTGTCTTATGAGGGCCTGGCCAGCCAGTCCCCACTTATCAGACCTGGGTTCAAATACTATTTTAAATCTTTGTGTTTGTTTTAGCCTGCCAGTGGTGCCAGTTGGATGGGACTTTTTCATTAGTTCCATTTCAACTGGCAAACTCAGTCAAGCCCAGCTAAAGTACTTGATTTTATTTCAAATAGTATTGGAACCCAGGTCTGCCAGAAACACACACTCTTTCCGAGGCTGTCTGCCAATCTGTAGATTCCACAGGGTCAAGAGGTCACCCTGCCTCCCCACTACTTCCCTAACTCCTAGCGCCAAAACCGGAGTGTACCACACTAATTATAGCAGCCGAGGAGCTATGAATAAGCAGTTTGGATTTGTCTTCAGAGTATTTATGGAAGACGCCAGTCGTCTTGTTAGGTAACTGTCGTTCTGTGTTGTTTTTTTTGTGTGGGAATTCTGGCCAAGTGGAAGCTATGTAGTCATCTATTGCGGGACAGTAACCATGTTTCCATCCACAGTGTTTATGCGAGTAAGGTCACGCCGTATAAAAATCCCCATAGGTGTGATGGAAACCTGAAGGGTCAGTACAATTTCATAAATGTCGACAGACAATTTGTTCGGTCGACGTTGTAGGATCTTTTTGTGTTTGTGAAGTTGATGATGCGACAATTGCGGTGGAAATCTTGACATAATAAATCATCATGTCAAAGTAACCTTGGAGTCATGTGATGATAGGCTACGTTGTACTAGAACCAAGACATGGGAAAGCATTAGGAGTTTATAGGCAGATGAAATATGTTATGGTGAACTTCATGGTGGTAAAGTGATGGACGGTGAGGAGCTTGATACACATTTTCTATAAATATTGAGGGTTTGGTCGATGCTTGGCTGCCAATTGTTACGGGATTCAGGAAGCTGGGCTTTTGCCGTTAGTTCCTATTTCACAGTAGAAACTAACTTAAATGTCTTCTTGAACATTTGAACTTTGATGTGCCTTAATAATAAACTTGTATGTGATCTGTAAATATTAATACAAATGTAAATTACAAGCCTAGTTTAGCCAAGGAGAAAACACTGAGCTATATAGGAAAAAGGACAGGATCCTTCCTGGCTAGCCATGATTGGCTGAGATAATGGAGGGCTGGACATACCAAGAGACGAATCCTGATTGGTCTGTCATGTCACAGGTTTTTGTCAATGACAGAATCTGGGCTTCCCTGGTCAGTACATAGATAATCTTTGCTACATGCATATTTTTGGAAAGATATAGCTATGAACAACTGAAAAAGTGTTGCTTCAGCTCTCAACAACACTGCTGCCCTGAATTTAGCTAGTGCTATCAAAGCTCAGTGGGAGAACATTTAAATAGAGAGACTTTCTGGAGGAATTTGAGCGTTTGAACTTATAACGCGGCTGCATGGGATTCGTCGGATTATAAAAATCGGATGGTTTAGTTGCATCCCAATGTTTGGCATCCGCAATAAGCTAATGTAAGGAGCCGCTTGTGGATTTGACTGCTCTAACGCAGTTCCACCTCCGACACGGCCAAAACAAGCGCTATGCGTGTGTTGGCTAGTGTGGATTTGATAGAATCTAGTCCTTACTTGATGTACTTTAGCTGGTTAAGAACCTGCTCAGTAAAATTGGACAGACCACGTAAACATACATTGTGCCGTAGATCTGTCGTGATACAACAGTAGTTCCGCCGCTTGGATTTTTCATCACTGGTTATTTGGACAAATCATGATTTCGCAGGTGTTCGCTTCTTTCGAGTTTTGGAAGGGGACATTTGGCCCATAGACTTGCACTTACTTTGCTAAGAGAGAGGGAGAAAGAAGCCAAACAAATGAAATGGTTGGTGGAAATGTAATGGTCTATTCCAAGCACTAAGGTTAAAAGAGTCTACGAACATTGTTTCTAGAGAAACGTGATATATTCTTTATCTGGAAGTGTGACCATTTAGATTCAATGAAACTCTAGTGTTCTATGACTGAGTGGAATTGAATTGCACTGAATGGAATTATACTACCTGTCACTCAAACTCAAATCCTGTGGGTTGTAGCCAATTCAATAGAATTTTAACTCATGAGTTGAATTGGAGTCAATTCCAAAGTTCTGAATTGAGACCCACCCTGCTAGACAGAGAGCTAAGCCATAGAAGTGTAGGGCCCTGTAGCAATGCTGCAGTAATGCAGAAAGAGAGACAGAGAGGGAGAGGAGACCACACAGAGGAACAGGCTCACAGAGCATTATACAAGACCATGGACGGAAACATGAAAGACAAAAACAAAAAATGCCCTGCATTTAACAATCCCTTCTCTACTGTTTGCAAAAGTGCAGGAACCAACAAGAGAAACAACGTCCTGGCAATGGAAAATGGCTCAGCTGACTCGCATGGGGATGTTCTCTGCGTCAACACTAGGGCCAAAGTCCAAGACAATCAAATGTAAAGTCCATGGAGAATAAGAGCACCTCCCCCCAGCTCCCCACTGCACTGAGGCTAGGAAACACTGTCACCACCGATAAATCCACAATAATTGAGAATTTCAAGCATTTTTCTACGGCTGGCCATGCTTTCCACCTTGCCACCCCTACCCTGGTCAACACCCCTCCACCCCCACAGAAACTTGCCCAAGCCTCCCCCATTTCTCCTTCACCCAAATCCAGATAGCTGATGTTCTGAAAGAGCTGCAAAATCTGGACTCCTACAAATTGTCTAGCAGGGCTAGACAATCTGGACCCTCTCTTTCTAAAATTATCAGCTGAAATTGTTGCAACCCCTATTACTAGCCTGTTCAACCTCTCTTTCGTATCGTCTGAGATCCTCAAAGATTGGAAAGCTGCCGTGGTCATCCCCCTCATCAAAGGGGGAGACACTTCTAGACCCAAACTGCTGCAGACCTATATCTATCCTACCCTGCCTTTCTAAGGTCTTCGAAAGCCAAGTTAACAAACAGATCACCGACCATTTCGAATCCCACCGTACCTTCTCTGCTATGCAATCTGGTTTCCAAGCTGGTCACAGGTGCACCTCAGCAACGCTCAAGGTCCGGGCTGACTCTTTTCTCTGTATACATCAATGATGTCGCTCTCGCTGCTGGTGATTCTCTGATCCACCTCTACGCAGACGACACCATTCTGTATAATTCTGACCCTTCTTTGGACACTGTGTTAACTAATCTCCAGACAAGATGTTAAATTCAAGTAAAACTAAATGCATGCTCTTCAACCGATCTCTGCCCGCACCTGCCCGCCCGTACAGCATCACTACTCTGGACGGTTCTGACTTAGAATATGTGGACAATTACAAATACCTAGGTGTCTGGTTATACTGTAAACTCTCCTTCCAGACTCACACTAAGCATCTCCAATCCAAAATGAAATCTAGAATCGGCTTCCTATTTTGCAACAAAGCATCCTTCACTCATGCTGACAAACATACTCTCGTAAAACGGACTATCCTGCCAATCCTTGACTTCGGCAATGTCATTTACAAAATAGCCTCCAACACTCTACTCAGCAAATTGGATTCAGTCTATCACAGTGCCATCCGTTTTGTGACCAATGCCCCATATACTACCCACCACTACGACCTGTATGCTCTCTGGCCCTCGCTTCATATTTGCCAAAACCACTGGCTCACGGTCATCTATAAGTCTTTGCTAGGTAAAGCCCCGCCTTATCTCAGCTCACTGGTAACCATAGCAGCACCCACTCGTAGCACGCACTCCAGCAGGTATATTTCACTGGTCACCCCCAAAGCCAATTCTCCCTTTGGCCACCTTTCCTTCCAGTTCTCTGCTCCCAATGACTGGAACGAATTGCAACAATCACTGAAGCTGGAGACCCATATCTCCCTCACTAACTTTAAGCACCAGCTGTCAGAACAGCTCAAAGATCACTGCACCTGTACATAGCCCATCTGTAAATAGCCAATCCAACTACCTCATCCCCATACTGTTATTTATTTATTTTGCTCCTTGGCTCCCCAGTATCTCTACTTGCACATTCATCTTCTGCACATCTATCACTCCAGTGTTTAATTGCTAAATTGTAATTATTTCGCCACTATGGCTTATTTATTGCCTTACCTCCCTAATCTTACTACATTACCACACACTGTATATAGACTTTTATATTGTGTTATTGACTGTACGTTTGTTTATCCCATGTGTAACTCTGTGTTGTTTTTGTTTGTGTCGCACTGCTTTGCTTTATCTTGGCCAGGTCGCAGTTACAAATTGGAACTTGTTCTCAACTAGACTACCTGGTAAAATAAAGGTGAAATAAAAAAATAATAAAACATTTTCCTATAGTAGGCCTATTTTAACAGCCTGACAAAATACATCATATGAGTGGCCTGCTATTGGACCTTTCTTGTGCTTCTAAACTACACGTGTCAAAATCATTCCACAGAGGGTCAAGTGTCTGGGTTTTCGCTCCTCCCTTGTACTTAATTGATGAATTAAGCTCACTGAGTAGTCAGGAACTCCCCTCACCTGGTTGCCTAGGTCTTAATTGAATAGAAAAAAACAAAAACCAGCAGACACTAGTCCCTCCACGGAATGAGTTTGACATCCCTGTTCTAAACTGTTGATAATAGACCCAAACTGATCCAAATGGTTGCATAATCAGGCCTAGTGTAATGATGTTCGTCTGAGGAAGAAGGAGTAGACCAAAGCGCAGCGTGGTACGTGTTCATATTTCCCTTTAATTAACTGAACACTATATACAAAAGAACAATAGAATAAATGAAAACCGAAACAGTCCCGTATGGTGCAAACACTGAAATGGAAAACAACTACCCACAAACCACAGTGGGAAAACAGGCTGCCTAAGTATGGTTCTCAATCAGAGACAACGATTGACAGCTGCCTCTGATTGGGAACCATACCAGGCCAAACACATAGAACTATAAGACATAGAGCAAAAACATAGAATGCCCACCCCAACTCATGCCCTGACCAAACTAAAATAGAGACATAAAAAAAGGATCTACGGTCAGGACGTGACACCTAGGCTGTAGGCAGTTATTTTGGCATGAAACAAAACAGGACTTTTGAGCAGTTATTAGCCCACATCACTACAATTGAATGCCTATAGACAATAATTGTGTACTCACTTCATAACAAGAATACATTCCTCATTGCACTGTGTTGTAGCCCAGGTGTGATAATCATCTTGTCTGAAAACGTAGGCCTAGGCCAAATCAATAGTGAAGCTTGCGTACCCCGGTACCACAGAGCCCAGCCTGGAGGAACGCACAGATCTGACATTTTATAATCTGTTAACCTTTTGTCTTGCAGGTAAATATTTAGCCTTTATCCCTAATATTTAGCTCATGAATGGCCTAATATCTAGCTAATATTTAGCTTAATTACTTGGGCTACACATCACTAGCCTCTCCCTTCCAGCTGAGCGGCAGGTAGCCTAGCGTTTAAGAGCGTTGGGCCAGTAACCGACAGGTCGCTAGTTCTGAGCTGACTAGGTGAAAAATCTGTTGATGTGCCCTTAAGCAAAGCGCTTAAACCTAATTGCTCCTGTATGTTGCTCTGGATAAGAGCGTCTGATAAATAACTAAAACATTCCTTTGCGCTATAGGCTACAAAAACTATAGGACATTCATATTTTATATATGAAAGAAGCAGGCTTGTTTTTACTAATTGCTGAATGTAAAACAGGCCCACCACCTTAATAATAGGCCTACAGCGTGCAGTAGGATGCGTTGATCAGTTGATTGACAGGTGTAAGACCGTATAACGATAAGCTATCCTCTGGGGTGGATGCTCACCAACATTTTTCGAGTTACGTAGCCTATAGTTTATCATTATAGACATTGGCTTGGTGGATGGTCCTTAACTCTGACAACAGAACTAACATAATTATCCTAACAGAACTACCAGTAGGTATAACTAACGTTAGTGGACTTGAATTAAAAACATTTAAATATAAAAATACATTTATACTTGTTTGCTTTACTTTTATGCTCTATAAATGAACTCCTTCGAATAATTAACTCTGTCATCTTTGCCACCGGCGTGCTGCAGTAGGGAGGTAACGCGGACGTGGAGTCCATCACTTTCGTTGTTTGGCTGTGCTCATAGAAACTGGATACACTGTCATAACCTGCTTTAGCATGTAAGGTTGTTGGTTACATTGGAACAACACAAGCATTTATTGTCTAATTTACTGAAGCATTAGACCATACAGGTACAGTAAAGTAAACTCTTGAAGGACACTGGAAGTTGATAGGAGCTTCTTGCTGAATGTCCCCTTTTCTTCAAATGACTTCCATGAAAAGTGTGGAGACATCCTCAAGGGAAATATCAAATATGATTTCCTCTTCATCCTAGTGGGGAAATATGTGTCTCTTTCTACCCGTACACCCAATCGAACATAATGTTTCTGCCACTGTCTCTTATTACGGAAAAGAGCTTCTAGATATCAGGACAGTGATTACTCACCCCGTACTGGAAGAAGATATTTTTTTCTTTAACGAGTTGGATGCAAAGGATTTACTCCAGACACCCGACAAGGCCCTCATCCCCGTCATTCGAAGGAGAAAGAAATTGAGATATCGGGGACGTAGGTCTCGGTGCCTTGTAAGGATCCGACGGCGAGTGGGTAATCTGCCTTTACCATCAATCCTATTAGCCAACGTACAATCAATGGATAATAAAATAGATGAACTACGAGCACTTATATCGTACCAACGGGACATTAAAAACTGTAACCGGTGCCCCCACACATCGACTCAGTACCGGTACCCCCTGTATATAGCCTCGCTATTGTTATTTTACTGCTGCCCTTTCATTTTTTTTAAATATAAAAATGTTACCTTTATTTAACTAGGCAAGTCAGTTAAGAACAAATTCTTATTTTCAATGACGGCCTAGGAACAGTGGGTTAACTGCCTTGTTCAGGGGCAGACAGATTTGTACCTTGTCTGCTCGGGGATTTGATCTTGCAACCTTTCAGTTTCTAGTCCAACACTCTAACACTCTAACCACTAGGCTACGCTGCCACCCAAATATTTGTTACTGTTATTTTTTTTTAAAAGAATTACTGTCCAAATACATGTGGAGGGGAGAGTATTTGACCATGCATATACACTCCCCTCCATATACTTACTGGTCCCAGATCGGTTTGTGCTGTATAGCACAATGGTCATAGCAGTTGCAAGACGTCACAACCAGATCTGGGATCAGTCTGTAACTAAAAAAGACTGATTTTGTTAGGGGTGACAACAACCTTTTTAACCCTTGCCACTTAGGAACGTAGCCCTTTCCTGCAGTCAAATGACTAGTGACCTCATGGGTGGAACGTTATTCATATTCTTCAGAATATAATCATTAATAAACAAAAACTCTGAAAATCTGTTGTTTCTATGTCAAACAGTGTTGTTATATTTAAGTATTCTTTATTTATTTTTTATTTATTTTTAGAATTTTACCCCCTTTTTCTCCCCAATTTCATGGTATCCAATTGTTGTAGTAGCTACTATCTTGTCTCATCGCTACAACTCCCATACGGGCTCGGGAGAGACGAAGGTTGAAAGTCATGCGTCCTCCGATACACAACCCAACCAAGCCGCACTGCTTCTTAACACAGCGCGCATCCAACCCGGAAGCCAGCCGCACACTGCGCCCAGCCCGCCACAGGAGTCGCTGGTGCGCGATGAGACAAGGAGATCCCTACCGACCAAGCCCATAACCATGTGTGTGAGGTGTATACTTTTGTTTCATAGTAGATTTGTTTAAGACTACCAAGAAACACTCTGTGTGACCCTGATTTAGCCCACTGCAGTAAAAGGATAAAGGGATATGAAGGTGTGTGTGTGTGTGTGTGTGTGTGTGTGTGTGTGTGTGTAGCTGGTGTCGAGAGTCAGGCACAGGACAGCAGATATGAGTAATCAACGTACTTTACTCAAAAATACAATAATACAAGGCAACATAGCGAGCCCACAAAAAACAGACCGATGTACAATGAACAATCACTCACAAACACAACATGGGGAACAGAGGGTTAAATAATAAGTAGTTGGTTGAGTGAAGCCAGGTGTGATAAGACAAAGACAGAACAAATGGAAAATGAAAAGTGGATCGGCGGTGGCTAGAAACCCGGTGACGTCGACCGCCGAACGCCGCCCGAACAAGGACAGTGACAGTGTGACAGTGTGACAGTGTGTGTGTGTGTGTGTGAACATGCATGGTCATATATTCTCCCCTCCATATATATTAGGACAGTGAAGTAGTTTTTTAAATTTGTCTCTATACTCTATAATGAATGTCACCTTTTAATTGAGGATATTTTCATACATACAGGTATCTGTTTTAACATTTAGAAATGAAAGCACTTTATGTATCTAGTCCCCCCATTTGAAGAATGGATAAATTCACTTACAGTGTATTAAAGTAGTCAAAAGTTGAGTGTTTGGTCCCATATTCCCAGCACTTAATGACAACATCAAGCGTGTGACTCTACCAATGTGTTGGATGCATTTGAAGCTTGTTTTGGTTGTATTTCGGATTATATCTTGCCCAATAGCAACTAAATTATGACTAATGTATTCTGTCATTTTGTAGTCACTTTTATTGTAAGTAAGAAAATAAGGTGTTTCTGAACATGATTACGGATAATCATGAATGAACCGTGATTCATGATGAGTGAGATGGAACATAGATGATCCCCTCCAAAATGCTAATCTCCCCTGTTTTTGGTAATAGTGACAGGTTCGCATGCAGTGTTTTTTCTGGATAAAAAAGAGGCTTAGGTGGTTGGCATGGCACCACGAAAAATATTGAAATATAACCATAGCATATCTCTAGCGCATTCATGTCATGCTATGCAAGGGCTCATAGTTAGGTATCTTAATAGATGCATCGTTACAATGACAGCGTAGTGTCATCATAATGGCTGTTCTCAAAAGTGTGCTTCTGCCATACCAGTTAGTGAACATGCTAAAAGTCCAAGCCACATTTGGAGAAGTATGCTGATATATTGCCTGCACCAGCCCGGTAAAGGCCCATGACTTACCTTCTGCTTCCCCCTGAGGTCAATGGTGCATGAAGATCACCACAGAGTTGAATCCTCAGGGTAAACTGTATGCGTCACATCGTGTAGCTGAGGGTCATAACTCTTTCGTAACTCATTAACAGTCCTCCACCACATTAAGTTGGTGTCTATTTATGAATTCATACATGGACACTTCGTGTGTGCTTTATAGACCACTATTACCAATTTCATTGTGATGTGGAGGAGGACTGTTAATGAGTTACGAAAGAGTTATTATGACCCTCAGCTACACGATTTGATCCGTGAAACATCCCCTGAGGATTCAACCCTGTGGTGATCTTCATGCACCATTGACCTCTGAGAAGAAGAAGCAGAAGTTAGGTCACGGGCCTTTACCGGCCATTGGCCTCTACCAATGAGGCCAATGGTGACTTTAAAACAGTTCCAGAGTTTAATGGCTGTGATAGGGGAAAACTGAGGTTGGGTCAACAACACTGTAGTTATTCCAAAATACTAACCTAATTGACAGAGTGAAAAGAGGGAAGAATACAAAATATTCCAAAACATGCATCCTGTTTGCATCAAGGCACTAAAGTAAAGTCATACTCAAAAATGTGGCAAAGCAATTCACTTTTTGTCCAAAATACAAAGTGTTATGTCTGGGGCAAATCTAATACAACACATTATTATCTCTCCATATTTACAAGCATAGTGGTGGGTACTTGTTAGATATTAATGCACAGTCGGAACTAGAAGCACAAGCATTTCGCTACACTCGCATTAACATCTGCTAACCATGTGTATGTGACAAATACAATTTGATTTGATTTGATTTTTGATCATGTTATGGGTATGCTTGTAATCATTAAGGACTGGGGAGTTTTTCAGGATAAAAAATCTACTGAATGGAGCTAGGCACAGGCAAAATATTAAAGGAAAACCTGGTTCAGTCTACTTTCCTTCAGACACTGGAAGATGAATTCACCTTTCAGCAGGACAATAACAGTGGCCGAGTTACAGTTTTGACTTAAATCTGCTTGAAAATCTATGCCAATACTTAAAAATGGTTGTCTAGCAATGATCAACAACAATTTGACAGAGCTTGAAGAAATTTGAAAAGAATAATGGGCACATGTTGCACAATCCATGTGTGGAAAACTCTTAGAGACTTTTACCCAGAAAGACTCACAGTGTCACGACTTCCGCCGAGGTCGGCTCCTCTCCTCGTTCGTTCGGCGGTCGACGTCACCGGCTTTCTAGCCATCGCCGCTCCATTTTTCATGTATCCATTTGTTTTGTCTTGTTCCCTGCACACCTGGTTTTCATTCCCCAATCAATCCGTATGTATTTATTCCTCTGTTCCCCATCATGTCTTTGTGTAAGATTGTTTGTGTTACGTCTATTTTGGAATTGTGGATATTGTTACGCGCATTACTTTTTGTCTATGTTCCGTGTTCGAGCACATTTGATGTTACTTTGTGCTGTCATTTTGGACCGGAATAAAAAATGTGCCTGTTCACTACACTCTGCTCTCCTGCACCTGACTTCGCCTCCGATAGGTGATGCTGCCAAAGGTGAAGCTGCTAACATGTGTGAATACTTATGTCAATGAGATATTTCTGTATTTCATTTTCCATAAAATGCAAAGATTTCTAAAAAATATGTTTTCACTTTGTCATTCTGTGGGTAATGTGTGTAGATGGGTGACAAAAAAAGGCTATTGAATCCATGTTGAATTCAGGCTGTAACACAACAACATGGGGAAGAAGTCAAGGGGTGAGAAAACGTTCTGAACTTGTATGAACACACCCTCAAATAAAAGGTGACGTTCTATACTGTCGCCTCACATGAAACATTTGATCTCAAATCCCAAAATGCAAGTGTACAGATATACAACTTTAAATTTTAGCTTCACTGTCCAAATACATGTGGAGGTGGAGTGTATGTGTATACCACAGGAGGCTGGTGAGGGGAGGACGACTCATAATCATGTCTGTAACGGAGCAGAAAGGAATGGCATCAAACACATGGAAACCGTGTGTTTGATGTACAGTATTTGATACCATTCCACTGATTCCACCCCAGTCATTACCACAAGCTTGTTCTCCCCAATTAAGCTGCCACCAACATCCTGTGGTGTACAGTTGTGTGTGCGTGCTTATCTCTCTGTCTCTGTCCCTCTGTGTCTGTGTCTCTCTCTCTGTCTCTCTCTGTGCTGTGTGTGTCTCTCTCTCTGTCTGTCTCTATCTCTCTCTGTGCTGTGTGTGTGTCTCTCTCTGTCTCTGTCTCTATCTCTCTCTGTGCTGTGTGTGTCTCTGTCTCTGTCTCTATCTCTCTCTGTGCTGTGTGTCTCTGTCTCTTTCTCTATCCCTCTCTGTGCTGTGTGTGTATTTCTCTCTGTCTCTCTTTGTGCTGTGTCTCTCTCTCTCTCTCTGTCTCTGTCTCTATCCCTCTCTGTGATGTGTGTGTCTTTCTCTCTGTCTCTCTCTGTGCTGTGTGTGTCTCTCTGTCTCTGTCCCTCTCTGTGCTCTGTGTATGTGTATCTGTCTGTGTCTCTGTCCCTCTCTGTGCTCTGTGTATGTGTCTCTGTCTGTGTCTCTGTCCCTCTCTGTGCTCTGTGTATGTGTCTCTGTCTGTGGCTCTGTCCCTCTCTGTGCTCTGTATATGTGTCTCTGTCTGTGTCTCTGTCCCTCTCTGTGCTCTGTGTATGTGTCTCTGTTTGTGTCTCTGTCCCTCTCTGTACACTGTGTCTTTCTCTCTGTCTCTCTATGTGCTGTGTGTGTCTCTGTCTCTGTCCCTCTCTGTGCTGTGTGTATGTGTATCTGTCTGTGTCTGTGTCTCTGTCCCTCTCTGTGCTCTGTGTATGTGTCTCTGTTTGTGTCTCTGTCCCTCTCTGTACACTGTGTCTTTCTCTCTGTCTCTCTCTGTGCTGTGTGTGTCTCTGTCTCTGTCCCTCTCTGTGCTGTGTGTATGTGTATCTGTCTGTGTCTGTGTCTCTGTCCCTCTCTGTGCTGTGTGTATGTGTCTCTGTCTGTGTCTCTGTCCCTCTCTGTGCTCTGTGTATGTGTCTATGTCTGTGTCTCTGTCCCTCTCTGTGCTGTGTGTATGTGTCTCTGTTTGTGTCTCTGTCTCTGTACCTCTCTGTGCTGTGTGTATGTGTCTCTGTCTGTGTCTTTGTCCCTGTTCCTCTCTGTGCTGTGTGTGTGTGTGTGTCTTTCTGTCTCTGTCCCTCTATGTGCTGTGTGTGTGGCTTACTTGAGTGCTGTTGTCACCTTACACCTGGCCTAACTAGATCTATCTGGTTTACAGAGGTTATATTTTTGTGTTGTTTTGGGAAGGCACGGTTAATTACTGCAGTGGGCTAAATCAGAGTCACACAGAGTGTTTCTTGGTAGTCTTAAACAAATATAGTTTGAGACAAAAGTATACACCTCACACACGTGGTTATGGGCTTTAAAAAAAGAAGACACTTGCACCATGCCAGATATAGAATTGAAATGTATTACATTTTGTGTTTGCATCCCAATATTACACTTTATACACAACACAGAAGACTGTTACAGTTTATATATGTAAATCAGTCAATTGAAATAAATTCACTAGGCCCTAAATGACTACAGGCCCGTTGCACTTACGTCTGTAGCCATGAAGTGCTTTGAAAGGCCGGTAATCGCTCACATCAACACCATCATCCCAGAAACCCTAGACCCACTCCAATTTGCATACCGCCCAAACAGATCCACAGATGATGCACAAAAGGAACACCTATGTGAGAATGCTATTCATTGACTACAGCTCTGCGTTCAACACCATAGTGCCCTCAAAGCTCATCAATAAGCTAAGGACCCTGGGACTAAACACCTCCCTCTGCAACTGGATCCTGGACTTCCTGACGGGCCACCCCCAGGTGGTGATCTGCCATGCTGATCCTCAACACTGGAGCTCCCCAGGGGTGCGTGTTCAGTCCCCTCCTGTACTCCCTGTTCACCCACGACTGCATGGCCAGGCACGACTCTAACACCATCGTTAAGTTTGCAGACGACACAACAGGGGTAGGCCTGATCACCGACAACGACGAGACATCCTATAAGGAGGAGGTCAGAGACCTGGCCGGATGGTGCCAGAATAACAACCTCTCCCTCAACGTAACCAAGACTAAGGAGATGATTGTGGACTACAGGAAAAAGAGCACCAAGCACGCCCCCATTCTCATTGACGGGGCTGTAGTGGAGCAGGTTGAGAGCTTCAAGTTCCTTGGTGTCCACATCAACAACAAACTAGAATTGTCCAAACACACCAAGACAGTCGTGAAGAGGGACGACAAAGCCTATTCCCCCTCAGGAAACTAAAAAGATTTGGCATGGGTCCTGAGATCCTCAAAAGGTTCTACAGCTGCAACATCGAGAGCATCCTGACCGGTTGCATCACTGCCTGGTACGGTAATTGCTCGGCCTCCGACCGCAAGGCACTTCAGAGGGTAGTGTGTACGGCCCAGTACATCACTGGGGCAAAGCTGCCTGACATCCAAGACCTCTACACCAGGCGGTGTCAGTGGAAGGCCCTAAAAATTGTCAAAGACCCCAGCCACCCCAGTCATAGACTGTTCTCTCTACTACCGCATGGCAAGCGGTACCGGAGTGCCAAGTCTAGGACAAAAAGGCTTCTCAACAATTTTTACCGCCAAGCCACAAGACTCCTGAACAGGTAACCAAATAGACTTACCTGGACTATTTGCATTGTGCCTCCCCCAAGCTGCTGCTACTCTCTGTTTATCATATATGCATAGTCACTTTAACTATACATTCATGTACATACTACCTCAATTGGCCCGACCAACCAGTGCTCCCGCACATTGGCTAACCGGGCTATCTGCATTGTGTCCCACCACCCGCCACCCGCCAACCCCTCTTTTTACGCTACTGCTACTCTCTGTTAGAGGTCGACCGATTATGATTTTTCAACGCAGATACCGATACCGATTATTGGAGGACCAACAAAGCCGATGCCGATTAATCGGCCGATTCTTTAACATGTATTTGTAATAATGGCAATTACAACAATACTGAATGAACACTTATTTTTACTTAATATAATACATCAATAAAATCAATTTAGCCTCAAGTAAATAATGAAACATGTTCAATTTGTTTTAAATAATGCAACAACAAAGTGTTAGAGAAGAAAATAAAAGTGCAATATGTGCTATGTAAGAAAGCTAACGTTTCAGTTCCTTGCTCAGAACATGAGAACATATGAAAGCTGGTGGTTCCTTTTAACATGAGTCTTCAATATTCCCAGGTAAGAAGTTTTAGGTTGTAGTTATTATAGGAATATTTCCCTCTATACCATTTGTATTTCATTAACCTTTGACTATTGGATGTTCTTATAGGCACTTTAGTATTGCCAGTGTAACAGTATAGCGTCCGTCCCTCTCCTCGCTTCTCCCTGGGCTCGAACTAGCAACACAACGACAACAGCCACCATCAAAGCAGCGTTACCCATGCAGAGCAAGGGGAACAACTACTAGAAGGCTCAGAGCGAGTGACGTTTGAAACACTATTAGCGCGCGCTAACTAGCTAGCCATTTCCCTTCGGTTACAACAGCCTCATCTCGGGAGTTGATGGGCTTGAAGTCATAAAAAGCGCAATGCTTGACACACAATGAAGAGCTGGTGGCGAAACGCACGAAAGTGCAGTTTGAATGAATGTTTACACGCCTGCTTCTGCCTACCACCGCTCAGTCAGATACTTAGATACTTGTATGCTTGTATGCTCAGTCAGAGTATATGCACCACAGGACACGCTAGATAATATCTAGTAATATCATCAACCATGTGTAGTTAACTAGTGATTATGATTGATTGTTTTTTATAAGATAAGTTTAATGCTAGCTAGCAACTTACCTTGGCTTACTGCATTCGCGTAACAGGCAGTCTCCTTGTGGAGTGCAACGAGAGAGAGTCAGGTCGTTATTGCGTTGGACTAGTTAACTGTACGGTTGCAAGATTGGATCCCCCGAGCTGACAAGGTGAAAATCTGTCGTTCTGCCCCTGAACGAGGCAGTTAACCAACCATTCCTAGGCTGTCATTGAAAATAAGAATGTGTTCTTAACTGACTTGCCTAGTTAAATAAAGGTATATAAAAAAAAATGTCAAATCGGCGCCCAAAAATACCGATTTCCGATTGTTATGAAAACTTGAAATCGGCCCTAACTAATCGTCCATTCCGATTAATCGGTCGACCTCTACTCTCTGTTCATCATATATGCATAGTCACTTTAACCATACCTACATGTACATACTACCTCAATAAGCCTGACTAACCGGTGTCTGTATATAGCCTTGCTACTGTTATTTTCAAATATCTTTTTACTGTTGTTTTATTTCTTTACTTACCTACACACACACACACACACACACACACACACGCACACACACACACACACACACATACCTTTTTTCCCCACTATTGGTTAGAGCCTGTAAGTAAGCATTTCACTGTAAGGTCTACACTTGTTGTATTCGGCGCACGTGACAAATAAACTTTGATTTGATTTGATATATAGATTTCACATCTAGGGCAAGGGCCCACCCACTTGGGAGACAGGCCCGGCCAATCAGAATTAGTTTTTCCCCATAAAAGGGCCTATTACAGACAGAAATACTCCTTAGTTTCGTCAGCTGTCTGGGTGGCTGGTATGTCTGGGTGGCTGTTATCAGATGATCTCGCAGGTGAAGAAGCCGGATGTTGAGGTCCTGGGCTAGCGTGGTTACACGTGGTCTGCGTTTATGAGCTGGTTAGACTTACTGCCAAATTCTGACGTATGACGTTGGAGGCGGCATATGGTAGAGAAATTAACATTAAATGCTCTGGCAACAGCTTTGGTGGACATTCCTGCAGTCAGCATGCCAATTGCATGCACCCTCATAACTTGAGGAATCTGTGGCATGGCGTTGTGTGGCAAAACTGCACATTTTAGAGTGGCCTTTTATTTTCTCCAGGACAAGGAAAATAAAGGCAGCATCAGGTTCTTGATATTCCACACCTGTCAGGTGGATGGATTCTCTTGTTGAAGGAGACATGCTCACTAACAGTGATGGAAACAAATTTGTGCCTAAGATTTGAAAGAAATACGTTTTTTGTGCGTATGGAACTTTTCTGCAATCTTTTATGAAACATGGGACCAACACTTTACATGTTGCGTTTATATATTTTTTCAGTCTATAACAAAACTGTTTGACATAGAAACACCATATTTTCTGCTTTTTTTATTTTTATAATGAAGAAAAATATTAATAACATTCCACAATGAGGTTAGTAGGTCATTTGACTGCAGGAAAGGGCTAAGTTTACACACATTCCAGGGTTGGATTCTACTCGATCTGCAACACCTGTGTATTTGGAGTGATTTCCCTCTGATCAACATGGAGCTGTTCTGTTTTCCAACTACCTCAGGTGCTCAGAGTAACACAGTGTAGAGGGATTGTTGCTGAAGTACTTGACTGGATCCATTTACCCCATTGAGGGACCAGAGTGAGAAAGAGAGAGAGAGAGAGAGATAGAGAGAGAGAGAGTCCTTAGTATTTAAACTATGCCCTATCTGCATCTAAACGACCCCACAAGCTCCAAGACAATCTGATCACACAGTAGTGGCTTTGGTCAGTGAGAATATCGCCCGGGAGGGCGGGAACGGAAACTTCATTTTCTGGGCTAATATTAGCCCGGGCCAGGCCTCCTCTGGAAAATTCCTTTTAAATGATCACTCGCTGAGAAAAGGCAAAGAATTTGTTTAGCGTTTTGGTTGACAGTATATTGCATGGATGGGTTTTTGCAGACAGTGGCTGTGTAGTAGAGGGTCCTGGGAAAGCAGATGTGGGTTAAGGTTTCTTTCCATCAGATGACCAATGGAATGATTGTCATTGCTGTGTGCCAGACAGTAGAACATTGTTTCTTATTTTATACTGATTGATAGAGATCAATACAGTCACGTAATAGGCCATGAGCTTGATATCATGATCATGTCATGGTACAGCATCACAGTAGGCTACTGTTACCACTGTATTACTAGTGTTACCATCTCACTGTTACTACTGTATTACTAGTGTTACCATGTTACTGTTACCACTGTATTACTAGTGTTACTATGTTACTGTTACTACTGTATTACTAGTGTTACCATCTCACTGTTACTACTGTATTATACTAGTGTTTCTATGTTACTGTTACTACTGTATTACTAGTGTTACAATGTTACTGTTACCACTGTATTACTAGTGTTACTATGTTACTGTTACTACTGTATTACTAGTGTTACCATCTCACTGTTACTACTGTATTACTAGTGTTACTATGTTACTGTTACTACTGTATTACTAGTGTTACTATGTTACTGTTACCACTGTATTACTAGTGTTACTATGTTACTGTTACTACTGTATTACTAGTGTTACTATGTTACTGTTACCACTGTATTACTAGTGTTACCATCTCACTGTTACTACTGTAGTATACTAGTGTTACTATGTTACTGTTACCACTGTATTACTAGTGTTACCATCTCACTGTTACTACTGTATTACTAGTGTTACCATGTTACTGTTACCACTGTATTACTAGTGTTACTATGTTACTGTTACTACTGTATTACTAGTGTTACTATGTTACTGTTACCACTGTATTACTAGTGTTACTATGTTACTGTTACTACTGTATTACTAGTGTTACTGTTACTACTGCATTACTAGTGTTACTATGTTACTGTTACTACTGTATTACTAGTGTTACTATGTTACTGTTACTACTTTGTTACTAGTGTTACTATGTTACTGTTACTACTGTATTACTAGTGTTACTATGTTGCTGTTACTACTGTATTACTAGTGTTACTATGTTACTGTTACTACTGTATTACTAGTGTTACTATGTTACTGTTACTACTTTGTTACTAGTGTTACTATGTTACTGTCACTACTGTACTACTAGTGTTACTATGTTATTGTTACTACTGTAGTACTTGTGTTACTATGTTACTGTTACTACTTTGTTACTCGTGTTACTATGTTACTGTTACTACTGTGTTACTAGTGTTACTATCTCGCTGTTACTACTGTATTACTAGTGTTACTATCTCGATGTTACTACTGTGTTACTGGTGTTACTATCTCGCTGTTACTCCTTTGTTACTAGTGTTACTAACTTACTCACTGTTACTTTCTGCAAGATTTTATTAAGTTGCAAACCTCAAAGCATATACCCAGTATGTTCATACATATCATATGGTAAAATAAAAAATTAAATAATAAATTCACTTCTCAGTACTTTGTTGAAGCACCTTTGGCTGCGATTTAAGTCGTGAGTCTTCTTAGGTATGATGCTACAAGCTTGGCACACCTGTATTTGGGGAGTTTCTCTCATTCTTCTCTGCAGATCCTATCAAACTCTGTCAGGTTGGATGGGGGGGCGTCACTGCACAGCTATTCTCAGGTCTCTCCAGAGATGTTTGATCGGGTTAAAGTCCGGGCTCTGGCTTGGGCCTCTCAAGGACATTCAGAGACTTGTCCTGAAGCCACTCCTGTGTTCTCTTGGCTGTGTGCTTAGGGTCGTTGTCCTGTTGGAAGGTGAACCTTTGCCCCAGTCTGAGCAGGTTTTCATCAAGGAGCTCTCTGTACTTTACTCTGTTCATCTTTGCCTCGATCTTGACTAGTCTCCCAGTCCCATTCCGCTGAAAAACATCCCCACAGCATGATGCTGCCACTACATAGCTTCACCGTAGGGATGGCACCAGGTTTCCTCCATACATGACACTTGGCATTCAGGCCAAAGAGTTCAATCTTGGTTTCATCAGACTAGATAATCTTGTTTCTCATGGTCTGAGTCCTGTAGGTCCCTTTTGACAAACTCCAAGTGGGCTGTCATGTGCCTTTTACTGAGGAGTGGCTTCCGTCTGGCCACTCTACCATAAAGGCCTGATTGGTGGAGTGCTACAGAGATGGTAGTCCTTCTGGAAGGTTCTCCCATCCCCACAGAGGAACTCTGGACCTCTGTCAGAGTGACCATCGGGTTCTTGGTCACCTCCCTGACCAAGGCCCTTCTCCCCTGATTGCTCAGTTTGGTTGGGCAGCCAGGTCTTGGAAGAGTCTTGGATGGTTCCAAACTTCTTCCATTTAAGAATGATGTGGCCACTGTGTTCTTGGGGACCTTCAATGCTGCAGGACATTTTTGGTACCCTTCTCTAGATCTGTGCCTCAACACGATCCTGTCTCTGTGAGCTCTATGGACAATTCCTTTGACCTCATGGCTTGGTTTTTGCTCTGACATACACGGTCAACTGTGGGACCTTATACAGACAAGAGTGTGCCTTTCCAAATCATGTCCAATCAATTTAATTTACCACAGGTGGACTCCAATCAAGTTCAAGAAACATTTAAAAGATGATCAATGGAAACAGGATGCACCTGAGCTCAATTTTGAGTCTCACCGCAAACGGTCTGAATACTTATGTAAATTAATTATTGCTGTTTTGTTTTGTTTTTTTGTTTTTTGTGCAAAAATGACTAAAAACCTGTTTTTGCTTTGTCATTATGGGGTATTGGATGTAAATTGATGAGGGGAAAAAAATATTTCATCAATGTTAAAATAAGGCTGTAACTAACCAAATGTGGGAAAATGAAGGGGTCTGAATACTTTCCGAATGCACTGTATATGCCCTGATGAAATATCCCAGATGTGAAATACTGTATTGATGTATGATGTGTGCTTTATTACTTTATGCAATGTATCATTAAGCCATAAGGCCTGGGGAGGTGTGTTATGTTGCCAAAATACCACGGCTAAGTGCTGTTCCTTTGCACAACGGAACACAGAGTACCTGGATACAGCAAGCGGAATATTGGCCATATACTACACACCTCTAAGATGCCTTATTGCTGTTATAAACTGTTTAACAATGTAAAAAAAAATAAAAAAATTGTCATACTTTCAGCCAATCAGCATTCAGGCCTCGAACCACCTGGTTTATAATTAGTGATATATTGCATGAACAGAGAGTACTTGACCTCTATCCTCTGAGTGTTCAAAAAGACCACCGTGTTCATAAGTTGACCTTTATAGCGTTGGAGACAGAGGCTCTTGCTGCACTTTATCACTATGACCCAAAACTTTACAACCTCTTAAATGTGTGTTCTGTCTCTATCTCTCTCTATCGCTGTCTCTCTATCGCTCCTTCTGTGTGTGTGTGTGTTAGGTAAATCCCACCTGGCCATAGTTCAGAGGGTGAACAACGAGGGTGAGGGTGACCCCTTCTACGAGGTCCTGGGCATCGTCACCCTGGAGGACATAATCGAGGAAATCATCAAGTCAGAGATCCTGGACGAGACAGACTTGTACAGTAGGTGCCCAAACTACTAAGGGGTATCAATGTTTTCATTTTGAGTAACTTGAACCTGTTACCAGACCAGTACCACTTTATTATCTGCTGTAATGTAAGGTGCTACTGCAAAGGTTTAGCTTCCAGGCAATTTACATCGTTGTTATGTTATGTCCAGTAATGTTTCAACGGCAACTCTGTTTCCCCCATTTTTTTTATTTTACATTGTACACACGTTGTCCATAGGGAAAGAATATATTTGCTTGAAAATAAATTCCTTTGAGTAACTAAAGTTTATTCACCCTTGTACCTAGGAAATACACTATCAAAGTCAGCTTACAATTTCTCCCTTTTGCCAAAAACAATTTCTCCCCTTTCATCCCATTTTTCTCCCCTCAGCTGACAACAAAACGAAGAAGAAAATCACCCATCGTGAGCGGAAGCAGGATTTCTCAGCCTTCAAGCCCAACGACAGTGAAATGAAGGTTAAAATATCACCTCAGCTTCTGCTGGCAACCCTGCGTTACCTAGCAACAGGCAAGTGTGCACACTGCGTTGCTGCTTGACTTCCCCCAGTGTGCCCTCAGAACCCTGACTGTGGAACGTGTGTGTGTGTGTGTGTGTGTGTGTGTGTGTGTGTGATGTACACGTGGGTGTTTGTCTGAGAGGAAACACTAGGCCTCTGGGGAGCGCTGCAGGGGATGTCTGCACAGACTTTATATGGCTCAGTCTGAAAACATGGCCGACTATTTGCTTGCGTGTCATGTTCTCATCGGTTGGGAGACTGTAGCATTTAGCTTGGAACACATACCACAATTTGTTTACACTACTTTCACGATGACATCACTTTCAACAGTTTGGCTGATTGCCGGGGTTCTCACAGAAGGCATGTCTACATGCCAGACCTTTATTCACATATGCTTGAAATTCTTGATTGAGATGTGCTTGATTGAGCTTGCCTAGGGCAATGGGTCGAATGGAATAGTCCCCAAAGTGCAAACCCCATCCCATCTGGTACCTCAGGCAGGCTAAAGCAAACAGGCTAAAGCTCAAAGCAGAACATTAGATCCAGATCAATATATGGCTGTGGTGCCAAGTGTTTAAAAGATTTTAAATACTATTAGAAAAATCCCATGGAACGTACAACTGGAACCACCGTGGAATGTCCCAGCTAGCTACCAGTAGTAGAGCACAGGTGATTAAAATATGTTGCATTTGTAGGGGATTTGGTGAGAACTTTGACCTAGCGAGCTGCTAAGCATCGCTTAAAGCTGTGGCCCCGCTGGCCCCTCTAAAGGAACAGCAGGGCCAGTCCCTACCGTAGTGTGGTGGAGCAAGCTGCCAACTGAGACATATCACCACACTCTGGTGTCAGGGGCACGATTGGTTAGCCTTTGTTACCTTGACCAATGAGAAAAATTATAGAGTATGGGGAGAATCAGGTTGAGCCTGTGTGCGATACACGTGATTATAGTCAATTTACCGTAGATAAGGTGATAATGAGGTGATATGTTAAATGCAAGAGAGGGAGTGTGTTTTTACATGGAATTCTATTGTTGATATGGTATTGTAGGGTATTACATCACAACATCTTGTGTCTTACCACTGCATCATATTGTCTTGTACAATGTTGTATCTTACGATATTGGTCAATTTGTTCTTAAATTATGTCTCTCTCTCTCTCTCCCCCCTCTCTCTCTCTCTCTCTCTCTCTCTCTCTCTCTCTCTCTCTCTCTCCCTCTCCCCCCTCTCTCTCTCTCTCCCTCTCTCTCTCTCTCTCTCTCTCTCTCTCTCTCTCTCCCTCTCTCCCATCCCCTCTCTTCTCTCTCTCTCTTCTCTCTCTCTCTCTCCCTCTCTCCCCCTCTCTCTCCCTCTCTCCCCCTCTCTCTCTCTCTCTCTCTCCCACCCCCTCTCTTTCTCTCTCTCTCTCTATTTTCTCTCTCCCACCCCCTCTCTTTCTCTCTCTCTCTCTCTTTTCTCTCTCTCTCTCTCTCCTCTATCTCTCTTTCTCTCTCTCTCTCTCTCCATCCATCCCCCTCTCCAGAGGTGGAGTCGTTCGGGCCGGTGCAGATGTCAGAGAAGATCCTGCTGCGTCTGCTCAAACACCCCAACGTGATCCAGGAGCTGAAGTACGACGAGAAGAACAAGAGAGCACCAGAGCACTACCTCTTCCACAGGAACAAGCCTGTGGACTACTTCATACTCATCCTGCAGGTCAGTACCGAGCCATGCCATTGGGCCAGGGGTTAGTACGGGGCCACGCTATTGGGCCAGAACCAGGAAGATGAAACACTACAATCACTTAACTGTTGTATTTGTCTTTCTTGCACTCACAAACACTGATTTTGCAGAGAGCAGATATTTTACTTGCAGTGATTGAGATGCTGTATGTAGTTGTACAACGACAGCAATGACAAATGTAGAGCAGGGCCACGCTATCGGCCCGGGTCAGAAATGGGCAACGCTATCGTCCGGGTCAAAAATGGGCCACGCTATCGGTCCGGGTCAGAAATGGGCAACGCTATCGTTCCGGGTCAGAAATGGGCCACGCTATCGGCCCGGGTCAGAAATGGGCCACACTATCGGGCCAGGTCAGAAATGGGCCACACTGTCGGGCCAGGTCAGAAATGGGCCACACTGTCGGGCAAGGTCAGAAATGGGCCACACTATCGGGCCAGGTCAGTAATGGGCCACACTATCGGGCCAGGTCAGTAATGGGCCATGCTATTGGGATACGGTCACTACACTCTTCAGCTGTGGTTACACCTTGCATTAACATGTAGTTGTCATCATCCGATCAAGATGGAGATTTGTTGCGTCTACACATGGTAATAAAATGTGTCTGTTATCTGCCCACTACGTCCATATTGTGACCAGATTCCCTGGTCCCTCCCTCGATGCAAAATTATCCAACCTGACTTGAACCTCCCCTTACGACACGAGCTGTATCAATCGACAGAAAACAGCTAACTTTTTATACTCAACATTACAGCCCAATACCTTGTCCAGCTCTGAATAAAATGGGGATTGGGTTTTCCCACTCCAGTAGGCAGTTAGTTTCTAATGAAGTCCATGATGTTAATTCTGGAGGAATTGTCAAGGTATCGTTACCCATAATTACTACCTCAACAGGCCAGTGCGATTTATCTTTAGAGGACGGGACAACCGTGACGTTGGTAAGCTTTCGTGGTCAGGATTAGTTTACACTTCAAGGATATCCGTACAAATGCGTCTTTGACTTCCTCCGGCGGTCAGGAAGGTCAAATCACAATCAGTTCACAATGCGTCTTTTGATTGTCTACACCTGTCGACAAATGTGGGCACAATCAGAATGTTGACAAGATCAGGGCAACTGACGCATGTTAGAACCAGGTATAAAAGAGGCTTTAGGGAAAAAAGTGCTATCTAGAACCTAAGCGGTTCTTCGGCTGTCCCTATAGGAGAACCCTTTTTGTTTCCAGGTAGAACACTTTTGACATCCATGTAAAACCCTTTCCACAGAGGGTTCTACCTGAAAACAGAAATAGTTTGTACCTGGAACCAAAAAGGGTTCTCATATGGGGATAGCTAAATAATCTTCTGGAACCCTTTCCCTAAGAGTGTAGGCCAGGAAGGGGATTGTCAGCTATTAAACAAAGCAAGGGGATTTTCCACTAATTATAAACAAGAGTGAGATTTGCCATCGAGTCAGGGTGGCAGCATGAGGGTGATGCAAGTCGGAAGTGATGCTGCAAGTACCTGTTTTAAAGGCCCAGTTCAGTCAAAAAAAGTGAATTTTCTGTATTTTATATATATTTCCGCACTGAGGTTGGAAAAATACAGGTTTTTTTTGTTTTTGTGAAAATGATGATAAAGCCCTTTTAGTGTAAGCGCTGTTTGAGAAGACCACCTAAAGGTACAGCCTGTTTTGGTAGGATGGAGTTTTGACCTGACTGGTGACATCATCAGGCGGTAAATGAGTTGATAGCCCAATAAGAAAGAGAGTTCCAAACCTCTCTGCCAATTAACAGCTAGTTTTCAGTTTTCCCCTCCCAGCTCTAACCACTCCCAGACAGTCCAAGCTAAATTCTTGAGAAATTGCTCTTTACTAAGAAGCTACTTTTGTTTCTTTTTGACCATTTTAATTGAAAACAATCACAGTAAGGTACTTAATTGTTAACAAGAAATGATTTGATATTGAGATAAACACGTCTGCATTGGGTATTTAATCTTTAAGAGAAAGTGTTACTGTCACGGGTGTCGTTGGAAGTAGACCACAGTGCAGCGTGGTGGGCGTACATTTTATTTTATTTTAAAATGTCGCCAACAAAACAAGAAACAACCGTGAAGCTTACAGGGCTAAGTGCCACCAGCAAAGTTAACTAGCCACACTGAAAGGAGGGAAAAAGTGCTACCTTGATTCCCAATCAGAGACAATGATTGACAGCTGTCCCTGATTGAGAACCATACCCGGCCAAAACATAGAAATAAAGAAACATAGAATGCCCACCCCACATCACACCCTGACCTAACCAAATAGAGAAATAAAACGGCTCTCTAAGGTCAGGGCGTGACAGTACCCCCCCTCAAAGGTGCGGACTCCGACCGCAAAACCTGAACCTATAGGGGAGGGTCTGGGTGGGCATCTATCCACGGTGGTGGCTCTGGTGCGGGATGTAGACCCTGCTCCACCTCTGGCTCACCCCGCTTTGGTGGTGCCTTTGGTGTGGTGACCCTCGTTGCGGGACCCGGACTGGGCACCCTCGTTGCGGGCCTCGGACTGGGCACCCTCGTTGCGGGCCTCGGACTGGGCACCCTCGTTACGGGCCTCGGACTGGAGGCCGTCGCCGGAGGCTCCGGACTGAAGGACGTCGCAAGAGGCTCCGGACTGAAGGACGTCGCAAGAGGCTCCGGACTGAAGGATGTCGCTGGAGGCTCTGGACTGGGCGCCGTCGCTGGAGGCTTCGTGCCATGACTCCTCACTGGAGGCTTCGTGCCATGGATCATCACTGGAGGCTTCTTGCCATGGATCATCACTGGAGGCTTCGTGCCATGGATCATCACTGGAGGCTTCGTGCCATGGATCATCACTGGAGGCTTCTTGCCATGGATAATCACTGGAGGCTTTGTGCCATGGATCATCACTGGAGGCTTCGTGCCATGGATCATCACTGGGGGCTTCTTGCCATGGATCATCACTGGAGGCTTCTTGCCATGGATCATCACTGGAGGCTTCGTGCCATGGATCATCACTGGAGGCTTCTTGCCATGGATCATCACTGGAGGCTTTGTGCCATGGATCATCACTGGAGGCTTCTTGCCATGGATCATCACTGGAGATTTCGTGCCATAGATCCTCACTGGAGTGGAGAGACACACACGAGGCCTGGCTCTGGGAGCAGGCACAGGATACCCTGGGCCGTGGAGGCGCACTGGAGGTCTCGAGCGTAGAGCCTGCACAACCCGTCCTGGCTGGATGGTGACTTTGGCCTGGCACGTGCGGGGCGCAGGCACAGGACGCACTTGGCTGTGCAGAAGCACCGGAGACACATTGCGCAGAGCCGGCGCAGGATATCCTGGGCCGTAGAGACGTACTGGCGGCCAGATGCGCTGAGCCGGCACCCTCCGACCTGGCTGGATGCACACTCTAGCCCGGCCGATGCGGGGAGCTGGAATGTAGCGCACCGGGCTGTGAATGCGCACTGGAGACACCTTGCGCTCCACCGCATAACACGGTGCCTGACCAGTACGACGCTTGCCACGGTAAGCGCGGGGAGTTGGCTCAGGTCTCCAACCTGACTCAGCCAAACTCCCCGTGTGCCTCCCCACCTAAAAAATTGGGGGGCTGCCTCTCGTGCCTGGTCCGTTGCCGTGACTCCTGGTAGCGAAGTCGTTCCTCCCTTGCTAGCCTGTTTTTCAGCCTGTTTCCATGGCAGGGTCTTGTCCCCTGCCATAACCTCCTCCCATGTCCAAGATGTCCTCCATTCTCTCTTCTCCCCGGGCCCAGGATCCCTGCTCCTCCTGGCCACACTGCTTGGTCCATGTGTGGTGGGTAGTTCTGTCACGGGTGTCTTTGGAAGTTGACCAAAGTGCAGCGTGGTCAGCGTACAGTTTCTTTTATTTTATAATGTTGCCAACAACCGTGACGCTTACAGGGCTAAGTGCCACAAACAAAGTTAACTACCCACACTGAAAGGAGGGAAAAAGGGCTACCTAAGTATGATTCCCAATCAGAGACAACGATTGACAGCTGTCCCTGATTGAGAACCATACCCGGCCAAAACATAGAAATAAAGAAACATAGAAAACAAAACTTAGAATGCCCACCCCACATCACACCCTGACCTAACCAAATAGAGAAATACAAACAAAAAACGAGCTGTTATTGGCAGAGAGGTTTGAACTCTCTTTGTTATTGGTCTATTAACTTATCTACCTTATTTACCGTAACCAGGCTAGCTGAAACTCCACCCATGCTAAACCCTGCTTGATGAGATTTTATTTTCAACCAGTAACTATCAGGAAATAACACGGATCACAGTTTCGTCAGCTGTTGTACAATATGATACAAAACACAGGGCGAACAGAACTCACTGGGCCTTTAAAAGAACGTGAAGTAAATAGTCATCTCACTGCGAAGGAGAGATTTGCCTGAATATTGTTCAAGGTGTGAATTCTGTAATGTTGTTACGCGGTTCAGTCAATGCCTCGACTATAATGCTGCTAAAACAAAAACACATAGTGACTTTACTGTAGCTGATGTTCAAACCTCTATACCCCGCAGTACTTCTCAACTGATCTGAGTCTTCTTCAGACTCTTACGCAGAGTGTGTTGTGCTCCTCTGCAGGGGAAGGTGGAGGTGGAGGCAGGGAAGGAAGGGATGAAGTTTGAAGCAGGAGCGTTCTCCTCCTATGGGATGATGGCTCTCACCACCTCTCCAGGTAAGACTTCCTTGTATACCGACGTCTCAATGGCTGTGTCTAAAATTAGGTCCTATAAATATTCACTGCAGTACACAACACTTTTGTCCAGAACCCTACGTCCCTATATAAAACTACTTTACAAAAATACTACATTGTAGTCTATAGGCACCTACCATGTATATTTCAGATTTCCCCAATTCCCTCCTACCCATCATCCATCGGCAGCTACTGAGACAAGGGCTAGGTCTAGGATGACTGGTTTAGAAATAGTAAAGAAACAGTTTATCAGTAACCAAGTGAATTGACTCATATTGAAATAAGGTATGACACATTTTTTTGTGACGCAGCCTCTGTATTTTCTCAGTTCATTCAAACTTCCAGTCAGGCGCTAGTAGGATCTCAGAGACACCTGCTGGTGAGAGGGCAGAATTACACCCTCCTCATCAAAAAAGTTGTCACTGTAGTTTGGTTTATGGAACATAGAGCACATGCTTATGAGATTATGTATTTTGTCATATTTTATCACAGACCCTCTTTCAATGTGCTTGGATGGCACGTTGGTTGTTTTTCAGGACACAGTGTACGACGGTAACGTTATACAATTATTTAATTTGTGGGCTTTGGTGATGGATTTTTCCGTGTGTGTCTCCCTTCTCTGTCGTCCGTCTCGCCTCGCCAGTCCCTCTCTCCCTGTCTCGTACCTTCGTTGTCAGTAGGGCTGAGTCCCTAGCAGGATCTCCAGGTATGATAGTCCTCTCTTTCCTGCCTGCCTTCCTGCCTGCCTGCCTGCCTGTCTGTCAACCTGTCTGTCTGTCAACCTGTCTGTCTGTCCATCCATCCCCCCTATCCCTCTATCTCTCCATCTCTCCTCACATCTAATATGCCTCTTCCATCTGTCTATCACCCATTGGGATGAGTGTACACTTCACCTAAGCCTGGTATTTACCGGTATCAAAACTGCATGATGTGTTGTGGACATAGCAATGAATTCTGGACCTGCTGGTCATGAGCTTAATTTCTTTGGGAGTGGGATTCTCTTGTGCCACATAGCAAGAATACTTTGAGCATATTGTTTGTTGCATGTTTGTGTATTAATACGCATTTCCTACTTACTCTGTCCTTACGTTTGCTTTGCATATTAAATGTTGTTCTGCATGGATGTTTAACAAGGGAGGACGTACCTATTGTTTCGGACTCTGAAGGATGTCTGTTACTGTGTACTGTTCATGTGAAGCGTCCATTCCTCTGTGTGTGTGTGTGTGTGTGTGTGTGTGTGTGTATGTGTGTGTGTATGTGTGTGTGTATGTGTGTGTGATAACCAGTGCCATAACTCAAGCCAGTGAATAGTGTAGTAGGGGCCCCCAGAGTGAGGCATAGCCGCCACTAGAGACAGGCTCCACCCCTCTAGCCCCTTAACCCTCTGACTCCATAAACAAGGCTATGAGTTACAGCCCCCAGCAGGGCCGCTGACTGCAGCACGCACACACACAAGCTGCAAGCACACACACACATTCTGAAAACATACACACACACACACACACAGCTCAGGCCTCTGATCCACCCCAAATTTACTAAATTCCCTCCTCCTTCTTCTCCCCCTTGTCCCACTCCACCCTCTTCCACTCCATCCACTCCTCCATCCCTTACCGTCCCCCGTCGGCCCCCGAGAAAGTAGAGTACTAATCTCCCAGGGTTCACTGGGCCTTGGACTACTGCGTGGGTCTGGGGACCACATCCAAACCCAGGATTACATACATTCCAGCCAGAGTAGTGAGCATTAACGCCCCAGTCCTCTGCAAGCCCACCTCTTTTCCACTTTGTTGTGTGGTTTTCCTCTCGTCTGCTTTTTAAGGAGTGGAAAACATAAGCTGAGTTTAATTAAAATAAAGAGAAAGTATTCTAATTTGAGAAGTGGGGAAAAAAGCAGCGTCACTCTAGACCACTGACTCAAAACCTGTGAAGCAAAGCCCCCCCCCCTCCCCCTAATGGGAGGACTTAATATATATATTACATTTCCATTGTCACGATCGTCGTAAGAAGCGGACCAAAGCGCAGCGTGGCGTGAATGCAGAATTTAATAGATGACGAAAAACACGAAGTAAACTGTACAAAAACAATAAACGACCGAGAAACTATCATAAGGACTGTGCTGACACAAGCAACTAACATAGACAATCACCCACAAACAAACAGTGAAACCCAGGCTACCTAAGTATGATTCTCAATCAGAGACAACTAATGACACCTGCCTCTGATTGAGAACCATACTAGGCCGAAAACATAGAAATCCCAAAATCATAGAAAAACAAACATAGACTGCCCACCCCAACTCACGCCCCGACCATACTAAATAACGACAAAACAAAGGAAATAAAGGTCAGAACGTGACATCCATACATTGCACCAAGGATTCTTGGCCTATATGTTACCTAATCATTCAATTAAAGAAATAGCTTTTCATTCTGTGTAGAATTCAGTAAATAGATGATGCACAATCAGGTTGTGTAAAAGGAGATTAGATGACAAACATAAATCATACACAGCTATGGCTAGGTACAGCAGTACAGCTATAACTGATTGTGGATTCCATATACACGGTCTGTGTGATATGTTCTGTGGGTTCTGCTTTTACTCTGTTCTCTATTCTGTTCTCAGATCAGGGCTGGGGTCAATTCCATTTCAATTCCAGGTCTCTTCAATGCTTTTCAATGAGGAAAATGTAGAATTGGATATTGGAGTTTGGTTTACGTTCTGAATCGACTTTCATAGACATGGGATCGACCCCAAGCCCAGATAGGTATTTGCTGTGAACAGAAGCCGAAAACTTCTATTCTTCTCTAACCTGTGCAGAGAACAGGTCCCCCCCGCGGCCGTTTGGCCTGAACCACTCAGACTCCCTGAACCGGAGTGACCGCATCGATGCCATCACACCCACTCTGGGGAGCAGTAACAACCAGCTGAACGCCTTCCTACAGATATACATGCCAGACTACTCTGTCAGGGCTGTGTCTGACCTGCAGTACATCAAGGTGAGAGGATAGTCAGGATACACACACACACACACACACACACACTACAGATATACATGCCAGACTACTCTGTCAGGGCTGTGTCTGACCTGCAGTACATCAAGGTGAGAGGATAGTCAGGATACACACACACACACACACACACACTACAGATATACATGCCAGACTACTCTGTCAGGGCTGTGTCTGACCTGCAGTACATCAAGGTGAGAGGATAGTCAGGATTCACACACACACACACACACACACAGACACGCATACACACACTACACACACATTACACTATACACACACTACAGATATACATGCCATACTACTCTGTCAGGGCTGTGTCTGACCTGCGGTACATCAAGGTGAGAGGATAGTCAGGATTCACACACAGACACGCATACACACACTACACACACATTACACTATACACACACACTACAGATATACATGCCAGACTACTCTGTCAATGCTGTGTCTGACCTGCAGTACATCAAGGTGAGAGGATAGTCAGGATTCACACACACACACACACACACACACACACACACACACACACACACACACACACACACTACAGATATACATGCCATACTACTCTGTCAGGGCTGTGTCTGACCTGCAGTACATCAAGGTGAGAGGATAGTCAGGATTCACACACAGACACACACACACACACACACTACAGATATACATGCCAGACTACTCTGTCAATGCTGTGTCTGACCTGCAGTACATCAAGTTGAGAGGATAGTCAGGATACACACACACACACACACACACACTCACACACACACTACAGATATACATGCCAGACTACTCTGCCAATGCTGTGTCTGACCTGCAGTACATCAAGGTGAGAGGATAGTCAGGATACACACACACACACACACACACACACACACACACACTACAGATATACATGCCAGACTACTCTGTCAATGCTGTGTCTGACCTGCAGTACATCAAGGTGAGAGGATAGTCAGGATACACACACACTACACACACATTGCACTATACACACACTACAGATATACATGCCAGACTACTCTGTCAGGGCTGTGTCTGACCTGCAGTACATCAAGGTGAGAGGATAGTCAGGATACACACACACACACAGACACGCATACACACATTACACACACATTACACTAAACACACACACTACAGATATACATGCCAGACTACTCTGTCAGGGCTGTGTCTGACCTGCAGTATATCAAGGTGAGAGGATAGTCATGATACACACACACGCATGCATACACACACTACACACACATTACACTATACACACACACTACAGATACAGTTGAAGTCGAAAGTTTACATACACTTTAGCCAAATTCATTTTAACTCAGTTTTTCACAATTCCTGACATTTAATCCTAGTAACAATTCCCTGTCTTGGGTCAGTTAGGATCACCACATTATTTTAAGAATGTGAAATGTCAGAATAGTAGAGAGAATGATTTATTTCAGCTTTTATTTCTTTCATCACATTCCCAGTGGATCAGAAGTTTGCATACACTGAATTAGTATTTGGTAGCATTGCCTTTAAATGGATTAATTTGAGTCAAATGTTTCGGGTAGCCTTCCACAAGTTTCCCAAAATAAGTTAATAATAATAAGTTAATAAGTTAATAAGTTAATAAGTTAATTTTGGCCCATTCCTCTTGACAGAGTTGGTGTAACTGAGTCAGGTTTGTAGGCCTCCTTGCTCGCACACGCTTTTTCAGTTCTGCCTACAAATATTCTACAGGATTGAGGTCAGGGCTTTGTGATGGCCACTCCAATACCTTGACTTTGTTGTCCTTAAGCCATTTTGCCCCAACTTTGGAAGTTTGCTTGGGGTCGTTGTCCATTTGGAAGACCCATTTGCGACCAAGCTGTAACTTCCTGACTGATGTCTTGAGATGTTGCTTCAAGATATTCACATCATTTCCCATCCTCATGATGCCATCTATTTTGTGAAGCGCACCAGGCCCTCCTGCAGCAAAGCACCCCCACAACATGATGCTGCCACCCCCATGCTTCACGGTTGGGATGGTGTTCTTTGGCTTGCAAGCCTCCCCCTTTTTCCTTCAAATATAACAACGGTCATTATGGCCAAACAGTTCTATTTTTGTTTCATCAGACCAGAGGATGTGCAGTTGCAAGCCGTAATCTGGCTTTTTTATGGCGGTTTTGGAGCAGTGGATTCTTCCTTGCTGAGTGGTCTTTTAGATTATTTCGATATAGGACTCATTTTACTGTGGATATAGATACTTTTGTATCTGTTTCCTCCAGCATCTTCACAAGGTCCTTTGCTGTGGTTCTGGGATTGATTTGAACTTTTCGCACCAAAGTATGTTCATCTCTAGGAGACAGAACGTGTCTCCTTCCTGAGCGGTATGAAGGCTGGGTGATCCCATAGTGTTTATACTTGCGTACTATTATTTGTACAGATGAACGTGGTACCTTCAGGCGTTTGGAAATTGCTCCCAAGGATGAGCCAGACTTGTGGAGGTCTACAATTTATTTTCTGAGGTCTTGGCTGATATCTTTTGATTTTCCCAAGATGTCAAGCAAAGAGGCACTGAGTTTGAAGGTAGGCCTTGAAATACATCCACAGGTACACCTCCAATTGACTCAAATGATGTCAATTAGCCTATCAGAAGCTTCTAAAGCCATGACATCATTTTCTGGAATTTTCCAAGCTGTTTAAAGGCACAGTCAACTTTGTGTATGTAAACTTGACTTGTGTCATGCACAAAGTAGATGTCCTAAACTATAGTTCGTTAACAAGAAATGTGTGAAGTGGTTGAAAAGCTAGTTTTAATGACTCCAACCTAAGTGTATGTAAACTTCCGACTTCAATTGTATACAAGCCAGACTGCTCTGTTATGGCTGTCGGACCTGCAGTATATCAAGGGGAGTCTATACACACTTCTACACACACGTGTGCACGCACATACTGTACACACACACACACACACAGACACACACATTTTTGACCAACCGCCTTGATTCGGTCTTATGTAGCAAAATTTGAAATGGTGTTTTTTACATTGGATAAAAGCAGAGACCCAGAGCTACAAAATGGTATATCATACGCTGCATTTGAGAAACAATGGGAAAGTCATTTTGCTTTGAAAGTTGATAAACTGGTAAACTCACTTTTGAGAAAATCGGCTTTGAATGCTTTGGTACCTACTGGAGAGCTCTTCTTTGTCTACACCTATTCAGCCCCCCATTAAGCTTTAGCTCCTCCAATCTCTTTATCTGAGCGTTTTTTCCTAACAACAGCAGTCAAGCACCCAAGCTAACTGGTTAACAGTTGTCACAGTGACATTCTATTAAAATGGACACTTGCATAGTGGAGCTGTAGCTAGCTATCTAGCTAAACAATGAACCATAATCCCAACTCATGACGTTACTAACCTGCATGAATCTGCAGGTAGCTAACCAACCAGGTTCAATGTTAGCTAGCTAACATTTTGCAACAACTAGCCAAGCAAATGGCTCTGAGATACAAATAATACGATCATACACGTAACGTTAGGTAGCGAGCCAGCCAGCTAATGTTAGCTATCTAGCTAACAGTACACTTTAACTTGAAATGAAAACAACTGTCAAAATTTGAAATGTGTCAAATGTAGCTAGCTAAACTATCTTACCCGTATACGTCATGGTTGGATGCTTCTCCCTGTCACAGATGCCATGGTTGCCCTTAGTTTGAAGATGTAATCCAGAGACAGGTGTTTTGTCCATGTCTTTAGCTATCATACTCTAATTCCACTGATTTCAAACCTCGATCCTCCAGGAAGTGGAGAGCAACACTTATGCAGTTCTACTGAGCAATAGATTTTCTAAAAAGCAGTGTTAGACAGGATTACCTACACATACTGACCAGCTCAAATAGACAGAAGTGTGCTACATGGCATACCAATCCGAACTCATCTCCCGGTATTTCCAGCCCACTCATTATCTCAGCCAATCATGGCTAGCGGGAAGGTTGCTGACTTTTTCTGTGGCTAAACCAACTAGGCTTTCAATTTAACAATTGTATTCGTTTTTACAGATGGCATACAAGTTTGTGATTAAGGCACATGAAAGTTCACATGTTCCAGAAGGCATTTCTTCCAATAAAAAAAACGCATTTTGATAAACAAAAAAAAGATTGTGGCTCAAATGGCTGTCCTGTAAAGTAGTGACCCGCAACATACACCTAGTTTCCTGAAACGGGTCACATTTGGCTGTTGCTTGTATAACAGTGGAGGTTGAGGTTGAATTGACTGGCGTAGGATCTGTCCAAGTGGGAGGATGTAGATTATGAAAAAGAGGGGGCCTAGCATGGAGCCCAGAGGCACACCCTGTGTGACTTTAGTGAGATATATGTGTCCAGTTGGTGAAACATGATTGAAACCAGGAGAAAGTGGATAAGAATGTTCTATTGGAAATGTAGCTATGCTATCATTCAAGGTGATCATGTAGATATCCACACCTGCCAGTTCAACTGATGCCCAGGGATGCTATTTAATATACTGTAATATCATATAACCTGATATCATGTATTATCCTCCCGCAGGTGACCCGTCAGCAGTACCAGAACGCCCTGATGGCGTCGCGCATGGATAAGACGCCCCAGTCGATGGACAGTGAGTTCACCAAGATCGAATTGACTCTGACCACTGAGCTCCACGATGGTGGAGGGGGAGGCGTCCTGGAGACGCCAGCTATGGCCCACCACGAGACAGCCAGCCTGCTCAACCTCAACACACAGCCCCAGAACTGTCTGGCCCACAGGGTCAACCACACTGCGCACAATGAGGGACCCATCTAGCCCACACTGGGATGGTGGGGACAGAGGGAGAGGAGGGAGGAGGGGTCTGGGGTCTGGGGACAGGGGGAGAGGGTGAGAGGAGTGAGGAGGGATGGTGTTAGTACCCTCTGGGCCAGGGCCTGGGCCTAATCCTCCAACATCCAAGGACCTCTAACCCCTACCCATCACCCCCTTATGGCTGGAAGACCCTGGAGGGTTTGAGGGGAAGGACCTCTAACCCCTACCCACCACCCCCTTATGGCTGGAAGACCCTGGAGAATTTGAGGGGAAGGACCTCTAACCTCTACCCACCACCCCCTTATGGCTGGAAGACCCTGAAGGATTTGAGGGGAAGGACCTCTAACCCTTACTCACCACCCCCTATGGATTGAAGACCCTGGAGGATTTGAGGGGAAGGACCTCTAACCCCTACCCACCACCCCCTTATGGATTGAAGACCCTGGAGGATTTGAGGGGAAGGGGGCTACGGAGATGTGTATACTGAGCCCCAGCCTGAACCTCTACTCTCTACCCTCCACCACCCCTGTCTGATTCCACAGCCTGGAACAGGATACCCTTTGGGGTAGTGGGGAAGGGGGCTAAAGGGATAGCACTCTGGGCCCTCACCCACCTCTAGAAGACCCTGTTAAGGTGGGCTTGGACCGTCCTCGGCCAATCCATCCGCTTAAATACCCGGGAACCTGGTATTCCAGTAGCTCGGAAAGATGGACAACAGTGTGCATGCCCCCCCCCCCCCCCCCCCATTCCCTGACCACACACAAACACTTACACATAAGTATACACACTTTCCAGTCTGTTCTTGTTCAGGGATTGGCAGTGGACTGTAGTATTACTAGTACTACTACAACGAAGGACTTAAACGCACGCAGACAAATATGGTTAGTCAAAGACTGTACCAAATACCGCTTTGAAGGAAACCATGGAACCATGAACCAAGAATGTTTTTGTGCATTTATTTATTATATATATACAGTGGGGAGAACAAGTATTTGATACACTGCTGATTTTGCAGGTTTTCCTACTTACAAAGCATGTAATCCGTCATTTCTATCATAGGTACACTTCAACTGTGAGAGACGGAATCTAAAACAAAAATCCAGAAAATCACATTGTATGATTTTTAAGTAATTAATTTGCATTTTATTGCATGACATGAGTATTTGATACATCAGAAAAGCAGAACTTAATATTTGGTACAGAAACCTTTGTTTGCAATTACAGAGATCATACGTTTCCTGTAGTTCTTGACCAGGTTTGCACACACTGCAGCAGGGATTTTGGCCCACTCCTCCATACAGACCTTCTCCAGATCCTTCAGGTTTCTGGGCTGTCGCTGGGCAATACGGACTTTCAGCTCCCTCCAAAGATGTTCTATTGGGTTCAGGTCTGGAGACTGGCTAGACCACTCCAGGACCTTGAGATGCTTCTTACGGAGCCACTCCTTAGTTGCCCTGGCTGTGTGTTTTGGGTCGTTGTCATGCTGGAAGACCCAGCCATGACCCATCTTCAATGCTGTTACTGAGGAAAGGAGGTTGTTGGCCAAGATCTCGCGATACATGGCCCATCCATCCTCCCCTCAATACGGTGCAGTTGTCCTGTCCCCTTTGCAGAAAAGCATCCCCAGAGAATGATGTTTCCACCTCCATGCTTGGGGTTGTACACATCCTTCTTCTTCCTCCAAACACGGCGAGTGGAGTTTAGACCACAAAGCTCTATTTTTGTCTCATCAGACCACATGACCTTCTCCCATTCCTCCTCTGGATCATCCAGATGGTCATTGGCAAACTTCAGACGGGCCTGGACATGCGCTGGCTTGAGCAGGGGGACCTTGCGTGCGCTGCAGGATTTTAATCCATGACGGCGTAGTGTGTTACTAATGGCTTTCTTTGAGACTGTGGTCCCAGCTCTCTTTAGGTCATTGACCAGGTCATTGACCAGGTCCTGCCGTGTAGTTCTGGGCTGATCCCTCACCTTCCTCATGATCATTGATGCCCCACGAGGTGAGATCTTGCATGGAGCCCCAGACCGAGGGTGATTGACCGTCATCTTGAACTTCTTCCATTTTCTAATAATTGCGCCAACAGTTGTTGCCTTCTCACCAAGCTGCTTGCCTATTGTCCTGTAGCCCATGCCAGCCTTGTGCAGGTCTACAATTGTATCCCTGATGTCCTTACACAGCTCTCTGGTCTTGGCCATTGTGGAGAGGTTGGAGTCTGTTTGATTGAGTGTGTGGACAGGTGTCCGTTATACAGATAACGAGTTCAAACAGGTACAGTTAATACAAGTAATGAGTGGAGAACAGGAGGGCTTCTTAAAGAAAAACTAACAGGTCTGTGAGAACCGGAATTGTTACTGGTTGGTAGGAGATCAAATACTTATGTTATGCAATAAAATGCAAATTAACTACTTAAAAATCATACAATGAGATTTTATGGATTTTTGTTTTAGATTCCGTCTCTCACAGTTGAAGTGTACCTATGATAAAAATTACAGACCTCTACATGCTTTGTAAGTAGGAAAACCTGCAAAATCGGCAGTGTATCAAATACTTGTTCTCCCCACTGTATATATGTGTATATATATGTATGTGTGGAGAAGATATGATATATACCAGTGCACAAACATGCATGGGCATGTAGATGTTTGTGTGTGTATATATGTGATATTGAAATACATGCTATATACATATATATATATATATACTCATACAGTACCAGTCAAAAGTTTGGACACACCTATTCATTCAAGGGTTTATCTTTATTTTTACTATTTTATCAAATATATTTTGATTTGTTTAACACTTTTTTGGTTACTACATGATTCCATATGTGTTATTTCATAGTTTTGATGTCTTCACTATTATTCTGCAATGTAGAAAATAGTAAAAATAAAGAAAAACTCTTGAATGAGTAGGTGTGTCTAAACTTTGGACTGGTACTGTACATCCATGTATATGAGTTGGTGAGGGTATTTTAAAGATATGTATATTACAGATGTTGTTATTTTCACTATGCTTCTCAATCAGGATAACGGTACCGTATCTTTTCACCTTCTTAAAATCACACGATTGCCTTTAAAAAAAAAATTCATCTTAATTATTTTTAACAAAGTGCAATGGGGGAAAAAACAGTATATTTAGGAGATGATTATGAATAAAAAAATCACTTTATTGTAAATTGAGACAGATATATTTGTATGTTTGTATGCACCGTATGTATGTGTGTATTTTGGTTCAAAGATGCTGAGTTGCAACCGTCCACAAGCAAAACCCGTCCCTAAGCCAGTTTCTTTCTCCTATTACGGCCCATGTACGTTCAGAAGCCCTTTGACCTCATTATATCGCTGTTTGATATGGAGGTTATCCAGACTTAAGTTAACAGACTTAAAGCAGACTTAATAATAGAATCCAGACAAGTCTTACGACTGTGGTTCAGGATGTATTGACATTGAAAAGTGCTAACTTGGCACTTATGAACGCATGTGTCTTTTATTATTCATAATCAAACGTGATCATTGGCCAGTATTAATGACCTCATCTAACATGTTGAGCATCATGAACGTCACAAAAGCAACCTCGACATTAAACTATTGTCCATGAATGACCCTCCTTGTATGGCACAGCACTCTCCTTTCCACTGTGTGTGTGTTGTGTGGCATGTTAAAGTATGTTCAGTCGCCTTCAGCTCATGTTGAGCTTAGAGTGTAAGCTTTATTCAATCAAACTCTTTAACTGGGTTTTGGGGTTAAAGGCAGACTATGCATTATGAAATACACTGAGTGTACAAAACATTAGGAACACCTTCCAGTCATTTTGAGTTGCACCTTAACTTTTGCCCTCGGAAAAGCCTCAATTCATCAGGCATGAACTCTACAATGTGTTGAAAGCTTTCCACAGGAATGCTGGCCCATGTTGACTTCAATGCTTCCCACAGTTGTGTCAAGTTGGCTGGATGTCCTTTGGGTGGTGGACCATTCTTGATACAGATGAGAAACTGTTGAATGTGAAAAACCCAGCAGGGTTGCAGTTATTGACACAAACCAGTGCGCCTGGCACCTACTAATATACCCCGTTCAAAGACACTTAAATCTTTTGTCTTGCCCATTCACCCTCTGAATGACACACACACACAATCCGTGTCTCAATTTTCTCAAGGCTTAACAATCCTTCTTTATCCTGTCTCTTCCCCTTCATCTACACTTATTGAAGTGGATTTAACAGTTGACATCAATAAGGGATCATAGCTTTCACCTAGAATTACCTGGTCAGTCTATGCCATGGAAAGAGCAGGTGTTCTTAATGTTAGGTCCACTCTGTGTATAGCATACACAGTGTGGCAAATTCCTGCTTAAATAAATTGACACCAACAAAACTGAAATTTACTATTGCATTGTGGGAGGGTGCAAAGTCGAAAGAGCCAATAGTTGGGAGCCTTGGCAGATTCAAATGTTCTCGTTGTTGTTGTCAGTAAGCAGGATGTCGCCCCGCTGTGAATGATGTCATTTTTTGGAGTGTACCTTTGAGATTAAGGTACCATTCTTCTTGCAGTGTGAGAATGTAATGAAAAACAATGTTTACTGTGTGAAACAAAAATAATAATGCTTCAAGCATGCTCTCTTTCAGTGCAAGAAGAATGTTTTTTCCCAACAATGCCCCAATCATCTGGTTAACAAGTTTAATCAAATAGTGTGGGCTTGAACTGAAACCTTTTTTTAATTGAACCTTTATTTAACTAGGCAAGTCGGTTAAGAACAAATTCTTATTCACAATGAAGGCCTACAGCGGAACAGTGCCTTGTTCAGGGGCAGCACGACAGATTTTTTTTACCTTGTCAGCTCGGGGATTCGATCCAGCAACCTTTCAGTTACTGGCCCAACGCTCTAACCACTACCTGTCAGCCCAAGCTTGTTGATGTTATACACCCTTTAACTTGGTCACATGGTCACTGTTGGAGATGAACAGAAACGGTTGTTTTTCTGTGACTGACTGATCTTTTTTGTAAGGCTCGAGTTCATACCAACGTAAAACACTTTAAAGTGAAAACATTGCCAAATTAACACTTATTAAGTGCTTGTTTTCACATGCTAGTTTTTCAACTTTGTAATCTAATAATAATTCATTGAATGACCATGTGCCACTGAAGCTAAAAACCTTAACATTCAAATGCTTACTATTATTATTATTATTATTATTTATTGTAAGAGCAAAACTTTCCCTTCGATGGTTATTATAGATGCTAGTTCTTTGAATTGTGATGACTTGAATCATAGCAATGCATAGTTTGGGAGAAATTAAGGAAAATATGAAATCTCACCGTTGATGTACTGTATTGAATGTACACAATTACAGTATTAGAACTACTAATGTGTTTTCTGTATCTTAGCCACAAATATGTTGTAGCCACACATATGTTGTATATTTCTTATCACAATTCTCCTATAAGCTTGTAAACAAATGATTCTCTGTTTTTCTTTGCGATGGATCATTACCTAATTTGTTATCATTTGTCTCTTGGGAAATATGTATGTCTCTTGGGAAATATGTATGAAGAACCAAGCCAGGGTTGGGGTGTATGTACAAGGCGTATGCCTTCTGTTGAGTATATTAACTTCAAGTGTAAACTTATTTCTAGGGTAATGTAATGTTGGGTTGACTTTTTCTTTGTATCCGTTTGTATATAAATGGTTTTATATGAATCAAAGCTGAACTTAAAGTAGAAGTCCAAAAATAACTCTCCTATCCTAAATCCCTGTAGACGCAGCATCTTAACGTAACGCACGTTGACGCAGTTTGTAGTCATCCTAGACAGTTGTAATATCTGCTCGCTAAAGCAAGGATATTCATTGCAGAATGTATCTCCAAATAGTATGGGAGTGCAATTGCAACTTTTGACCACTGGTGGTCGCCATTCTCTTAGTGTCACAGTATTCCCAAATTACTGTGAGCATAAACAACATGGGTTGGCAACCTTCCCACATACACCAAGGGGCTTCCATTTCAAAATGACCAGACTATGGAAGAGATTAATAACACTGACCAGATATTGTTGTTTTTGTTGTTTTACTTGTGAGTGTTCCTATGCATCAGGTGAACTCTGCTCTGCAAGGACAATTATTCCAGAGATAAGTGATGATGATGATGATATAATACGATTGTATTTGTACTTTACCATCTATATTTTGATCACTGCTGTATCTAATACACTTATATGAAAAAAGAGTATCTCCTTCAAAATAAAAGTCCTTCACATGCAGATGAGGGTTTTTCACATGTTCATGTTGGAATGTTGAAAATAACATATATGACTTTCCAGTGTAGTCTTGTGTTGGTTTTGGAGCCTTGTTGTGACCTATATCTTGACCCATGTGGTCTTTACCCCTGCTTCTTGAACATTCACAGGAAAAGAAACACCTGAAAAAAGAGATCCCTCTCTCTTTCTATTGCTCTCTCTCTTTTCCCCCTCTTTCTCTGAGGACTTTCTCCGCTCTAAAGATAAGACCCACATCACCAATGAACGACTACAGTATTTGTCAAGACACTTTTAGACCCGCTGAAAAATACTTCACTTGCTACTCTCCATTCTATCCTTATCTGAGTCATATCGGAACATGTTTATCCTCATGCTGCTATGTATTTGTGCCTGCCCACATGTTTGATACTCAACACGACAAAAGCATTCCCATATTCTGCTCTGGTTGGTGTTGGTGGTACAATAAAAAGTGAACTATTAACAGAATGTGTAATAGTGATGGAATATGTTATTTTTCCCCTCAACACAAAGGTGCTCAGATTAAAGAGAGGCAGTTCAGAACATTGTACGGAGGCAATTTCAAGGACAGAATGATCTATTGCAAAGATGATTTACCCTTCTGTTAAAATGACATTTTCAGTAGCTGGTTTGTCTTGTTTAATCTTCCTGAAAGGTATTTAAGTCTGGAAAAACGTAACTGTTTAAAAAAAAAAAATACTCATAAAAATGTATTTAAAAAAAAATGTCCCATGTCTGTTTCAAATGTTTCCATGTTTTAATTTACCTGCTATTCTTGATTTGTGTTAAAAACCATTGCGGCATTATAAGCGAAAGTTGCTGAGTGAAAAAAAATGCGGCTGATGCTGCTGCAAATATTACCCCTTGACCTTGCATGTTAGCGTACACGGATCTGCCAAACGCATTGACGGAGTTGTGGACATTTAACCCTTGGATCAAAGCATTAGGAGATGTACATTTATTTGTGTACCTATTCATGACTTTTTTCCACTATACAGTATACATTTCCCGTTGTGTAGCCTATGTCCATCTGTTAACTGGAACCACACAATGTTTGCGTTGTAGTAAGTCTCAATGTACTCACAGTATGCAATAGAAATGTTTTCAAATCTTATTACATAGTGTAACATGAATGGGGATTTGGTGCTCAGAGAAATGGATTTGGGATTACTGGATATATTTTATTTGGTAGTTAAATAGAATTGTAAAAAAAAAAGGGAGGGGCGTTTATATCTTCCAACTTTGACAGGACTTCTATTCTTGAATCATGTTTTGAGTCACCTTTTGGACACCCAAATGTCAACCCTTTTAAACTGTGAGGGGGAGGTAAAATGACAAATGTAATCCCCCCCCCATGTGCTTGATTTTTTTGTCACCAGAGGGATGGGAGGGGAGAATTCTAGACTCTTAAGTGCCCTGAAGTTCATTGGATATAAAAACTATGCAAGCAAATAGATTTTTCACAATTAATTGTAGAACATTTAATTTAACACATTACTGGATATATTAAGTCCTTTCGGTATGCAATAATGTTTATGTATGATTATATGCAAGTATAATTCTTACATTCAAATACTTGTTTTACTCAAAATTGTAAAACTATAGTTTTGCAAGAAGAACAACAGGAGACAGTACACACCCAGTGACTTATTATGGAAGATTAGCTTTTATTGTACACATGTCATTTCCCCAATGTACACATTATATAATAATTCTGGAAACAAAACGCTCTCAGGAACATCCAAGAAAATGCACGAAACAAAAAAAATAAGCGAATGCGTGATAGTTGTCACGCTCGGTCTGCAATTGTTGACATTTTGTATAAATGGATGGTGGCATTAACCTGTTCGCCATGTTTAGCTCACTCAGACATACTCACTGAAGCCGTTATAATAAAAAAAACAGTGTCTGAAACCAGAAAAATGCCCAAAAAAAAGAAAAAAAAAAGAATTTAAGGAACATTTCTTCAACAACATGTAAATGGAAATGCATATATTATATACAACGTTGTAAACTAAGAATCTGAAAACACTGGTTAGAAAAAACAAACAGCAAAACAAGGTGTTGTTGAGTAAGGTGCCATGTCTGATGCACGGTAAATACATGCTCTTCAACATCGCCTATTTTTCAGCATATCGGTCTGCAAGGCTAATATTATTATTATTAAGTGTACAATTGTTACCACACAGATGACCTTGTAGAACTTGTGTGTCCAGAGCTTTTTCTCACAGACGGACATGTTTTCTTTTCTTCCACATATCAGTTGTAGCCCTACAGTTATCACACTTTGACGTAAGCTATTTGCTTACACTGGCCAGCCTTTTAGTAAGTTACTTTACACGTATAATGCACTGTACTGCGTCTTTGCATAGAAATACATGTCTTGTAAAGTGTTTTGACAGAAAAGGACTTAAAATGTTCCTCCCAACGACCAAGCTTTATTATGAATTCGTCAGTAATGAGACCAACAAAAATAATGACTAACCAACCAGGTGAAGAATACAGCTGCCTCGGGTGTTTCTGTGGTATTTCCAGTTAAATCAATACTTAAAAACATACTTTTTTTCAGAGAGTAATAAAATATTGAACCACTATATAGTTCCTCTGTAACAATTTTAGTAAGAGGAGAATCTGTTTTAAAGATCCCCAGTTGAACCCACATTCCCCTTTTTACTACTTGCCTCGGCAAACACCGAGTTACAAACAGACCCGCTATTGGTCTTCCCTTCATCAGCCCAATCGAAACCTCTAGCCACACAACTACATGCCTTAGAAATAAAGTGATACGCATGTTTTACATAGCATACACATATGATATTGCAGATAACCTATAATTGTTTTTTTTAAAGAACCGTACTCAATACTATCTGGGTCATGTTCATTAGGACACACAACTGAAAATGTTTAGCATTTCCAGGAAACAGGAAAGTTCAACATTAACCAAGTCGGTAACATTTTCCAGTCACATTTTTTTTAAGTATCTCAACGTTTCAGTGGAATTGTGGGCCTAATCAACGATTGCAATTTCCATTTTGAAATTAAAAGGTTTGAACATGTTTGGAGACAGCAAATGCAACCCTTGTGGGAAATATTGGGACGGCAGGGTAGCCTAGTGGTTAGAGCGTTGGGCTAGTAACCTAGTAAGTTTGAATCCCCGAGCTGACAAGGTACAATTCTGTCGTTCTGCCCCTGAACAAGGCAATTAACCCATTGTTCCTAGGCCGTCATTGAAAATAAGAATTTGTTCTTAACTGACTTGCCTCGTTAAATAAAATAAAAATCAGGTGCTTCTTTGCATCATGCAGTGTTTCTTACCCCTAAATGACCAATAAAACTCCTGAATACTGTAGTCCTTTATTCATCTTCCACACTTCATAGGCCTGCTAGGGCGAGTCTACAACCTATTCCCACCAGTCAGGAGGGCACCCCTTGTCAGGAGGGCACCCCCAGGAGGGCACTCCTTTTCCCAGGCCCACCCTAACCTCTCTGGGGGCGGTCAGACCCAAACGCCCTCTCGCCGAGGCGTTGGTTCCTTGTCTGGTGCCCGTGCATTCTCAAGGCCTACACAGTGTCACACGTCACAGCACCCCAGGCTAACCTGGATTTCCTTTTTCAATATCAAGGCCTACTGTAGACCTGGGTTCAAATACAATTCAAAATCATTTCATATACTTTATTGGGGCTTGACTGAGCTTGCCTGGAGCAATGGAACCAGAAAAATGTTCACAAATGTTAAACTCTGCCCACCTGGTGCTCCAAGCAGGCTAAAGTTGCTGAAACATTTCAAATAGTATTTGAACCCAGGTCTGTTCCTATAACATACTGTACTCTCTATGTTAACTGCAAAGAATTACTAGGAACCACCAGACCATATTATCACACGTGGAATATGAGGGTATGGTTAGGTAGGGGTGAATATGTCAGTTCTATGCAATGAAAAATAAAAACTGTTACAATGTAATATTCAAGAGAACACCTAACGAACAACTCCAAGCTCAGTAAAAAAAGGTAAAACTACTACTGCATGTTAGTTGCACATAGTGTAACAATGTTGAAGGTTTCGATATCTCATATCATCCTACAGGAGAACAAAAAAAAATGTAATGGTATTTTGCATGAATGCTTTTTACAGTATCATGTATGAGAACAGTAATACTGGGTCACAGCCTCTCAATAGCATTAGGCCTATGTGACCGTCCACAGTTGCCATAGTCCCCATCTGTACAGAGGCAGCATAATCGATACCCTGTACGCACAGTTGCCTAGAAACAACATTTCACGCATCTCAAAACGTCAGTTGAAATTAGCCACACAGAATCACAGATTACATTATGTGCACCATACTTTAAAATAGACAGCAGGTTTCATGTCATATTGTCATGTCATTGACAATCAGTTACCCACAATCAGACTTGTGCTTTGTGTAACCCAAAACTTACACCACACTGTTCTTTAGTACAATTACGGATGCCTTGATAACAGTCGCTCAGGACGACACAAACTCGACTTTTGATTGGCCAAGGCCGGACACACACACACACACACACACAGCTGTGTTATGCAGGGTCACGACGGGAGGAATTATACTGCAAAAAAAATGACCAAAATAACAAGCAGCGAGAAATACATTTTTTGGACCATGTTTTTGGATTGCCGTGCTGCTCGATGCGCGTCAACACCAGAACCACAAGGCTAGAACACTTTCTTTCATTTCAAAAGGAGAAAAGCAAAACAGTATATAGAGTTTATATACAGTACTGTACATACTGTTTGGCAAAGGCTATATTCCGTCTTAGTGCTTCACATTGAAACTACGGTAGGGTGCCTGCATTATGGTAGACTATGTAAACACACACAGGGAATTATTCTCCATGACCAGACACTGTGTAAGGTCAGTACAGAGAAAAGTAGTGTTCGTAATATTTGCTTCTTGTGTGTATTCATGTATATTTGTCTGCTACAACATCCTATGCCGTAAAAACTGTTTTAGCTTCATCAACTTTTAAAATATTTTAAAAAATTGGCCAACTTCAAGTCAACCTTTTCCCATTTCCTCATAAAAATCCATAGAAAAAAACAACCATTAAAAACATAAAACTTGAGAAGGGGTGGGCACGGGGCAACGTGCTGTAGTAGCATACTACAGTCTGATCTGATTCATAAAAGCTTAATATCCTGATACATCTCTAGTATAAAAAGTAACTTCATTTCTCTCTATATAAATCTCCTATAGATACACCACAATGTCCATATCCCCTCCCCCCTCATTCCAATGTATCCTACATTGACTCTTACTGTGGACTATAGAGTACATTATAGTTTATATCTTCCTAGAAGTATTTATACTCTAAAACCTCCTCAGGGAAACCTCAGAAAGGAATCAAGATGGTTTTCACTCCTCTCTCTCTCTCTCTCTCTTCCTCCTCCTAGGAAGGAATCACGCCTGGTTAGGGTCACGCCATCACACCTCCTTCCATCTACTCTTCCTCCTCCTCATCGTCATCTTCATCGTGGCAGTGGGTGATCTCCTGGGGGGTCTGGGGGAACATGTTAGGGGGTTTGATCTCACTGATGGACCGGGTCAGCTGGCTGCGGTTCTTGTTGCTACAGCACTCCAGGTCCTTGCTCTCAGTGCAGTGGCGGTTGCGCGTGGCCAGGGGGGACTCGGTGTCCGTGTCGATGTGCGCGTGCTCCACCGTTGACTCGTGGGGCATCTGGGAGGGGAGAGAGAGAGAGACAGAAACAGACAGAGAGAGAGAGAGAAAGTGCGAGAGAAGGTGAGAAGAGAGGCTACTACCAGAGCACTTCCACTTGGCTAGCAGCTAGTAAAGAGAGTTTCAGCTCACCTAACGTAATATAATAATGTTATTACCATGCGTTGAACTTGTTACACAGAATATTGACCACTGTGTGTATGTGATGTGCATGTTTCAGATAACATGTCTGGTAAAGACATTTGTATTGAAATGAGAAGATTACTTATACGTACCAACTCGAATGCAAATGTCACTCTGCCTGTCAGTGTTTCAGCTAGATGGGTGCCAGACTATGTAAGGGTTCAGTCTAAGTTAAGAGTCATGTACTGTATATTTTTTATTAAACTAGCCAGAAATGTTGATTCATGTGCATCTATATTTTTAACCATCAATTTCTAACAATTACAGTTTTCCAATTAGCAAAAGAAAAGGGCTGTATCTTACACTATTTTCTCTGCAACATTTTATTCCGCAAATGCTGCATTTCTCCCTTTTTTCCCGTAAACTGTTAACAGGAATCAACAGAAGGAATTCAACACAGTGGCTCACCAGTACGTGAGCAGCTCTGAAGAGGTAGCTGAAGGGATAGTACAGGAGGTTGATGAAGGAGGCAGCGTACAGGTCAGCATAGCGCATCACCTGAGAGGCAAACAGAGTCTGTCTGGAGCCAGACCTGAACAGACTACCCATCATGCCGTAGCACATGTCCATGTCATGGGTCACTTTCTGGGGAGGGGAGAAGAACACTGGGTTTAGATACTCAGCCCGATATTTCAAGCTCTGGTGGAAGAACGTGATGACCATTGTCAAATATTTTTTAAATGGATGGTATTGTACTCTTGTGTTACGTGTACATGCCGACTACTTCCTGCTGACTACTTCCTGCTGACTACTTCCTGCTGACTACTTACTGCTGACTACTTACTGCTGACTACTTACTGCTGACTACTTCCTGCTGACTACTTCCTGCTGACCTCTTGCCAGGTCCCCTTCTAAAAAAAAGAGGTTTCTAATACAAATTGCTAAATTCCTCGAGGAGGACAATGGAAATTCAGCGACTTGTGTTCCGGTATTTCTAAGCTTTCGATGGGACGGGAGGAGGATCATAGTATTTTCAGGATTTACTTAGGGGTTGTAAGACCATATAAGTCCACAGTTGGGAATGATTTGGTTGAAAGACAAAACTGAAACCTGTAACTATTCAGGAACACATGTGGACATATTGAATAATGTTTCTGTAGTTGCTATGGAAACGTGTAGAATCAGTACCTTGACCCTTCTCTGGAGAGCACTGATGTCAGGTCTCTCATTACTACTGCTGTCCAGATGCCTGGAGAGATGGATGAGAATGGGTAGAGGGCAAAGAGATAGAGAGAAGAAGGGGATTGGAAGTGAGAGAGCGTGAGAGAGAGAGAAGACAGTGCTAGTCACTATTATAAAGAGCAAGAGGGAAGGAGACAGGCCTATATAGTTAGATGACTGTTTCTAAATGGGCTGAAGTCTGACTGTGAAGCCGGTTATCATCAGACCGATGGGGCAAACCCTGCAGACTTTGGCCCAAGGGGACACACACACACACACACACACACACACGGAGCCGATGGTGACACACACCAACGCACGCAGTCAAACAGTCGTTGACGCACACGCCAGGTGCAGAGGCAGCCTAAAGAGCGAGCAGAGGGGCGTTGTAGGGGAGTAGACGGTGCAGTACTCACTTGTAGAGCTCTGCCAAGAAAATGTCCAGGCCCTGCAATTCCTCAAATAACGCTGTAAGACAGAAGAGGAGAAAGGAGGCCAGGGTCAGTCTCAGTCACAACATATTTCCCTCCTCCCTTAAAATCAGCGGTGGAGAAAGTACAGATACCGCAAAAAAACGCAAGTAGTACTTTAAAGTATTTTTTTACACCACTGCCCTTAATCACAGGTGTTGGCTCACTCTTGTTCCATCTGTTGCTTTTTCACTCTCCCCCTCTTTATCTTCCCTTCTCATTCCCCCTCTCCCTGGTACGCTGTCACTCACAGGCCGTTGAGAGGTTTACGAGGGCATTTTACAGCTACAATGACACGTCACAGTTATATTTGTGTATGTGTGCCTGTGCATGAATGTGTGTGTGTGTGTGTGAGTGTGTGTGTCACTGCTATAGTATACAACCCTTGACTAATTAATACCCCTTGACTTTTTCCACATTTTGTTTGTTTACAGCCTGAATTTAAAATGGATTACATTGAGATTTGGTGTCACTGGCCTACACATCATTTCCCATAATGTCAAAGTGGAATTATGTTACGACATTTTTACAAATTAATTTTAAAAATGAAAAGCTGAATTGTCTTGAGTTGATAAGAACTCCACCGCTTTCTTATGGCAAGCCTAAATAAGTTAAGATCCCTCAGTCGGCAGTGAATTTCAACCACAGATTCAACCACAAAGACCAAGGAGGATTTCCAATGCCTCGCAAAGAATGGCACCTATAAAATGAAAAAGCAGACATTGAATATCCCTTTGAGCATGGTGAAACTATTAATTACACGTTGGATGGTGTATCAATACACCCAGTCACTACAAAGACACAAGCGTCCTCACGGATTTCACCTTGAGGCCACCATGACTTTAAAACAGTTAGAGTTGAATGGTTGTGATAGGAGAAAACTGAGGATGAATCAACAGCTTTGTAGTTACTCCACAATACTAACAAATGACAGAGTGAAAAGAAGGAAGCCTGTACAGAATAAAAAAATATTGAAAAATATGCACAAAAATAAAAATTAACTTTACGTCCTGAATACAAAGTGTTACATTTGGGGCAAATCCAACACAACACGTCACTGAGTACCACTCTTCATATTTTCAAGCATGGTGGTGGCTGCATCCTGTTATGGGTATGCTTGTCATCAGCAAGGACTAGGGAGTGTTTTTAGCATAAGAATAAATAGATAAGCACAGGCAAAATCCTAGAGGAAAACCTGGTTCAGTCTGCATTCCAACAGACACTGGGAGACAAATTCACCTTTCAGCAGGACAATAATCTAAAACACAAGACCAAATATACACTGAAGTTGCTTACCAAGATGAACTTGAATGGTCCTGAGTGGCCAAGTTACAGTTCTGACTTCAACTGGCTTGAAAATATATGACAAGACTTGAAAATGGTTGTCTAGCAACGATCAACAACCAATTTAACAGAGCTTAAAGAATTCTTTAAAGAATAATGTGAAAATGTTGTACAACCCAGGTGTGCAAAGCTCTTAGAAACTTACCCAGAAAGACTCACAGCTGTAATCGCTGCCTAAGATGGTTCTAACATGTATTGACTCAGGGGTGTGAATACTTATGTAAATGAGATATTTCAGAGTTTCATTTGAAATTAAAACACAAAAATGTTTTCACTTGGTCATTATGGGGCTTTGTGTGTAGATGGGTGAGAGAAAAAATATATTGAATTGAATGTTGAATTCAGTCTGTAACAACAAAATGTTGTATAAGTCAAGGAGTACGAATACTTTCTGAACGCACTGTATGCCATTTAGCAGTCATGCTGCATACATTTTACGTACTGGTGGTCCCGGGAACCAAATCCATAACTCTGGCGTTGCAAGCACCATGCTCTACCAACTGAGCTACAGAGGACCAGTGCTCTCCAGTGTGTCCATCAGCCATTTTTATGTACGAGTATCTGTGTGTCTGCACACGTCTGTCTGGCTGCTTGCATGGGAATGTCCACCCGTCCTTTTTTGTGTGTGTGTGTGTGTGTGTGTGTGTGTGTGTGTGTGTGTGTGTGTGTGTGTGTGAGAGAGAGAGAAAGACTGCGTGCGTGTGAGACTCACAGCTCTTGTCAGTCCAGACATGCAACTCCTGGGCCAGCTCGGGGATGACGAGGAAGGTCCTCCAGCCCTGGCGTTTCTTGGACTTGAGGATGTCCCCGAAGATGTGGTCTCCGATGTAGACGATGTCCTTCCCCTTGGCCCCCAGCAGGTCACACACGATGTCAGAAGAACCTGGGCGAGAGAGAGACATATTGAAATGGAGATGTTACTGGACGTTATTGTTTGATTAAAGATTTGTACCACGTTGTTTTTCGATTCATACCATTGTTTTGTTTTTAGGGAACCCGGACCTCCCTGGAGAACAGTGAACGTTGTTGAGAAGACTATGCTGGCTAAATAAAGGTTAACTGAGATCCATCATGTTTAGAAGTACTCTGCTAGTTAGATGATTTGTGAAGTTGGCAGTGCTGTCTGGCGGTTTGTGCTGTGAGTCAGTGCATGTCCCCAGGTATCTTACCTCCAGAGTAGACGATGCCATGGTGCAGGGGTCCGGTGTAGGTCCCGATCTTCAGCCGCCCTGTCGTCTAACACCAGAGAACACATGGAACAGTAGCCTCACCGCAAAACAATGTCAAGTATATGTATTCATTATGGATCCCCATTAGTTCCTGCCAAAGCAGCAGCTACTCTTCCTGGGGTTTATTATAGATCCCCATTAGTTCCTGCCAAAGCAGCAGCTACTCTTCCTGGGGTTTATTATAGATCCCCATTAGTTCCTGCCAAAGCAGCAGCTACTCTTCCTGGGGTTTATTATAGATCCCCATTAGTTCCTGCCAAAGCAGCAGCTACTCTTCCTGGGGTCCAGCAAAATGAAGGCAGTTTATACAATTTTAAAAACATTACATTCACAGATTTCACAACACACTGTGTGCCCTCAGGCCCCTACTCCACCACTACCACATATCTACAGTACAAAATCCATGTGTGTGTATAGTGCATATGTTATGTGTGTGTGTATGCATGTGTCTGTGCCTATGTCCCTGCTGTTCCATAAGGTGTATTTATCAGTTTTGAAATCTAATTTTACTGCTAGTGCATCAGTTACTTGATGTGGAATAGAGTTCCATGTAGTCATGGCTTTATATAGTACTGTGCGCCTCCCATAGTCTGTTCTGGACTGTGAAGAGACCTCTGGTGTCATGGGTGTCCGAGCTGTGTGCCAAAGTACAAGTAGTGATGAAGTCAATCTCTGCTCCACTTTGAACCAGGAGAGATTGATATGCATATTATTCATGTTAGCTCTCTGTGTACATCCAAGGTCCTGTCATGCTGCCCTGTTCTGAGCCAATTGCAATTTTCCTAAGTCCCTTTATGTGACACCTGACCAGAAGACTGAACAGTAGTCCAGGTGTGTCAAAACCAGGGCCTGTAGGACCTGCCTTGCTGATAGTGTTGTTAAGAAGGCAGAGCAGCACTTTGTTATGGACAGACTTCTCCTCTTAGCTACTGTTGAATCAATATGTTTTGACCATGACAGTCTCCTCAACTTGCTCAAATTAGAATTCTTTAGAAGTTGTACTTCACATTGTGTGACCGATCAGGCTACCACACTACCAGGCTACCACACTACCAGGCTACCACACTACCAGGCTACCACACTACCACACTCAAAAAAGTCTTGGCACTGTGTTCTGACAGAACCCGTTCTCCGTCTACGTGAGTGTAGAGGTGTGATGGTGTAATTACTCACTGTGTCGACTTGTCTGAGCACCGTTCCCTCTCCAAAGAACAGAGGCTTCCTGGCGTCCACCAGAATCAGGTCAAAGTAGGACTGCCACGGCCGGTGGGATGTCCCGTGCTGCAACACAACACAGATTCTGGTCAATGCGTAGCGACGATAGTTAAGTTATATAGATGCATGTAGTTAACAAGATTTCACATCTGAGGGAGAATGCTGTGCGAATGTTGAAATGATTCTCTTACCTTTGGGCCGTGGGGGAAGTCAAACAGGTATGTCATGATCTTCTGTGAGAAAATGTAACAACATAACGAGCCTATTAGTCATCTCATGTAAATGTATTTGTGACTGGGACAGATACCGCAGCTATACGCCCCAGTTCAGTACGCAAACACGTCACCCCAGTTTCATATGCAAACGTGACAGTTTGCCAGGACATGTTTTGTGAAGCTGTGTGTGCGTTTGCTTTGCATATTAAATGTTGTTCTGCATGGATGTTTAACAAGGGAGGACGTAACTATTGTTTCGGACTCTGAAGGATGTCTGTTACTGTGTACTGTTCATGTGAAGCGTCCATTCCTCTGTCTGTGTGTGTGTGTGTGTGTCTGTGTGTGTGTGTGTGTGTGTGTAAACAGTGGACCTGGGCACTTAGCGTGGTCAGTACTGTGTACTCACGTGTGTGTATTTGTAGTCACTGTTGGTGGCCAGGAACACCTTGGCTACTTCATTCATTCTACTCAGCAGGAGAGGCAGCTTAGCCTTCATGAGAGAGAACACTAAATATTACAAAGCCATTGTCATATACAGTGCGTTCGTACAGGCATACAGACAGAGACGTAGAGTAAATGTTAACTTCTCATCAGGTTTTGAAGTCGTCGTGCCAGTGTGTTCCCGCAGGATGTTAATGTGTGTACTTACGTCTCTCACTACATACTTTTCAAGGTTCTCTACTGTCTTTTCCTTCAGGGTGCCCTGGAAGACAGGACTACAGGTAAATGGGTTGAAGTACGTAGAAAAATAACAAGCACGCATCTATACATCACATAAAATGTCTTCTTCATAATGACACTCAGCGTAAACCAATGTCAATCATTTTCAGGGTACATACCATTAGCACGATAAACAGTAAATGATTGCTTCAGGATAAAGATAATCACTTCAATACGTTGAAATGGAAGTAAAGTGAATTGAAGTGAACAAATGATTGCACTGTGATAGACTTCCTCATCGCGCTACCTTGAAGTGGATCCAGTCGACGGCGTCGCGGATGTCCTGGAACATGCTCTTGAAGGACATGAAGAGGTCGCCATCTTTAAAGCCAGTCTCACAGCTGAGGTAAGGGGGGAGGAGAGGGACACACAGAGCCAGTGGACAGGCCAAGGCCAGACAGAGAGCTTTGCTTTTAAACGCTAGTAGCCATTTTCACTACATTTTTTTGTTTTGTTTTTGTTTTGCTTTTAAATGGGATAGTCTTCCCTTGTTTGAGGTGGTTTCCAGCCAAACAGGAAAGCAATCTCCCCCTAAAAGACCAACAACTCGTTTCAGAGGAGAAGACATGCAGCCATTCCATTGCAGATCACATCATCACACAAAGAATTCATTAAAACTAATCGCTAACAAATTATTGTATAATTATATCGAGACGATAGACATGATATTACATCATGCCAGATGATTAGTCATTACAGATTCCTTTAAATAATAAAAGTAATGAAATCTGAAAATATGGAATTAAGTTACTGCATGCATTCGTGGAATGATTAGTATGGAAGACCAATAATCATTCAGAGAGCTGAGTAATCCTAATAAAGTATCTTGTTTATGACACAATAAAAGGGTGGTCCTATTACTCAACTACTGGCTTAACAGGGTTAGGGCTAAAGTATTGGAGGATTTTTATTGGAGATATGGACCTACCCTGTTGTCATGTTGTCTAATTGGCTTATCAAATGTTGCCATGTCATATCCAGGAATTACTTGTATATAACCCACAAGACAAATAAGGTGGGTAGGGTGACTAGGGATTCCTTACCTTGCATATCTGTCACAGTTTGAGAAGAAGTCCACGAGGCAGGCAAAGAGGTAGGTCTCTGGAGAGAGAGGGAAACTGTACTGTAAAATCAATCGAGTGTCAATAAAGTTGAGTTGAACTCCATGGCCTTGCCTCAAACTGTGCTCAGACAAAATGGAGGGCATGTCTGGGCTTGTCCCTCTTATGAATGACAGTTGAATCTAGATGGAGATAAACACATTTTTAAATAATTGAATGGCTCTGGCATGGACAGAATCTCTCCTCCTTCTACCTGGCAAGTTGAAGAGAGTGTTGAGGATATAGAAACGTTCAGTATCGTCACGCTGGATGAACTTGTTCGGGTATAGCTCCCGTATTTCAGGTCTGGGGAGAGAAGAGAAAAAGAAAATGCAACGTCAGGAGAATTTCTTGGCAGGTAGACCGGGATCTAACCTTCAAAAACCCGCTCAATGATCTGGGGAGAAGGGGACGTAGGGAGGACACTGCGAGAAGGTTAGGAGAGCGTTGGGTTCACCACTTACCCTCGTAGGAAATTGAAGCCGTGGACACAGACCAGGATGTTGCCGTAGGCGTCCACCTTTAACAGGTTCCCATACAGGGTGTCAAACACCAGGCCTCTGAAGAAATACAGAGAAACAACATCATTCAGTCAGTTAGAATACATCGAGAAATGGTTGACACATGATCTTTAAAAGCCCATCAGACAATCTACCTAGCTACAACCAGGACCAAATTAGAAACCCACGCAGCCAGGTATTAAAATAGCATTAAAACGTCCTCACCATGGCAACAACATGGCAACCATGATGTGATAGGTAATAGGTACCTGGTAATAAAGTACAGCTGGTGCCCCGTTGACATCAAAGCATTTTCCAGTTTAAAAAAATATAAATATATATAGCTATATATCACCATGGCAACAACATTAACGGTACGATGTGATTGGTGGTCACCTGGTGGGGAAGGCGGGGTCGTAGACGAAGCTGAGCAGCTCCTGGGGGTAACCGATGTGGACCAGGCGCTCCACGGTTAGCTCAAAGCCCAGGGACTCATACTCTGGAGATTTGTACACTGGAGAATAGGAACACAGACAGACAGACGTTAGCATTTAACACAAGCCGGTGTAGACTACAGAGTCACACAGCAGCACTCCACGATGCCTATACGGGGACGTAATTACACTGACGCCATACATTTAGGAGAAGGACGTACGAGGAAGTCTAATCGCTTGTTTGCGAACGGACCACTCTGTAAATAGCAGCCTCCCATTTATCCTCAACCAGCCAATGTGGACCCATTCACCTTGACTAGATAACAGCATGTCAGCTACCGCAACGTGACAGGATGGTGATGCAACGTGAGACAAGTATTTTTAAAATAACTCTAACCGTCAGACACACACACACACCGAGCGCAGGGGCCTGAATACCCTAGGATCTAATCCGTGGAGAAACAGGATCCACCGCTCAACTCTGGACTCTGATACTAATGAGGCCCGTGGAGACGATGACATTCAGACGCCAAACAACCAGGCATCTCTAGGGCCCTGTTCATTAGGGCACGTGACAGAAAACAGTTTACACGGTTTTGCAACGGAAAAGGATAATAAGCCTTTCTTATTGGGCAGGTCCATTTAGTCCCCACCTTTTTGTCTGTTTGGTGCCTAATGAACACACCCCCAGGCCTGGTGAGCCAAGCCATGGGTGAAGGGGAAAAGTAGAGAGGGATACAATGTCCAGGCCTGGGCCAGAGGGGCCTATCAGCCGATGAGAATGCTAACTGACATTGGAAGAAGGCTCTGTCAGATGGTATTCATATAAAGGGTGTTTTTCCACATTAGGTCCAGTCAGGCTGCAGGAGGGGAGGACTTGGCTGATGCTTAGAGGGAGCAGGAAGGACAATGTGGGGATAGGCTAGCTAGCGCTGAGACCCCAAACGTGGAAGGAATAGGCCTGGGCAAATGTGTCTTACTGAGTTAGCACGCGTGCACACACACACACAGACGGACAGACAGAGTGACAGATATAGAGAGAGAGAGATACAGACAAAGGAGTGTGAATACCCATCTTGGTGTAGTGTGTGTGCGCACATTTACCCATTTGTGTGTTTGCTTCTTAGCCCAATTGTGTGTTTTCTCCCTCACTCCCTGGTGAGTTGAAATCCCCTGTGGTGTTCCAGTGTCCCTGGCTAGCTAGCGAAGCAGAGGAGTGGTGGGCATCATGCCCAGTGCTGCAGCCTCGAAGAGTCGCACAGTCCTGGGCCAGACTCCTCCATACAAATACCCCCACCTTTCCTCTCCTCATCCCTGCCTCCATTTCCCTAAGCTCTGTGGCTGTTACAAAGAAACCTATTTTAAGAGTATTTTCCCCTCCGCCACCTTCCCGATCAGCTCTCTCTTTGGTTGGCCCGGTGATGAGCAGAATTCTCTCTCTCTCTCTCTGCACTGTCCACTGCTGTGACCTTCAGACAGCTTTAGCTTAAACACACACAGGCGTGGAAACACACGCACAGCCTATTTATGTCTGTATATATAACACAGTCTAGTCCAGGGATAGGAAACGTTGATGGAAGTGGGGGTCACAAAAAAAAAAAAAAAAAAAAAAAACAGAACTCATGAGGATGGGTCTGCGTACCTACATCCACACCCCCAACTTTCGAGCAAAACATTTCAGCGCCCCCCCCCCCCCCCCCCCCTCGTGACAGCGAAAAAAGAAAAAAAAAGTATGCTTTTTTTCTTCTTTTTTTTTTTTATTCCTGCAATTCTACACATTTTTCCATGGGGCGAACAGAAAAGTTTGCAGTTTTTAATATGATAACTGGCCCCACCCCGGTCGCTAAATTTGGTCATGGTTACTACAAGTTTAAATAGGTGAACGCTAGACTAATTTACCAATCTATTAAAAAAAAAATACAAAAAAATCCCTGACATTTCAAAATTGCACCTTGTGTGTTCTATTATTCTAAATCTTGGGGGGTGAAATTGTTCCGTGGCCCGCCGGTGGCCCATCCCTGGTCTAGTCCATTAGATTTACTGGTCTGGGACCATGTTTAAGTTGAAATAGTTGATTTGTTTACTCATAGGTGAGGGGTCTACCTTACATTTGGGACGAAAGTGACCCTGGAGGGCTGTAAATTCTAGCCTAGTCACTCACACACACCTTAAGGGGTATAATTATCGGTCAATGACTGCATCAGGAGAGGAGGATTTAATGGATCCCCAAGCTTAGTGTGTGTTTATGTTACCAAGCTATAATTTACTACTTTCCAATGTCACTTTCGTCCCAAATGTAACGTATACCCCTCACCAATGAGTAAACAAATCGTGTGTGTGTGAGTGTGAGAGAGAGAGTGAGAGAGTGAGTGAGTAGGGTAGAATTTATGTAAGCTCTACCCCTCACCTACGGGTAAACAACTTAACTCTAACTAGAATATGGTTGTAGACCTGTAAATCTATTGGACTAGACGGTGCTATATACAGATACATAAACAGCCTTCATCCCAAATGGCACCCTATTCCCAATAAAGTGCACTAATTTTGACCAGAGCCCTATGGCACCAGGTCAAAAGAAGTGTACTGTAATCGGTAATAGGGTGCCATATGGATCGTAGCCATAGCTTATGACATATGAAGTGTCTTCTGTACAACTTCCTGGTTGCTAATTATAGGCCTAAGTAATTATATAGCTGTATCGGAGGTGGGTCCAGACATCGCTGTCACTCAGACAGCAATATCTTTATTAGACAGCAACACCTTGTCAAAATAACATAAATTAACATGAGCACTGTTAGTAGCTTGGGCTCCGCTCTACCAAAGGCTAAGAGTTAGCATAGCATAGTCTAGCTTATTCCAAAACGAATGGCTTTCAGGCTAATCACCATGCTACAATAGAACAGTGAAAAATAACCCCGTGCCCCATAGAACTAACAGGTCGACAGTGTGGCTCCAGTGTCATTTGAGCTTCTCAGAACAGTGGAGTCTCTCACTAGGTTGTTTTCAGAACAGTGTGTGTGTGTGTGTACAGTGTGTGTGTCATTTGAACTACAGCCCAGTGAAGCCTCTCTATGTTGTGTTTTCAGAACAACGAGTCGTCGAGGACAGATGTGTCAGCCAGCGTCGCCGGGGGCATCTAGTTACCACGGTAATGTGCCAGAGGCGAGTGGGCAGGGAGTGTTAGGCCACATAGAGCTGTCCTCAGTGGATGATTTCACGCCCTTTGATATAAACCACAGTTAATAACGGATGACCTATCATCGAAGGGCATGGTTCAACTAATGCCCTTTTCTTTTATCAGGCATCGTGGTCTTGATGTGGAAATACTGTATCGTAGTGACATGGATAGACGGGAGGACATTTGATCTCCTCTGTGTGACACAAAGCTATTGACAGAAGGCCTATATCATAGAGGAACATGGTTCAACACTGACCAGAGATCACGGTCCTAATACGAACATATAGGAACACCGTCTGGTTATGGTCTATTTACAGTCAGAGGATTTCTTGCACATTTAACCATGCTGTATGAAAACAATTGTGGACAACTCCTAACAGCCCCCTGTTCAAATCCTCACTAGAAACAGAAACCAATGTATAGCCTACCTGCTGCCGTGAGAAGTCGTCCCAGTGAGGGGTCTGACTCCTCAGGCGTCAAGTCCTATCACCATTGGTCAAGACACTATCTAGCTAGCTAAACGTGCTTCAGTGACTCAGCTAAGTGGAGGGTTGGTAATTCATCTATAAATACAGTGTGTGTGTGTGTGTGTGTGTGTGTGTGAGACTTTGAGGAGGGGGTCATCCCTAGGGAAAGGGGATCGCTTGTACCCGCAAACACATGGCCCATATCCCATTTCCATAATCTGAGGGCAGATTTTACAGACGCTCAACTGTTGACATGTAGTCTCTTTATATGGGACGGCCCATAACCAAGTGATGATGTTTACAAGATGCCAGGGCTATCGTATGGCTTCACTCAACGCTCGAGTTGGGACCGAGCACGACACAGCGACACCTCAGCCTCCTGCCGGTCACTGGGGAGAACCTCATCTAGGGTTCTGGTGCGCCTTGCGGTTACAATCGGGCACAGACTCATGTCAACGCCATCATTTAGACATTGTGTCAAGTGATGTCCCCTAACGGACTTTAGCATTCATGTGGTTGACAGTCAGGTTACAGACAACCTATTGTCACTTAGAAAACTATTAGAGAATTAGTGCTACTTTAAATTAGTGCTATATTTTTTACTATTACTTACTGAAATACAGAGAAACTGTACTAGTGTTAATATTTAGAAAGTGAGGATAGTCTTAGCCATTCACTTGAGGTCAAAGAGTTTTGTTGTTTGCATATTCCAATGACAGAAGAGACTAAAAACAATACATAAACTGACATCTAAATCAGATTACAGATTCAGTTAACGCATTTTCCTCCGTTACAGTATCCTTCTGAAGAACTCATCACCTTTTTCCATCATCGCTGTACCCCAAGAAACCTACACCTCCACTGCCCTTCTACCCACCACCCCTAGTCCCCAGTGAGTCTGGTCTGGGCTTATCAAATGACATGTGAGCCCCTGTTCTGACCCGGTGTACTTTGTCAACAAACACTGAAAGATAAATCAATATGGCCGACGACTAGTTGCTATGCCAACCAAACTAGAGTTGAGCCTACATTGTAAAGTAGTGACGGTGGGCTGAGTGCGCCCACACACACACACACACACTGTAAAGAAGTGTTAATGGCCAGGGCATCGACTGTAGTGCACTTACCGGCTAGAGTGTAATCCATATCAAAGCCAAAGCATTTAATCTTCTCCATGGCCAAGCTTCTGTTTACAAAAACTCTAAAAAGGGAGGAAACAGAAAGATAGAATCAGAAGAGTGATTTTGAGAGACATACTTTTTTGCCCCACTGTATTTAGTCAGCCACCAAATGTGCAAGTTCTCCCACTTAAAAAGATGAGGCCTGTAATTTTCATCATAGGTACACTTCAACTATGACAGACAAAATGAGAAAAAAAAATCCAGAAAATCACATTGTAGGATTTTTAATGAATTTATTTGCAAATTATGGTGGAAAATAAGTATTTGGTCACCTACAAACAAGCAAGATTTCTGGCTCTCACAGACCTTCTTTAAGAGGCTCCTCTGTCCTCCACTCATTACCTGTATTAATGGCACCTGTTTGAACTTGTTATCAGTATAAAAGACACCTGTCCACAACCTCAAACAGTCACACTCCAAACTCCACTATGGCCAAGACCAAAGAGCTGTCAAAGGACACCAGAAACAAAATTGTAGACCTGCACCAGGCTGGGAAGACTGAATCTGCAATAGGTAAGCAGCTTGGTTTGAAGAAGTCAACTGTGGGAGCAATTATTAGGAAATGGAAGACATACAAGACCACTGATAATCTTCCTCGATCTGGGGCTCCATGCAAGATCTCACCCCGTGGGGTCAAAATAATCACAAGAACGGTGAGCAAAAATCCCAGAACCACACGGGGGGACCTAGTGAATGACCTGCAGAGAGCTGGGACCAAAGTAACAAAGCCTACCATCAGTAACACACCACACTGCCAGGGACTCAAATCCTGCAGTGCCAGACGTGTCCCCCTGCTTAAGCCAGTACATGTCCAGGCCCATCTGAAGTTTGCTAGAGAGAATTTGGATGATCCAGAAGAAGATTGGGAGAATGTCATATGGTCAGATGAAACCAAAATATAACTTTTTGGTAAAAACTCAACTCGTCGTGTTTGGAGGACAAAGAATGCCGAGTTACATCCAAAGAACACCATACCTACTGTGAAGCATGGGGGTGGAAACATCATGCTTTGGGGCTGTTATTCTGCAAAGGGACCAGGACGACTGATCCGTGTAAAGGAAAGAATGAATGGGGCCATGTATCGTGAGATTTTGAGTGAAAACCTCCTTCCATCAGCAAGGGCATTGAAGATGAAACGTGGTTGGGTCTTTCAGCATGACAATGATCCCAAACACACCGCCCGGGCAACGAAGGAGTGGCTTCCTAAGAAGCATTTCAAGGTCCTGGAGTGGCCTAGCCAGTCTCCAGATCTCAACCCCATAGAAAATCTTTGGAGGGAGTTGAAAGTCCGTGTTGCCCAGCAACAGCCCCAAAACATCACTGCTCTAGAGATCTGCATGGAGGAATGGGCCAAAATACCAGCAACAGTGTGTGAAAACCTTGTGAAGACATACAGAAAACATTTGACCTCTGTCATTGCCAACAAAGGGTATATAACAAAGTATTGAGAAACTTTTGTTATTGACCAAATACTTATTTTCCACCTTAAATTTGCAAATAAATTCATTAAAAATCCTACACTCTCTCATCTTTTTAAGTGGGAGAACTTGGTGGCTGACTAAATACTTTTTGCCCCACTGTACAAGAGAGTTCTACCTCTGTGTGTGCAAGGAGAACATTAGGATAAATTGCCTCTCACAGAAGAAGAATGAGCAGAGGTATTTTGGGGATTAAATCATATGTTAGCCATCCAGTGATGGCTAACGTGGTTCTCGTTTTGAAATATAGCCTAACAAACGTCTACAATTGATATGCATGGCCTCTAAACAGATATTAGAAACAATCTGGCACAGACAATGAAGTCAGTAAGCTCCTATTTTCTCTAGCCTTACAAGGCACGTTCCCACATGTCTTAAAAACATAGGCATTTGAGTATTAGACAGGTAGACTCGCTGTCTGAGCTTTTTAACCTTTTAAAAGGCATTATTAGCCCTTAGACAGTGCATTGCTTCCTACAGGGTAGGTTCACAAGTGCACACTATAGCAAAACATTTAGCAATGGACAACAAAAATTAGCGTTTCTTATTGGACACGATCCATCCCTGTTTCAGTCGGTTTGGTACCTAATGAACATGACTCTCCATTCTGCATAGACAGCATGTTTACGGTGGCACCTCAACTAGCTCAACTGTTCCCGGTGTTAAATCTGAAGGCACGGCAGGGGGGTCTGCATGGCCGGAGTGGTCGGCATTGTTGGCATATCCTGCCTGACACTTTCTGATCCAGCCATCTCCAGTGGCAGGCTAGGCAGCTACCACAAAACAACTTATACTGCAAAGTAACTTGTATAAAAAAGATAATGCTACACATCGAATTTCACAATTTCTTTATAAATATGTTGGTATTCAAAAAAGGTCTCCAGATGTTTTCACGCACAAATCAACATAATTCATCTAGCCATTTGTTTTATATCTCATACAACTAGCAAATCCAGTTCCAACTACTACATATCTGTTAATGAGATTGAAAACATGTTGACAGGCATTCCACAAACCGTTTTTTCTTCGCTCCGAAACAGTCAATCCACATCTGACACAATCCTCATTTCCACAACACCCCAACACTAACCCAACACTACCTTTTTCCTACTCAGGGAAATAGTAGGTCCGGAACGATACCAGCAATACCAGCAATACTCGTTAGTATTATGGCAAAATAAATAAATAAACAGATTTACCTTCTTTACAAAAAAAAGTCCTATTGTTGGTAACAGACATCATGTTGTCATCAAGTCGCATTTATATATTTTCCAAGCTATAGAACACAATATTTTAAATACAGCAGGTTTTTAAAGGAGCAAAGAATTGTCTGCTTTGTGTTTTCATTTTTACCATGGAAAACATATTCACTATGATCGAATACTCATACTAACCACACTAATGTACTATTTGTGACTTAAATTGAGTATGTAGTATGCTTATTGGTCATTGTATGGATATAGTTAGTATGCCAAAAGTCATACTAAAAATCGCCAAAATACGAAGTATACAAGCAGTGGACACTATTTCCGGGCTTTTAGGGCCCATAATGCAAAAAGGGCGTGGCTTCACAACGTTTTCAGATTTGAAAAAAAAAATGGTTGAAAATATGCAGCTAAAGTACAGCGAGAAAGGATACAAATTCATTGCTTTCACTAATTAAGACAAATGTTAAGAAAATGTTGAGCAATGTAATAAAGTCATGACTTTTAAAATAAGTTACATTACACGTTATGTTGGCTGACAGTTAGCTAACCTTACGAACCGCATAGCATATCATCACAGCAGTATGCAAGCTAGCTACCGTCCTAAAGTTAGTTGGCTACTAACATATTGAATTTGCCAGTTAGTATATTAACTATATGCTATATAACTAACTACCCAATGTTTATTGGCATGATTATTCACTTCATTCTTAGCTATGTGGTTTAGTCATTGTGCATTCTCAACGGGCATTGCTAATTCTGTCGATCTACTCCGATTTCAGAGCACTCTCGTCTCATCAGAGGGCGCGTTGTAAATTCACGCTGGCTATCTTCTCCAATTTCAGAGCACCCTGAGTGTGCCAGAGCGCAGAATAACTGATGAATTTATGAACGCTCAACACCCATTGAATATGGCCGGTGTCAAACGTTGGCTAAAAAAAAAGTGTTGCCAGCAGCACAGTTAGTCACCAACGCTCTGGATAACCAGCTCTGCTAGGGCGAGTAAAATAAGGTGACCAGATTTCTGAAATGAAAACCGGGGACATTTCCAGTTCGGCGGTCAATAAATAATTAAAATATCCAATGTTATTATCTATTAAATAAAAAAAAGAGGTACAATTCCGGTATTTAGTCTAACAGGCACAGTGGCACACTGTGACACTGTGATAGAGAAAACAACTATATTACTATATTACAGAAACACTACAGACAAGACAGAACTGATCTGAACAGCCATTCAGTGGTCCTGCTAGAATAAGAGCAGAAGAGAACATGAGCAAAATTTAAAAAAAACAGACAATAGTATGTGTGAAATACTTAACATAAAGAAATAAGATGCTGATGAGATTGGTAACTACATAATATACTTATACCAACCTAATCTGTATATTTCTCAGAAGAATGTATCTTATTCAGGATTGCTGTGTGTTTGGCCAGCTTCTCCATGAACTCCTGGCAGGGGAGGTTAAAGTTGGTCTTCATAATAAGCGTGGCCTTGATGGTAGGAACAGTGAACCTATTTCTTGCTGCTGTCCATAGATCATTCATTTGGGAGAACACTCTCTCGACTGGTGCATTACCTCCAGGTAAGCACATGACAACAGACGCTAATCTAGCCAGGTTAGTGTGTGGGATGTCATTCTCTTTGAAGTGGGTAACCACCGTGCTCCATCTCTGACTAAGTATTGTCTCCGATGTTTTCCATTCTTCAAGCGATCCCCCCTTTAGGAACTCATGCAGGCCAGTAACCTCGTCACACAATGCATCCTCATTGATGGTCACATTGGGGCATTTTTCCTGCAGTGTGCCTGCTGCCTTCTGGATCTCTTCCCGCAGACGTTGCTTTTTTTAAAAGGAGACAATGTAAATCTTTTAGATTATCTGTGTGCTTTTCCCATGCTTGCAAGTAGTTCACAGCCATAGTGAAGAATGATTGAGATGTTTTGAGAAATATCTCTTTAAACATGGCTCCATTTTCCTCTAGCTCTCTCAGAAGTCCAACAACTTAGTCAATTTTGCCTCAACGTTTCTCAGAATTGCAACGGACTCCACAGCACAGTGGTCCTGGCCTCCAAGCATCTTGATTGTGTCACTGAATACGGTCAAGTTTCCATGGACAAAGTTCAGTCAGTGGATCTTCGAACATTGTTCGTAGGACAACAGGACATTTGTCTTCAGAAATAAAAAAGGATTTCAATGGCACATACATTTTCAGCACTCTTTCTAGAGCAGGGAGCATGAACATCCAGCGAACATAGCTGTGTCCTAAAATGTTATGGTACTTCTGGCCAACAAACTCACAAAAGCCCTTCAGTCTTTCTACTCTGACGGTGAAAATATGAACATATTCAAATATCTTTGTGAGCGGGTACTCAACATCATATCCAAAGCTGTTCTGGCCGTGTTATGAATGATGTGGGCAGGACAACCTCAGCCAATCACCTCCCGCTGCAGAGCATTTTTAACGTTGGTATGGACATTGACCCTCCCCAGCCTATTCAGTCGTCAGAGAATGTTTTCCAGGTTACATTTTTGGATGATCACCAGGACCTCAGTTGCAATTTCCTCTGCTGTTTCTCCATTCAATTCAGCAAAATCAAGCATGTTTCCACAGATGTGTTGCCACCATATATCTTACAATATCCGACTACTATTGGCAGCATGTCTTTACATGTCTATGATTGGAGGCATCAATGGACAGGGACACAAATTCAACCTGGTCTAGGTCCTGTGTTACCAAAGTAGTTGCCCATGGTGCTAACCCGCTACTCACTATGGCGTCACATTTTGTCCTAGCACATGTCAACTTTGGCTCATAAAGCTTCCGTTTGAGTTGTGCTGTGCAGTCCATAGATCTGTAACTATGATTGTGTCACATAGTGTGGGTATGCAAAGACACCCTCCTGCACAGCTAAACCATATTCTTCTTGGGAAGGCTCTACCTTCTTGAGGAACGTGGTGGCAGAGGGCAAACCAACGCGGCCAATCAGAGGCTTTATGCTTTTTGGTCTGCTGATGTTCTACCACCGCCGTTCTTCTCCGGCTGCCAATCGAAAGAGAGGATGCAGTGAACCATTCTATCGTCTTGATCCGAGTGTAGTAAATGGAAATTCTCTCATCATGTTTATCATAAAGAGTGCATTTCCGTTTCTTGGAAAGAGTCATTGTATCTCCTCTGTCTGCTCTCCTTCACTCTCCTTGTGCCACTCTTAATTACTCTCTCAACTCTTTCATTCTCCTCCAATCTTCCTCCTCTTTTCTTCACTCATCTTCCTTTCCACCTCACTCTTCTACACTCTCCTTGCTTCACTCTTTTTACTCCCTTCATTTTTCCTTCCTCTCCAATCTGTATGAATAAATAGCATACTATTAGATAACCAAAGTATTTTAACAGATTCCCATTGCTTGCCTCATGTTTGTATTTTATCTCTAAAACATTGTTTGGAATAATAAATTGGCAGGCTCTGTAACCACTTCTTCACCTTTCTTCCTCTGTCTCCTTCACCCTTCTTTCCTATGCAGTCTTCCTCCTCTCCTTCCTCCCCACTGCTAATGCTATCCATGAACATTTCTAAATACATTTTCACACTACGTGAGCTAGCATAACCTATTTAAAACCTTATAGAGCAGATCATCTATCTATATAATAAATTGTGACATAACATCACCAGCTAGTATCTCAAACGAGTGTAACTTACCTGGCTTGAAAAGACGTTTGTGGGGATGTTGTGGATTCACTTGATACTTGCTAGCTTCTGGCCGAGTTTTCCACAGCAGTTCTCTCTAAAACTATCGCGAGCAAGTAGTTAGTAGAAGAAGAGTGAATGAAGCTGCGATAGCGAGCAGCCCCCCCCTGTTGGCCTAAACAAGCACAATGCGATTGAGACATTAACCCGTAGGCTCTGTCTTTCTTGCCAAGTAAAATATTTCACTTTGCAGTCTGTTTTTAACGCACAGTTAAATAACGGGGACAGCTCCAGCCGAGGACAGGCAACCAAAAATGGGGACTGTCCCCGGTGAAATGGGACATCTGGTCACCCTAGAGTAAAATTACACCTAATTTGTGTCTGGAAGTAGCTAACAAGCTAGGCAACGTTAGCCAGTTAGCTTGGGTGCTTGACTGCCGTTGTGAGGTCAGAACGCTCAGATCAACCCTACTCCTCGACCAGAGAGTCCAGTGTGTGCGCTCTGAACGCTCCAAGAGCGAAATGCTCTGAATTTACAAACGCTCCAGATTGAAATTATGAACACACCCGAAATCGTAAAAGGTCTAGCTAGTCATTTGTTATGCTAACAAGCTAGCAAGAGGTTGCATAGCAACAGCATCAACTTCCGGTAGACAGGCAAAGCACTAGTACACTCAACCGAAAGGATACAGTTATTTTACAGTATACTCAAATTAACTAATAGTATGTAGTATATACACTCATTAAGTACGTAGTATATAGTATGTTAAAATGGGTATTTGCTATTATGATACTGCTATCGTCACAGACCTCGGAAATAGACCATAATACATTCAGAAATTATCCAGTATTTTGCCATTACCTTGCTGCAGCTCCATACTGAACCAGCTTCCACTGCGAGTTAAGCCCGGCGGCAGACATTCAATGCATTCTGTGTCGTGACTAAAAGTGTACTAGCCTGCGCTCTGGCCTAGCCCGTTTACATAATGCTATTCCAACTCCAGCCCAGAAACAAAAAGAGCCCACTCTCTTTGCTTCCTTGCCATTCAATTTCTGACGTGTTGCAAAATTTATTGTTGCCATTCTGCATCGTTCTCTGTTGTTGTTGTTTGTGGTGCCCGTTTGTCACTAGTGTTGTTGGTTGGAGGGAGTTGCCGTTTGCTCTAGCCCTCAAAGACATCCAGAACAATCCATCAGGTGGAAACAGCAACAAACTCAGTGCCTCCCAGGCCCTAAGCCACTGGAGCTAGGCTACTGTACAGTACTAAGGCTCAAGCCTGTATTCGCAAAGAGTCATAGTGTACTAGGATCAGTTTAGCCTTTTAGGTGATAATGAATGTGATTGTATGGACCGGAGGGACCTGATCCTAGATCTGCGCTCCTAACTCTGAGACGGTTTGTGAATTATTTCTATCAGGAATAAGGAGAACGTAACACCATTCACTGCTTTAACTCAGAAGAATTTCATCAGAAATAGCCAATTACCTAATGTGGATGATACGATTACAATGTCAGTGCATTGGATGTGAGGTAGACCTACTACTGACACTAATCTGTAGCTTACAGCCGAGGTCTCTCTAGGCTAACTGATAACAATCATCTGGAATGTGAGTAGGCCTAAGAAGGACCTACTGTATTCTCAGCATTGAGTACAAAGCGGAGTCTTGAAGTAATGGGTAGAGTTCTCCTTGTTATACAGTCCCCCTATGAACAGGTTAAACGGTCAAACTGTAGGTGTACAGTTCAGGTCCTCCTTCTGCAAATAGACCAAGGTGTTCTGGGGCTATTAGCACTGAGGTGAACGTGAGTGGGAGTCATAAATGTTGCCCAAGTGTGCGAGTACTCTTCTCCCTACTATTGACAAAGAGTGACAGTGGGGGACAACCCACTTTGACCTGATGACTGGGCCTCAAATAGACTGAACGTGTGGGCCGGCCTCCCATACTAGCCTACCATTACCAGATTGTCGCCACTGGGGTCTGACTGAGGGATTCACTTTTAGGTGCAGGCGACGTAGAAATAGATTTACTAGAACGGGTAAATCCCCTCAAGAGCACAGTGATTCTATTTCTATGTAGTCTATCTCTAACAGTGAATCCCTAGCTTAGGCAGACCACAGCGTGTGACAATCAGGCAGATTTGTGTACCACCAGTAGCCTTATCTTATGGAAACAGTACATTGAACCTATCGTGAAAGAGTTTATCTAGGACTAACAAATGGTGTTCGCCTTACTGACTGAGTGGATTGTTTCATTGTATGGTCTCATCAACCTCTCAGCAAAGATAATATTTCTGTAAAGGTTGCTGATGTTTTTTTTTTATCTGCAAAGCTTGTTAAACTAAGCCTGACATTTCAACAAAAAAAGTGTTGTTAGATGTCCATAAATGTATCAACCCCTCTCAAAACCAGCAAAACAACCAGGTAGTAACAGTTCAATGCTGTTGTCATGAGGGGCTTCGCTTACAGACTTCCTTACAGATGCCAGAGTGTCAGTGAACGCAGATAGACCCAACAGTGGCAGAAAAGTGACAGCTTTAGTGGCGCTGTAATGTCCATAGGTTATGTAACCGTATGAAATAAATGCAATTAACCCGCACGCGCACACACACAACGTCTCTTTGATGAAGTTAAACGTTGCACAAGCGGCTGTTTATCTCACTCACGTGGAGCCGGCATTCCTGCCCACTGCCATTGTCTACCGTTAAGGCCAGCTAACCAGCATGCACGGCCAAAGGCTTCTTTCCTGTCATGAGATAAAATGCATTTAGGGCTCATCTATTTTAGGGTCCCCATTTTCAGTTATAAAAGTAAGTGACTGCCAAAACATTGTAACCTATTTTACGACCGGGCACCACTTTAGCCTATATTTAACGAATTAGAGGACTAGTTTATCGAGTTAGGACATAGAGAGAGGTTATTTGACCGCTGCACGCAGCTAGTGTAGAACCACACACACAGTCACACACACTAGATGAACCGAAAATTATCGACAGACATTTTGCAGATATCTTTCATTACGATAAGTAGCCTATAGTAGAGGAATGTGAAGTTTGAAATGAAATAAGTTTGTTAATGACAATTGATGGCTACAACCATCAAACAGGTACTAGAGGTTTAAAGGATCATTTTAAAAACCTGTGGTGTACATTCATGTTGTAAACTTATCGTTCTCGCCTAAATTCAGGCAATTTATCGCAATATGGATTTTTTTTCCATATCGCCCACCTCTAACACACACACACACACATCACAAATTACATGTCAGTATTGAGAAAATACACGTGTTTCAGTCGAACAGGATGTTGGTATAACGGTTATGAGGTTCCGAGGAAGACGCTTCAGACAGGAAGTGTTAGATTAAAACCACAGAGACTTCAGAACTGAACGGGTGTAAAACAAACTAGTACACACGGACTCTGTAATATACGCTACATGGCTGACAGGTTGTCACAAGATATTTGACCAAAGAATAACCTACAACTACACCACATTCAAATCCACAGCCATTTATCAAGACATACTGAGTGGTTATGACGGTGTGAACTGAGAATTAGGAAATGTGAAAAGTGGAAATGTGTTTACCCCAAGTTGAAAGACATTTACAAACAGAGGGTTGGGTTAACACATTTACAGCCAAGTAGTATCATAGCGTCCTGTCATAAGTTGCTGCTGTAATTATCTGAAGTAGACTAATGACTAAAGAAAACAGTGACACACAATACCTGCTACATACAGTATAGTAGCTTAATATAACTTAACCTTATTATACATAATTTACATGTTAGTCATTTAGCAGACGCTCTTATCCACAGTGACTTACAGGCACAAGTAAGTGCCTTGCTCAAGGGCATATCAACAGATTTTTTACCTAGTCAGCTTGGGGATTCGAACCAACAACCTATCGGCTCCTGGCCCACAGCTCTTAACCGCTAGGCTATCTTCCCAGTGTGCATCCATCCATACATATAGTAGCAGTCATAAATTTGGACACACATACTCATTCAAGGGTTTTTCTTTATTTTTACTATTTTCTACATTGTAGAATAATAGTGAAGACATTAAAACTATGAAATAACACGTGGAATCATGTGTTTAACACTTATTTTGGTTACTACTTCTCTCAACCAGCATTACCTGGTTTGCTTTTCCAACAGTCTTGAAGGAGTTCCCACATATGCTGAGAACTTGTTTGCTGCTTTTCCTTCACTCTGCGGTCCAAGGTAGGGGTGGTATACCAAAGGTAAACCTATTTGGTAAAAGACCAAGTCCATATTATGGCGAGAACAGCTCAAATAAGCAAAGAGAAACGACAATGTTTCATTACTTTAAGACATGAAGGTCAGTCAACGCTGAACATTTCAAGAACTTTTAAAGTTTCTTCAAGTGCAGTCGCAAAAACCATCAAGCACTATGATGAAACTGACTCTCATGAGGACCGCCACAGGAAAGGAAGACCCAGAGTTACCTCTGATGCAGAGGATAAGTTCATTAGAGTTACCAGCCTCAGATTGCAGCACAAATAAATGCTTCACAGAGTTCAAGTAGACACATCTCAACATCAACTGTTCAGAGTAGATGGTCGAATTGCAGCAAAGAAACCACTACTAAAGACACCAATAAGAAGAAGAGACTTGCTTGGGCCAAGAAACACGAACAATGGACATTAGACCGGTGGAAATCTGTCCTGGTCTGATGAGTCCAAATGTGAGATTCTTGCTTCCAACCGCCGTGTCTTTGTGAGATGCAGAGTAAGTGAATGGATGATCTCTGCATGTGTGGTTCCCATCGTGAAGCATGGAGGTGTGATGGTGCTTTTCTGGTGACACTGTCAGTGAATTATTTAGAATTTAAGGCACACTTAACCAGCATGGCTACCACAGTATTCTGCAGCGACACGCCATCCCATCAGATTTGTGCTTAATGGGCCTATCATTTGTTTTCAACAGGAAAATGACCCAACACACCTCTAGGCTGTGTAAGAGCAATTTGACCAAGAAGGAGAGTGATGGGAGTGCTGCATCAGATGACCTGGCCTCCACAACCACCCTACCTCAACCCAATTAAGATGGTTTGAAATTAGTTGGAGCGCAGAGTGAAGGAAAAGCAGCAAACAAGTTCTCAGCATATGTGGGAACTCCTTCAAGACTGTTGGAAAAGCAAACCAGGTGAAGCTGGTTGAGAGAATACCAAGAGTGTTTAAATACACTTTTTTTGGTTACTACATGATTCCATGTGTTATTTCATAGTTTTGATGTCTTCACTATTATTCTACAATGTAGAAAATAGTCCAAATAAAGAAAAACACTTGAATGACTAGGTGTCCAAACTTTTGACTGGTACTGTACATACATACCTATGGGAACATGTCACCCCTGACAGTATCAATAACTGTGGGTAACTAATATGTCACTGACAGTGTCCATCCATACATACCTATGGTAAGCCTCTCTGCGGTACTTCTTCATGGCCAGCCCGTCCATGTTGGCTGGAAGGTCTGCATAGTTCTGCAGTCTGTCGCTCCATGAAGTGGTCATATTTATACCTTTAAAATCCTCTGAAAGTCAATCTAGAGAGGGAGAAAAAAATAAAAATTCACCTTGACATGATTCTGCAGTTTCCTCTTCTTGCGCTTTGAGCATTGGCCTAACTGAACATTATATAGGAAGATCTATTTAGCGTCAAATATCTCTGAAATCTTCAAACAGGAGGAGTATGAACTCTCAAAGAGTTCACTACACTCGCTCTGCGAAACCTGTACGAACGAGCCACAGTTGCAAGCCACTGCCTGAAAAACTAATTATGTAGTTCTAAGGCGGGGAGAACTGCCGGGCGGGGAGAACCTAGTCCTCCAGTCACACCAGCTGTTTGTTATGTCAATGACAGAACAAAAAGAACCACAATAATCTTATCTAATCCCTAAACTACACTAGGCCAAGTCTGTGTGCCAAATGGCACCCTATTCCATACATAGTGTACAGGGTGCCGCTTGGGACACATCCCTAGTTTGAGTCACTCTTGACGACTAAAGAAATTGAACAGCGTGTGTTGTCAATGTTCACACTTTGCAGGCCATTTCTATGCAAGACTCGGAAATGAGTTAGAGGAACAGGGGACGAATGGAAGACTAATTACTGTCCTCATCCTGACTAATGAAAAACGGTCGGCCACCAAGGTGGGAGAAATCAAAGGAGTCACTTCTTCTGGGCTACTCAGTCTGAGGGACAAAGAGCTAGGGCAGGTTAGATTAGATTAAATCGAGCACACGTGAAAGGAAATTGAGTTGCATGGTAGGCGTAACACATTATTATTCTTTTTTTTAATGATAAAAACAGAAACGAAAAGAGCCTTCAGTGCCAGCACATCTGTTCAGTGTTTATCAGCGTAAAATTCTCAGGGGAAAGATTTATGTTTTTAGCTGTCTCTCCAGAGAATGACCCGTTTTTTTTTTTACATTAACTGCCTTCTCTATCTCCCAGGACACTAGGGAAGGGGGCAGGAGAAAAAGCTGAGGTCAGCTTTTCTTTGTCACACAACTCGCAAATGACACAATACACAAACAAGCCAGAAAACCTTGAGGGGTTGAAGGGCGAGATAGCCAGCAGATCTGACCTTGCTTACAGCAGCACTAGAGGGTTCTCACGTGCCGGCGTGAGGTAAGGCTCGGGAAACGTACCTCAATCCAGGGATGAGAAATGCGTTGTACTTCGAATTGTGCCGTTATCCCAACTGTTACACTGAGAAGATTCAACGACTGGTAAAAAACAAACACTCGTTCAATCTCATCGGTGTAACAGTTGGCATATTAGGACAATTCGGAGTACAACACATTTCTCATCCTTGGAATGAGGTACGTTTTCTGAGCAATACCTCGCGCCGGCTCCATGGTGTCTTCATATACACAGGAATGCTGTCAAACCCTAGTGCAGCTGTAAGCAAGGGGGTCAGATCTGCTGGCTAAGGGTGAGGGAAAGACATCCCCAGCAACCTTGAGTTTCCTCGCTCGCAGCTGTGTTAGGGAAAAGTGAAACTTGATGAGATGCTCTGAAACTGGGTTCAGGCAAAGTGACATCACAGTGTGAACTACTCAACTGAGCAAGTTGCCTAAGGAGGCCAAGGACAGCCCTTGTTCCAGCCTTATGCTCCTTGACAAACCAGTGAAGAAATGCAGAGTATAGCTTTATTTAACATTTTGTAATGGGCTATACAATCAAAGACAAGTTCATATTTCTATCAATAGAAAATTATAGTGTTCAGACTTGGTCCAAGGACCTACATGGAACACTGGACCTGCCTTGTCAGACCAATCAATGCCTGATTGGCTGTTGATGCACCATGCCAGATATGTTTTTGATTTTTTTTTTTAAACAGATAGCTAACGTTATGTAGCAGCTAACTCATTTTTACGTTTGCTAAAAGAATAGGCAAATCAACACAGGGTAAAAAAAAAAAAAAAAAGTCAAGTAAACTAGCAGTAACTACTCCATTTGAGTAGCAAGCAATAATCAGCTGAGCTACGCTAGCTAGCATGGTAGCTAACAGCAATTTTGTGGCCAACAAAAAAGTGATAAGTTAGTTAGGTCACATTTTAAATGAAGTAGTTAGGTATGTGCTTTAAAATGTGCAATATGCATAAATCACTTGCTAATATTTCACCTGTGTTCAGTTTGTGACAAAACAACCAGTCATGGTATAGAGAATCATTGTACAATCTACTATATTTTCCATAAACAAAAATATTGTATTTTCAGCTGTTTGAAGCTGGTATACAAAACCGAAACTTAAGAACGGGAAGCATAGAAAACGCGCACATAGAACAGATCTGCCTCTTCTTAGACTTGCTTTCAATAATAATGAAAGATCTATATCTGTATTTCTGTGAATATGGTTGGGTCGCCCAAAAAAAAGTGACATATTGCATCTTTAATAACTAGGTTTAGCTAATTGTTAGCCTGCATATATACTGTAGTTACCTTTTAATTATAGGCTCAGCTCGCGCAGGGCTTGTCATTATGAGCTTATCTTGCCAGCACAAACAATGGTCTCGGTCAAATCCCCTTTTCTTTGCTTGCAGGTCGCCAAGGGGGTTAGCTAGTAATGTAGCTAGTTATAAGCTACCTTGTCAGCTAACAGCTGATTAGGGAGTTTAGCATTAAATACTAACGTTAGGCAATTTACAAAATGGACGTTAGCTAAGGCACAATTGAACTATTTTGTCGCATTTATTAGCATTATGCTAGCTAGCAGGTTACAAAACAACCATTCACATCTGCTCCCCCCTTCACGGAAAAGCCAAAGTGGCAGACTGTATAGTAGAATAGAACAAAAACGAGTGTTCTGTGACCGATTTTCCATACACTCACCTCTGTATTCCTCGATAAAGCAACAACTGCACCGTTTGATAATCTGAACATGCGCTTCATACACGATCAACGTGGAACAAAATCGAAAAAAGTATCTGAAATGCACTCGCAGAAGAACAAGTAGATACGTTATGCATACACAGTCCGTGGAGATATGATTCTTTCGCAATTTCTTGAAAAAGCTCTCTACTGACAGTGGATTGTTACGGAGGCAGTGGGCGGTGTTTTTCTGCTGTAAGGGGGAGGGACATAAATTGTATTATTGAAATGTGATGTTTTTAGGCTGAATACAATTCTGATATCATCAATGGGCCATCAATGAGACTACTGTTGCAATTCCTTTCATTCACTAAATGTATTTCGAATACAAATACAATTGTGATTTCGTAATTTCACAAGTTTCACTGCAAACAAGGATGTGACTAGGTGGCAGTTCCACATGATGAAGGTCTAAGGGCCAGGCTCCAGTCTGTTATTGCTGTCTCCCTAATCTACCTCTGTGTCTCCGCTGCTGTTTAGCAGTTTTAATGACAGGGGGACAAAGTACTGTTTGTATCTGTTCAGCCTGCATCTAGGCACCCTATAACACCTCCCCGTTGGCATCAGCTGGAACTCTGTGTTCAGTGCATGTGTGGAGTCCGATATGACCCTGTCCAGGAGAGAGGAGGGAAGTGTCATGCCTATAATCTTCCCTGCTGTCTTAGTCAGTCTCAAGATTTGGGCTTTGAGCTGCACCGTCAGGTTACCAAACCATGTAACAGTGAACTGCACCGTCAGGTTACCTAACCATGTAACAGTGAGCTGCACCATCAGGTGACCAAACCATGTAACAGTGAGCTGCACCATCAGGTTACCAAACCATGTAACAGTGAACTGCACCGTCAGGTTACCAAACCATGTAACAGTGAGCTGCACCATCAGGTGACCAAACCATGTAACAGTGAGCAGCACCATCAGGTGACCAAACCATGTAACAGTGAACTGCACCGTCAGGTTACCAAACCATGTAACAGTGAGCTGCACCATCAGGTGACCAAACCATGTAACAGTGAGCAGCACCATCAGGTGACCAAACCATGTAACAGTGAGCTACACCGTCAGGTGACCAAACCATGTAACAGTGAACTGCACCATCAGGTGACCAAACCATGTAACAGTGAGCTGCACCATCAGGTGACCAAACCATGTAACAGTGAGCTACACCGTCAGGTTACCAAACCATGTAACAGTGAGCTACACCGTCAGGTGACCAAACCATGTAACAGTGAGCTACACCATCAGGTGACCAAATCATGTGACAGTGAACTGCACCATCAGGTGACCAAACCATGTAACAGTGAGCTACACCGTCAGGTGACCAAACCATGTAACAGTGAACTGCACCATCAGGTTACCAAACCATGTAACAGTGAGCTACACCGTCAGGTTACCAAACCATGTAACAGTGAACTGCACCATCAGGTGACCAAACCATCCATGTACAGTAACAATGCCATAGCGTATGATTGACCCAATAGTAGATCGGTGAATAATCTGCCCACTGGGCATTAGAATCTGTCTATCATCCATCTCATGTCATATTTAAAGACATAAATGTCTGCTAAAGCAATTTGTAATACGAGGCTATATAAACCCAACACTGTCTACATCCATCCATCCATCTAACCATATGCACCTAGCCTTGTATTTAGCTGCCTCTGTCCCATCCAAAACTCTGGTGCCGTGCAGTATGAGTTGCGTCAACAGAGGGCAGCGTCACACAACTATTTCCATGGGAGGTGTGGAGAGAGGTCTGATTTTGGAAAGCTGCATGATGACTAAGGATGATACAGGGATATTCACAAACTAAATCTAGCCATATGTCAGAAATGTGCATGATTCTCTGCATGACAATATCTGATGTACGCCTATTGACTTAGAGACAAGACGCTTCATAGTTCATGGTTCAAAATTGTAGTTTCAAATTATGTAGAAGGACATGTATTACTTTCAGTAATGGGAGGAGTAGCTCACAAATGGCAGTAACACTTCAGGTTCACCTTCTAAAATAATATACATTTCAGCATTACTACCGGTTTTAGGCTACATAATAAATGTGTTAGGTAGCCTAAAACGTATCCTAAGTCCAATAGTATTGAGAATGAAAACGGCATAGGTTTAGAACAACATTAAACATAGTTTAGTACAATGTGTCCAGTCTCCTCAGAGGTGAGTGGCTAAAACGAGATACAGTATTTCTTGCTGAAATCAGCACTGCGCCAAAACGGACAGTTCCATCTACCGACTCTAGCGTCCAAAATAGGTGCGGCTCCTTAGATGTGAGTTTAATCACAAATATAAATGTGGTTATTAACCATTTGAAAGTGCTTATAATCAATGACTCAGTATATTTAAGGTATTTGATGAGAGGTTGTTTTACCTGGGAAATCTACAGTGGCCAGTTGGGCAGGCTAGAGGTTGCCATCAGCCGGCTTTAATTATTGATCGTTGGGAGGTCCCCCTATAAAAAGGAGACGCGCCTCCTGCTCTGCTCCCTTTCATCACTCGCCAAGATGAGCTACGGATCTGACTTCAATTCCGCTTCTTCCTACCGAAAGATGTTCGGGGAGTCTCCCCGTTACTCCAGCTCTCCATCCCGGATGAGCAATGCCTCTTTACGCAGCGGCGGTTACCGGTCCCACTCTCAATCCCGGAGCATGGGCTCTAACCTGGGCTCCTCTTTCCACCAGAAGAGGTCCTCTGGCCGGTCCTACTCGCAGATGCCCATGCCGATGGAGAACTTGGATTTCGCCCAGAGCACGGTGCTCAACAATGAGTTCAAAATCATCCGCACCAACGAGAAGGAGCAGATGATGGGGCTCAATGACCGCTTTGCCATGTTCATCGACAAGGTTCGCAACTTGGAACAGCAGAACAAGGTGCTCGAGACCGAGCTGGTGACCCTGCGTCAGAGGCAGACGGAACCCTCGCGCCTGGCGGACCTGTACCAGCAGGAGATCCGCGAGCTGCGCTCCCAGCTCGATGAGGTGAACGGCGAGAAGTCCCAGATCCTCATCGAGCGTGACAACATCGAGGAGGACCTGCAGAAGCTTCGCGGCAAATACGATGACGAGTACCGCCTGCGGGAGGAAGCCGAGCAGACCCTCAAGGCGTTCAAGAAGGACGTGGACGACGCCACCATGGTGCGTTTAGACCTGGAGAAGAAGGTAGAATCGCTCCTCGACGAGATCAACTTCATGAGGAAGGTGCACGAGGAGGAGGTGGCCGAGCTCATGAACATGATCCAAGCCGCCCAGGTGTCCGTGGAGATGGAGGTCTCCAAACCTGACCTCACCTCTGCCCTGAAGGAGATTCGAGGCCAGTACGAGTCCATGGCCTCAAAGAACCTCCAGTCCGCCGAGGAGTGGTACAAGTCGAAGTTCGTTGACCTCAATGAGCAGGCCACCCGTAGCCAGGAGGCGATGCGCGCCAGCCGGGAGGAACTCAACGAGTTCCGGAGGCAGCTCCAGTCCAAGACCATCGAGATTGAGAGCCTGAGGGGAACCAACGAGTCCCTGGAAAGGCAGCTCAACGAGATGGAGGAGAGGCACAACCAGGAGATTGGCCAGTACCAGGTAAGACATTATTTGTTTACTTTAAATACACTTAAAAGCTCAAATGTGAGCTTATCTTTCTTGCAGTTTGTTTACAAACATGTCCAGGATAAAGCAAGAGATAAATAACTGTTTCGTTTGGAAAGATGTTGCATTTAACCATGTGCAAAAAAATATATAATTCTGATTAAAACAAAATCACAATTTCTGTTCTAATAAAAGTGGGGAATTTAGCTTTATAACATTATTTCAGAGCTATTAAATTGTTTTACTAAAATGCACAACACGAGAGCTGTGAAATAAAAGTGTTGAGATGACAGCAGGAGCTGTTCACTCTCCATGGTGCTGAAACTATTCCGGTGGCGTGATAAGACGCTCTGTCACCGGTTATCGAGCTGCGGTTGAAAGCGTCTTTTAGCTCTTTTTGAGTTTGGAAGTTGAAAACCACTGTTCTAATTTTAAAATACGCACGCGCCTCTCATTGTAACTGCGTTGTGTTGTACTTAGTAACTGAGAAACCCATTGACTGCTCTCTTATAACCGTATTTTATTTGGCGTTAGTGCGTCTCTGTACATAGTGATGAAATATTACTTGGAGAGCGGCCGGTTCTGGTTATTTAAAATCGAATTTATACGTCTTATTGTTATCGTTATTCTCTTGAGTCAGGCATCACCAACACTCAGAAGAAAGGTAGGCTATATTAAAACATAGCCTATAACAACACAAATCACTTTTAGGGTTGCCACTGTTTCAAAATGTGTTTTCTACTTCAATATGTTACCAGGACAACATGGCCGAGATGGACAATGACCTGAGGACCACTAAGAGCGAGATGGCTCGTCACCTGCGGGAGTACCAGGACCTGCTGAATGTCAAGATGGCGCTGGATATTGAAATTGCTGCATACAGGTACTTAATATAATCATATATAATAATATAATATATGCAATTTAGCAGATGCTTTTACCCAAAGACACTTACAGTCATGCATACATTTTACATAGCTTGTATTCATAACACTCATCCTTGTAATCACAACATCACAATGATGTATTACTGTAACATACAAATTGATATCCTAGCTTTCATACAGTTACAGTAGATTTATTAAGCTTGAAAATGTCATGCCTAAATACCTGCATGACCTACACGTGATCAGCATCACTTTAAAGATCCTGATCAATCAATGACATAGATTTAGAAGTCATTAGCCACACACCTTGAGGTGACTTAGCATTACTCTCCTGGGGTAGCATAGGCTGGTCACCTGACTCGTTTATATTTTAACCTGTTTTTAACCAAACCCCCTCTCTCTCCCTTCCTCTCCTCCCGCTATCTCTACATCTCTCCTTCCTTTCCCTCACCCTCTTCCCTCTGTCCCTTCTTTCTTCTCCTCCCACCCCTCCCTCCCTCCGTCACACTCCCTCCCTAACACCCCCCCCCCCCCCCCCCCCCTATCCTCAGGAAACTCCTGGAAGGGGAAGAGACTCGCATCAGCACAGGCATCACCTACTCCAGCCCCAGCATGAACATGAGGTCCTCCGAGATGAGGTCCTTCGGGATGAGGTCCTCCAACATGAGGTCCTCCGACATGACCTCCTCCGGCGACGTGGACTTGCCCAGCATGGGCAGCTACAACCAGACCACCAGGTACACCACCATCTCTGCAGGATCCAAGAAGGACGAGGGAAAGGACCAGGAGGATGGGCAGAGCAAGTCTGGCAAGGGGTCCAACGACGGAGACCAGAAGGAGTCCAGCGACACCAACCAGAAAAACTAGACTCTCCCCTTCCCTTAGGTTTAACCTTACACCTTCCATCCCCTCCCTCCTACTCCCCATCCCCCTCCCCCTTCACAGGGGTATTCTCAGAGAGGAATCCATTATAGTTTAGACTCTACTACTACTACTGTGTAACCTACCACTATCCAACAACCAATCACTGTACTTCTCTCCACTCTACTCTCTTACTATGACAATAACAAAGTAGTTACAGGCACACTTCTGGCCCTATCAGGAGACACGTAGGTTATTGTGGTGATAGGAACAAACAGTTCAGTACAATACTCCCAACAGTTTACTCTCACTTTGGGCTCGCGCTATTGTATGGCACTAGCCTGGTTTAACCAGACTGAACGCTGCGCTCACTAGAAACAACAGTGGAACACAACTAAATCAGTTTGGGACGCCAGGCTAGTTTGGCACCGAGCTGTGATAGATGTCATTCAGTTCAAGAAATAATCACGCGCTACTGCCACCGCCTATGATAATATTCTCTATACACATTCCATGGGGGGAGGTGTGTGTGTGTGTGTGTGAGAGAGTTTGAATTTGTGCACGGAAAACAAAAATCCAAAACATATCAGCTTGTTAACTGTTGTTAACACGTCTACTACATCCACATACTACAATATGAAGGGAAGCACCTGTATGGTACGGAGATGAGAGCTAGAGATCGACCAAGTTGTTAAAGGAGCACACAGTTATTCAAACTCAGCAGACAACCAGATCTGTGATCTTGCTGAGCCATTTTTGCCTTATCTACAACGCAGATAATATTGCGAACTCTTGCGTTTCAATGCAATGCAGATAAAATTCTCTCTTTATTTTTTTCAGACAAAACATCACGAGTAACAAAATCAGACTATTTCTAAAAGGCTTGTTCGTACCCTGGCCTCGTCACTGTCAATAGCATCTGCCTTATGATCCTGGTCCACTCAAATCTGTATGACAACAGCGCGTAGCTGTTTAAACTGCTCCAGAACCAGAACTCAACCAACAACGGTTCCATCAAACGCATAATTACTCTCCAAGATTGCTCGTGATACAAATTAATCAAACTTCTACAAAGGTCCAGTCCAGTCATTAACGTGATTTTACGGTCTTTTATAGATGTTTACACACTACGAGGTTGGAATAATTCAGTGAAATTGTGAAAATGATGATAATGCCCTTTTAGTGTAAGCGCTGATTGCTGTTTGAATAGACCGCCTGACATTTCAGCCTGAAAGTGAAACTAGCTAATAATCAAACTGTTATTTGCATGATGTATGTAGCATATCTCAAGCTTGCATGGTGACAGGTTGTTAGAGGGCCATACTTCATATTCACACGCTCATAACGTATAGTCGGAAATCAATGGGAGGCTAGGTTCCACACTTCATTGCCAGTGCTTTACATCGCCATGTACACAACACTCGTTTTAGAACATGAGGTTGTACGTGCTTAGTTGGCCAGTAGGTTAGACTTGAGATGAATGCCATCATTTAGACAGGATGTGACTTCGGCACACGCTGCTGACATTGTCCTCAGCCACACTGCTTGGTTCTTGTGTGATGATTATGCTAATGATGAGGATGTCCGTCATGACTAGAGTCATATTCAGGGCACTTATGTATCGATCTAGATGGGATCTCATTTGTACTGACGATCAGTTTGCGCAGGCCATGACTGGTTACAAGAAAAGGGGCAATGGGAGAAGTAGAAAGAAAAGTAGGAGGTGTGGGACTCTGAGAAACAGGGAGAAAGGAAATGAAACACAGAGAGAGAGAGAGAAGGTGAGCTACCTTTAAATTCTCTTTCTCACGACAGGCTCAATCAATCAAATAGAGAATGCGTAGGTAGCGAATGACGTTTTAGCACGAATGCATGGGCTTCTACATTGTCCAATAGGGTGTGACGGACAGAATGGTATGCATAAACCCCATTTCCCACGTTCCATTGCGGACTCCTGAAGCTCGTTTGAATTAACAGCGACGTCCAGCCTCCGAACAGTACCACATCACACTACGCCTTAGGAACACCACAACTAACAAGCCAAACAAACAAGTAAACAAAAACAAGCCAAAAGTCCAGAAAAATGGACCGGATCATGAGGCTTTTGAAGCACCATGACCTCTGAAAAATACGGCCGTGACGGAGTTATTATATCTGTAGTGAATGATCATGAATGATCTCACCAATAGAAATCTGTATGTAAGGACACTAGGCAGCCCTTTTGTTTCCTTCTTGTGCACTGTCCAGGATTCAACACAACTACTTCTGTCTTATTACCTTTGTATCTTAGCTTGAGTGCCAGTCTATTTCTGCTATGTTGCCAGCTCATTGTCTCTCATTGGCAGAGAGTTGGCAAGAGAGCACAAACAAATCTGGAACTAGGCTACCTCTGTATCTATGTCTGTCTGGCTGTCTGTCACGGCCCTCTAAGCCCTGACCGGCTGCCCTCACTCACCCTGCGAATGGAAACCACTGATTGTACAACAAACTACAGAAAGCTGTTGATTGGTGGAGATGTGGTTGCCGTTGTTTTACACGAGGCTTGCGTTACTGTCTGAGTGTCTGGAGTTGTATGTGTTTGTATATGTGGACAGTTTCCTGGGGTAACTCATAGTGGGGAATCAGGTTGGGAAAATCAGAAAGTTTGGCCTACCGTTTCCTTAATTCTTGAGCTCCAATGTAAAGGAAAACTGGGTGCATGTACAAGCACAGCTACATCGACAAGTACAAATACGAGTACAAGTACAAATACAAATATGAGTACAAGTACAAATACAAATATGAGTACAAGTAGCCTTGTACACAACCACAGGTATAAGTTTAGAATAGCTCTGACTTCAACGTAATCAAGAGGGTCACAGGTGTCTAAATACCATTTGCAACAAGCCTCTACAACAAACCTCACTACTACTACTGCAGCACTGCCAAACTTTTCTAAAATGCATGTGCGGCAAAAACAACTTGTCGTGTACAAAATAGAGCTGTTTTTGAATACCCGTTGCCACGCAAAACCAAAAACCGACAAAAATAATACAAAACAAAACATGGAATGAATGCTAGAGTGTTGTCAAAATGCCTTAAAACACCAGCCGCTTTCTAACTGAATGAGTCCTGACTTGCACTTCAAGTTAAACCTCCACTTAGCCTCCCATAGATATCAACGCAAGTGGAAATAGGACTTAAGTGGAAGTCGGGATTCATGTGCGTCTACGTGTGGTTATGTTTAGGATGTTTTATTCTCAACCATCTTCCTCTAGCGTTAAGAGCAACAGCTACCATGCTAAACTGAATAACTGGAAACGTGTCAACGCTTAGTATCTGAATGTAGTTTGATAGGCTATGCTCTGACTCTGTACCTTACTGCTGATGTATGGCACACAACAATAAAGACTAGACGTTATTAAGACCGTATCTCTGGGCTTGTTGTGTCTTTCTGATGGGCTTTTTCCACGTCTATTCCACGTCGGTTCATTGTAATTTCATTGAAATGACGTGGAAACAACGTTGATTCAGCCAGTGTGTGCCCAGTGGACTGCACTAACTATTTGACTTCCGATGTGCTGAAACACATTAGACCCAAACTCAAACCTTTAACAGTAATGTTTCCCATGTGCACTCAGTCACGGGAGATCTCAACCAAGCCAAATGACATCAAACATCAACGAATGGGTGGATCCTACTATAAAGTAGTCATTTTTAAGCGGTAATGCAGTCATTATGGTGGTAATGGACCAATCAAGCGAGGTTTAGTACATCTATGAAGAAAACATGCAATCCCATTTACTAATGAGATTCTAATCTTATTCAGACAAGATTAACAGTGGTATGATGGAAAGTGGTTTTCCACTCTTGGTCATGCTAGGTAAATGAATCTAAGAAATATGCAGGATCTCACTTTAGATGAATCAATTATTCTTAGCTTTAAGTGAGCATCTTCTGTGATTCATCTAGCGTTACATGTGTTAAGGATTCTATCAAAGCCTAGGTTGTTCATTAAAAGTTGAATGTGCAATAGATAACTATTTTAGTAGGCCCATTCACTCTCTCAGTTCACTTTCCAGTTAGAGCGCTTTTGTTCATGTTGTTAATGATGAAAGGAGTAGGTAGGAATGTAGGAATGTAAGAATAATCACTGAACAATTCACAAATAAACTCATGAATAAAGAACAAAAGATGTTCATTTCATTTTGAATGTCCCGCCCCTCCATCTCTCAGGTGGGAAATGAATGACAGTTGTTGTAGATGTTTGAACATCTCTGTGTCAAGAAGTGATGCTGAGACAATAAGGGCACAACCACCTTGACCGTTTGGTTATGGCTGTAGTCTGCTCTCCAGTGTCATGGTAGAGAGACACGTTTATAGATTGTCTGGTGTGTTGACCTTTGTATCTCTTCCTCTACCTACCTCATACACACACAAGCGTACACACACACAAACGCACACACACACACAAGCACACACACACACACACACTCCCGCACAAAACCCTTCCAACACCCAGGCCTTGGGCCTCCATGGACCCCCTGTAAGCCCCTCTCTCCCTGCAGCCTCAGTGCCTGTGGGCCGTGCCGGATTGGGCTGGGCGGTTCTGTCTGTGTGACGCACTCTGCAGTCCTTCAAAGATTTATACCCCTGCAATGCTGCCGAGTGGAAGGTCTAGCGAGAGACTCACACAGTGGCACGCCATGTAAAAGCCCTGTTATGAAACAGCCCTGCAACAGATCAGACCATCCTGCACCGGAGCTATGCCTTTCTTACCTTGTTACCCAGGTCCCAACTTAACAGCCCTGCATCAGATCAGACCATCCTGCACCGGAGCTATGCCTTTCTTACCTTGTTACCCAGGTCCCAACTTAACAGCCCTGCATCAGATCAGACCATCCTGCACCGGAGCTATGCCTTTTAACCTGGTTACGCAGGTCCCAACTTAACAACCCTGCTCAGAACATTCAGAGATGTTGCCAGATGTGTATTTTAGAGAGTGAAGGAAATGCTGTCAAGAGTGAATGGCTCAGAGGCCAATGCAAGAAACAATCAATCACTCAAGGTCAGTGTAGCGTGCTGATGGCTAATTTCCTGCTAGCGTCAGTATGTTGCGCACATGGAGTTAACACACTGTGTCACGCATAATGTTTTCCTTACAGTGGAAATTATGAACTTAAATGACTTAGTTGGGGTCTATTGGATATGCTTCAGTAGGGACAAACTCTGGATAACCCCAGTAGCTCCATAGCGTGATAGCGGCATATGTTCTAAAATACCTCTACAACGAACTACGTGAACAGAGAGAGGAATGACTAAGGCAATCATGACTAGTCAGCTTGTCAGGCAATGGCATCTGTTTTGAGGAAACATTCTCTCTCTTTCTCCGTTCCTATCTCTCTCAACTTCTCTCTCTATCGCTATCTCTATATATCTCTCTCAGGGTCTATATATCTCTCCCTATTTCCCCCCTGTTCTCTCTATCTTTCTCCCTCTCGCTCTCTCTCCCTCTCTTTCTCCCTCCCTCCTCGTCCTCCCTCTCTTTCTGTGAGGGATGTTCTGAAAAATGAACCTGTTTTATCTTTCCGGGGTCATGGCGATGAGACTTAATCTCCTCTCTGTTGGCGGTGGACGGGGCAATGACAATCAGGCCGGGGACTGTGGCTGCGGAGCGAAGGACGCCATAAACCATACGCACGCGCGCACACACACACACACACACACACACACACACACACACACACACACACACACACACACACACACACACACACACACACACACACACACACACACACACACAGTTGACTGGGGCTGGGGGAACGAGGGAGGCCATAAACTTCATCTGGCCATCAGCGCCTCGGATCAATGCTCCTCTGTGGGAGAACAAGAGAAGGAGTGAGTCATCATGGTACCAGGCAGGTCACCCGTGATACAAGTCAGTATTTGACGTCCATCCATGTCTGAGGAAGTCGGGAGATGACGTGGAACCCGACCGCTAGGGGCAACAATGAGCACTGTTACCTTCAAGTAGGTCTCAGTTTTGTTGATGGGGTTGGCGGATGAGCACCAAGCGTTGCATGTTCGAATCCAGCGATATAATTTGTTGTTGTTTTGTTTTAAGCCTATACCAAACCTTAACCCTTATCTTAACCATTCAGAGTTAATGCCTTGAACACTTTGAAATTTGACGTTTGAGAAACATGGATGAATGTGTAATTTTGACGTGAGACTGTGAGAGCTTGTAGCACAGCACAGACAGATGCAGAGTCACACACACATATGCACATATTCACATACGCACAAATCACGCACACACACACACACATCCATACACACACACACTCCCATAAATCATCTCATTACTTCATCAGTCACTACTTACTGTGACAAGTATGGACAGTACGTCAAAATCCCTGAACCCAAGGGCCCACTGAAAACAACAGTTACGATACATTACCATTACATTCTATATATATTCCCTATAGCAACAGTATGATATCAGCCTGCAGCCTATTCTAATGAAATGAAATCACCCACAGCTCTGACCTCTGCTGCTCCTTACCCCGGTGGGAGGAGACCCATTCATCACACTCTCTCAAAGGCTTACCTGTCACTTAGTCCACCCACAGACCCATAAACGCAGCACACACACACACTCATGTGGACACGTAAGCAGATGCACACACACACACACACACACACCCATAGATGAGCAGACACACACAGTCTCTCCCACCCACCACTACTTCAATGGGCCGTAAAAAAAACACATTCCGGAATCAAGGCAAGGAATACGACTGTTACTGAAAAATTCCTGACTTTGTAGCTTTAACCCACATGTTATGTATCACCTAATGGCAGACAGGGGGAGGGAGGAATTATTGGTTGTAAAATGGTGGACGTGCTGCAGTCTCCCATCTCAAGGTCGCGTTAGAAAGTGATTGAGCATCTTCAGAGGTCACCGTCCAGGGCTGTTGATGTCATCAGTAGGCGTCCTGAGGGTTATCGTTAAAGCTTGAACTCTGTGCCTAATGAATGTGAGAGAATAGTATGGCCTTCCATCTTTTACCAGTACCAGTGGAGGCTGGTGGGAGGAGCTATAGGAGGACGGGCTCATTGTAATGGCTGGAATAAAATGAATGGAACGGAGTCAAACATGTGGTTTGATGTGTTTGATATTGTTCCAATAATTCCATTCCAGCCATTACAATGAGCCCATCCCCCAATAGCTCCTCCCACCAGCCTTAACTGACCAGAACATGAATGTGTAAATAGGCATGTTGTATTAAACACACTGTATTTGGAATATGCAGATGGCATATGCAGATGTTGTGCAGGACCTATGATCTATTTATCCAATCTTTGTAATGTTTCAAAATCCTTTTTTTCTAGGCAGACATAGACAATCAACGTGTAAAAACAACAAGTATTAGGAAAACACTTCTTTGCATAGCTTGGTCTTGTTACCTGAAAACAAAGTGTTAATTCGGGGGTCGCTAGCGGCTGCTGTTGCCTTGGATACTGTTGCTAACGTCCCACTGTGCTCTAGCGTCCTTGAGAGCGACCTCTCAGACAAACTGGGCAGTCAGAAAGATACACAGACACACAGACACACACACACACACACACACACACACACACACACACACACACACACACACACACACACACACACACACACACACATCAGACATCACAGTTTAAACTCAGGGACCAGTAACCTCTCAGTCAGTAGGATCCCAAGCCTACAGGTTCAGTATTCAGGGACCAGTAACCTCTCAGTCAATAGGATCCCAAGCCTACAGGTACAGTATTCAGGCACCAGTAACCTCTCAGTCGATAGGATCCCAAGCCTACAGGTTCAGTATTCAGGGACCAGTAACCTCTCAGTCAATAGGATCCCAAGCCTACAGGTTCAGTATTCAGGGACCAGTAACCTCTGTCAATAGGATCCCAAGCCTACAAGTTCAGTAGTCAGGGACCAGTAACCTCTGTCAATAGGATCCCAAGCCTACAGGTTCAGTATTCAGGGACCAGTAACCTCTCAGTCAATAGGATCCCAAGCCTACAGGTTCAGTAGTCAGGGACCAGTAACCTCTCAGTCGATAGGATCCCAAGCCTACAGGTTCAGTATTCAGGGACCAGTAACCTCTCAGTCAGTAGGATCCCAAGCCTACAGGTGCAGTATTCAGGGACCAGTAACCTCTCAATCGATAGGATCCCAAGCCTACAGGTTCAGTATTCAGGGACCAGTAACATCTCAGTCGATAGGATCCCAAGCCTACAGGTTCAGTGGTCAGGGACCAGTAACCTCTGTCAATAGGATCCCAAGCCTACAGGTTCAGTAGTCAGGGACCAGTAACCTCTCAGTCAGTAGGATCCCAAGCCTACAGGTTCAGTAGTCAGGGACCAGTAACCTCTCAGTCGATAGGATCCCAAGCCTACAGGTTCAGTATTCAGGGACCAGTAACCTCTCAGTCAGTAGGATCCCAAGCCTACATGTTCAGTAGTCAGGGACCAGTAACCTCTCAGTCGATAGGATCCCAAGCCTACAGGTTAAGTATTCAGGGACCAGTAACCTCTCAGTCAATAGGATCCCAAGCCTACAGGTTCAGTAGTCAGGGACCAGTAACCTCTCAGTCGATAGGATCCCAAGCCTACAGGTTCAGTATTCAGGGACCAATAACCTCTCAGTCGATAGGATCCCAAGCCTACAGGTTCAGTAGTCAGGGACCAGTAACCTCTGTCAATAGGATCCCAAGCCTACAGGTTCAGTAGTCAGGGACCAGTAACCTCTCAGTCAGTAGGATCCCAAGCCTACAGGTTCAGTAGTCAGGGACCAGTAACCTCTCAGTCAGTAGGATCCCAAGCCTACAGGTTCAGTATTCAGGGACCAGTTACCTCTCAGTCGATAGGATCCCAAGCCTACAGGTTCAGTATTCAGGGACCAGTAACCTCTCAGTCAGTAGGATCCCAAGCCTACAGGTTCAGTATTCAGGGACCAGTAACCTCTCAGTCAATAGGATCCCAAGCCTACAGGTACAGTATTCAGGCACCAGTAACCTCTCAGTCGATAGGATCCCAAGCCTACAGGTTCAGTATTCAGGGACCAGTAACCTCTCAGTCAATAGGATCCCAAGCCTACAGGTTCAGTATTCAGGGACCAGTAACCTCTGTCAATAGGATCCCAAGCCTACAAGTTCAGTAGTCAGGGACCAGTAACCTCTGTCAATAGGATCCCAAGCCTACAGGTTCAGTATTCAGGGACCAGTAACCTCTCAGTCAATAGGATCCCAAGCCTACAGGTTCAGTAGTCAGGGACCAGTAACCTCTCAGTCGATAGGATCCCAAGCCTACAGGTTCAGTATTCAGGGACCAGTAACCTCTCAGTCAGTAGGATCCCAAGCCTACAGGTGCAGTATTCAGGGACCAGTAACCTCTCAATCGATAGGATCCCAAGCCTACAGGTTCAGTATTCAGGGACCAGTAACATCTCAGTCGATAGGATCCCAAGCCTACAGGTTCAGTGGTCAGGGACCAGTAACCTCTGTCAATAGGATCCCAAGCCTACAGGTTCAGTAGTCAGGGACCAGTAACCTCTCAGTCAGTAGGATCCCAAGCCTACAGGTTCAGTAGTCAGGGACCAGTAACCTCTCAGTCGATAGGATCCCAAGCCTACAGGTTCAGTATTCAGGGACCAGTAACCTCTCAGTCAGTAGGATCCCAAGCCTACATGTTCAGTAGTCAGGGACCAGTAACCTCTCAGTCGATAGGATCCCAAGCCTACAGGTTAAGTATTCAGGGACCAGTAACCTCTCAGTCAATAGGATCCCAAGCCTACAGGTTCAGTAGTCAGGGACCAGTAACCTCTCAGTCGATAGGATCCCAAGCCTACAGGTTCAGTATTCAGGGACCAGTAACCTCTCAGTCGATAGGATCCCAAGCCTACAGGTTCAGTAGTCAGGGACCAGTAACCTCTGTCAATAGGATCCCAAGCCTACAGGTTCAGTAGTCAGGGACCAGTAACCTCTCAGTCAGTAGGATCCCAAGCCTACAGGTTCAGTAGTCAGGGACCAGTAACCTCTCAGTCAGTAGGATCCCAAGCCTACAGGTTCAGTATTCAGGGACCAGTTACCTCTCAGTCGATAGGATCCCAAGCCTACAGGTTCAGTATTCAGGGACCTGTAACCTCTCAGTCAGTAGGATCCCAAGCCTACAGGTTCAGTATTCAGGGACCTGTACCCTCTCAGTCAATAGGATCCCAAGCCTACAGGTTCAGTAGTCAGGGACCCGTAACCTCTCAGTCGATAGGATCCCAAGCCTACAGGTTCAGTAGTCAGGGACCAGTAACCTCTGTCAATAGGATCCCAAGCCTAAAGGTTCAGTAGTCAGGGACCAGTAACCTCTCAGTCAGTAGGATCCCAAGCCTACAGGTTCAGTAGTCAGGGACCAGTAACCTCTCAGTCAGTAGGATCCCAAGCCTACAGGTTCAGTAGTCAGGGACCAGTAACCTCTCCGTCAGTAGGATCCCAAGCCTACAGGTTCAGTATTCAGGGACCAGTAACCTCTCAGTCGATAGGATCCCAAGCCTACAGGTTCAGTATTCAGGGACCAGTAACCTCTCAGTCAGTAGGATCCCAAGCCTACAGGTTCAGTATTCAGGGACCTGTACCCTCTCAGTCGATAGGATCCCAAGCCTACAGGTTCAATGGTCAGGGACCAGTAACCTCTGTCAATAGGATCCCAAGCCTACAGGTTCAGTAGTCAGGGACCAGTAACCTCTCAGTCAGTAGGATCCCAAGCCTACAGGTTCAGTAGTCAGGGACCAGTAACCTCTCAGTCAGTAGGATCCCAAGTCTACAGGTTCAGTAGTCAGGGACCAGTCATTGTATCATTCAGTGGCTGCAGACAGAGCCCCAGCTGGTCATAGTACAGAGACTATTACAAACAGGACAGTATGTTTTTTTTATCATGTTGAATTCTCATAGAGGTGTTGTGTGCTGTCGTGGCAGTTTACTGTGATTGGAAAGTGTCCCACATCCAGCAAATAATAGGCTAGCGTTGTTTTAGTAGCCTGCTGCCAGCAATAGCTTTATCTCAGTACTCCGACAGTCTCCAATGTCCCGGCCCATTACACAGGCGTATATGTGGTGCCCCTCTGGGAAATCATAGAAACAGCATAAGTCAAATGATGTGGGAGCCCAGAGTCCAACAATCATTATTACTGCAGATAAAAGGGAACATCAAAAACAAAAGGTGTCTTCAACAGAAGAGCGGCAGGGGCTAAGAATAATACAGGATATTGACATGGTAAAGGCCTAAAAATAGAATATTGATAAGGTAATAAAACCCCCAAAAAACATGTGACCATCAAAACTATAACAAAAGTACTGCATGGACGAAAAATAGCGTATTGATAAAGAAAATCCCGCTGAGCACACACACTGGTTGAATCAATGATGTTCCCACATCATTTGAATGGAATTACGTTGAACCGACATGGAATAGATGATGAATTGACGTCTGTGCCCAGTGGGATAATCCAGAAACCAAGAGTATGTCCAAGCATAATACAATACAGCTAGCAGCTACACCAAACCACATCTCCAATTACTACAATCAGTGCTTCCCCATGAACGAGAAAAAAACTGTGTCACATTACCCAAAAGGATAAGTGACTCAGGACTCTCCCTGCTATGAAAACAGCGTGTTTTCCCCCCCAGCTGGTGCTAATTATAGATCAGACCGACTCAACAGAGCGAGACAGACAGAAGCAGTTAAACCCTGAACAAAGGGATCGGCTGTGCTGCTCCTGTCACCATGGACACCGTGCACCAGTCTTATATAATCTCCCCTGGAGGAGATGGAACAGTCTATTCCCTGGTATTATCTGTACTGAGCACAGAGCCCTGAGCCCTGAGCCCGGAACCCTGAGCCCCCGAACCCTGAGGGGTCCAGCAGCAGAGGCAGAAGAAACAGAACAGACCTACAGTATCTAACCCCATTAGAGACTCAGTAACGGTTCAACAAGATACACACACACACACACACACACACACACACACACACACACACACACACACACACACACACACACACACACACACACACACACACACACACACATCCCACGCCATCAGCCTAACTGTTCAGATGGATAGACAGACCAGCCTGGGGAGGAAGACTGTGTTGTTCTCTGTCTCTTTATACAGCTGACTGGGTTGGTGTGCAATATGAGAATCCAGCTGAGCTCTCCCCTGTCTGTCATACAGCATGCTAGAATGGGAATATTCAGTCAGCTCTCCCCTGTCTGTCATACAGCATGCTAGAATGGGAATATTCAGTCAGCTCTCCCCTGTCTGTCATACAGCAAGCTAAAATGGGAATATTCAGTCATCTCTCCTGTCTGTCATACAGCAAGCTAGAATGGGAATATTCAGTCAGCTCTCCCCTGTCTGTCATACAGCAAGCTAGAATGGGAATACTCAGTCAGCTCCCCCCTGTCTGTCATACAGCAAGCCAGAATGGGAATACACAGTCAGCTCCCCTCTGTGTACATTGAAGGTTCTGCCGCATGGTCTTTATGATAGTGATACTGCATAAGGCATTTAAATGCTCTGCTGTAATACAGTATAGAGTAATAATCATACAGATGTAGGATCTTCATTTGAGGTAGTTTTCTACAGCAGGAAAATAATCCTGCAGCAACAAGAAATGTGAATTATTATGTGGATTGTAATTTCTGGACATTTTTGTAAAAGTTGATACATTTTTCACAAGGGAAAATCAAGTCTGACATTTCTAAGTGGAAATTACAAACTTCGGATGCCTTTTTTATCCCACCCCATTTTTCTCCCCAATTTCGTGATATCCAATTGGTAGTTACGGTCTTCTCCCATCGCTGCAATTCCCATACGGACTTGGAAGAGGCGAAGGTAGAGAGCCGTGTGCCCTCCGAAACACGACCCCGCCAAGCTGCACTGCTTCTTGACACAATCCACCCTCAACCCGGAAGCCAGCCGCACCAATGTGTCAGAGGAAACACCGTACACCTAGTCGATCGTGTCAGCGTGCATTCTGCCCACCCCGCCACAGGAGTTGCTAGAGCACGATGGAACAATGGCAACTTGGCCGGCTAAACCCGTCCCTAACCCGGGCGACGCTGGGCCAATTGTGCACCGCCTCATGGGTCTCAGGGTCGCGACCGGCTGTGACACAGCCTGGGATCGAACCAGGATCTGTAGTGATGCAGTGCCTTAGACAGCTGCGCCACTTGGGAGGCCCAGAAGCCTTTTTAAACCTTAAATACACAAGTTTTACATTTCAGCATTGCAGGAAAGTTCTCCTGCAATGGGGTGATCAAATTAAGATCCTATATCTGTATCCATTGAGGATAAAAGCCTCACGTCTTTACATTCAACATTCTGGAATAGAGGCCTTAGATATATAACTGCTATACCTATATTGATGGATGTTATAGTTAGTGTTGTGAGTCAGTGTGTTGATGTGGAGTGTGTCTCTGCAAAACTCCTCTTAAAGCCTTTTCTCCTCCTGTCCCTGGGGAGCCCAACGCCACGTCACGCCACTGCCGTTCTGACTGCGGCAGAGGATGGCACACTCAGAGAGAGAAAGAGACAGAGACAGTGTGGGTAGATCAAAGCATAAACGCAGGATAGCATTTGTTTTCATTTGCATTAGTTTACATTACAAGTGATTGTTTTTGCAGACTTACAGTATAACACATCCATCTTAGAATTGCATAGCAACATGTTCCTTGTTGTACATCACATGGCAGAGAAAAGCAGTCAGCCCACATAAAAGAAATACTACATTGTACTATAGAATACTATAGTACTTACTATGGAATTACAGTGCATTCTGAAGGTATTCCGACCCTTTTTCCAAATGTTGTTACATTACAGCTTTATTCTAAAATATATGACATTGTTTTTTCCCCTCATCACTCTACACACAATACCCCAGAAGGACAAAGCAAAAACAGAAAAAAATACATTTTTGCTAATTTATTAAAAAGAATGACTGAAAAATAACATTTACATAAGTATTCAGACACTTTACTCATTACTTTGTTAAAGCACCTTCGGCAGCAATTACAGCCTGGAGTGTTATTGGGTATGACGCTACAAGCTTCGCACATCTGTATTTGGGGAGTTTCTCCCCATTCATCTCTGCAGATCCTCACAAGCTCTGTCAGGTTGGATGGGGAGCATCGCTGGACAGCTATTTTCAGGTCTCTCCAGAGATGTTAGATAGGGTTCGAGTCCAGGCTCTGGCTGGGCCACTCAAGGACATTTAGAGACTTGTCCCAAAGCCACTTCCTGTTGGAAGGTGAACCTTCGCCCCAGTCTGAGATCCTGAGTGCTCTGGAGCAGTTTTTCATCAAGGAGCTCTCTGTACCTTGCTCTGTTCATCTTTCCCTCGATCCTGACTAGTCTCCCAGTCCCTGCCGCTGAAAAACATCCCCACAGCATGATGCTGCCAACACCATGCTTCACCACAGGGATGGTGCCAGGTTTCCTCCAGATGTGACGCTTAGCATTCAGGCCAAAGATAATCTTGTTTCTCATGGTCTGAGAGTCCTTTAGGTGTCTTTTGGCATACTCCAAGTGGGCCGTCATGTGCCTTTTACTGAGGAGTGGCTTCCGTCTGGCCACTCTACCATAATGGCCTGATTGGTGGAGTGCTGCAGAGATGGTTGTCCTTCTGGAAGGTTCTCCCATCTCCACCGAGGAACTCTGAAGCTCTGTCAGAGTAACCGTAGGTTTCTTGGTCACCTCCCTGACCAAGGCCCTTCTCCCACGATTGCTCAGTTTGCCCCGGGCGGCCAGCTCTAGGAAGAGTCTTGGGGGTTCCAAACTTCTTCCATTTAAGAATGATGGAGGCCACTGTGTTCTTGGGGACTTTCAATACTGCAGAAATGTTCTGGTACCCTTCCCCAGATCTGTGCCTCGACACAATCCTATCTCAGAGCTCTACGGACAATTCCTTCGACCTCATGGCTTGGTTTTTACTCTAACATGCAATGTCAACTGTGGGACCTTATATAGACAGGTGTGTGCCTTTCCAAATCATGTCCAATCAATTTAATTTACCACAGGTGGACTCCAATCAAGTTGAAGAAACATCTCACAGATGATCAATAGAAACAGGATGCACCTGAGCTCAATTTTGAGTCTCATAGCAAAGGGTCTGAATACTTATGTAAACACATTTGAAAAAATATCTACAAACCTGTTTTCGCTTTGTCATTATGGGGTATTGTGTGTCGATTGATGAGGGGGAAAAAACGATTTAATCAGTTTTTTAGAATCAGGCTATAACTTAACAAAATATGGAAAAAGTCAAGCGGTCTGAATTCTTTCAGAATGTATGGTATATTGTGCCACTGGCCTGAAACAATTGACATTCAATATGTAGCCGTTAACTAGCTAGCTAACTTAGCTGGTTCATTGTTGCCCATGCGAGGAAGTTAGGCTAACAAGAGTTTTAGCTAGGTAGCCTATAACAACAAAAACTAAACGTGTACTGTAATGACAGAGCCATAGACCGTTTTGCCAACATGAAAGAGAGGAGGATGGCATCGGTTTTCAGCTAGTTTGTAAGTAGGGAGAGTCAAAAACATGTTTTTACTTGCGCACCCATGCACGCGTGCACACACACACACACACACACACACACACACACACACACACACACAGACACAGACACACACACACACACAGACACACACACGCAAACAGACACACACACGCACACACACACACACGCACACACACACACACGCACACAGACACACACACACACAGACACACACACACACAGACACACACACAGACACACAGACACACAGACACACACACAGACACACACACACACACACACACACATACACAGACACACACACGCACACATACAGAAATAAGTACCATAGACAGCCACATGATATTTATCAACATTGATTGTACTAAGTTGTTTTTGGTGTCTATTAAACTAAGCATATATAGCCTTGTTGATTTGATGATGTTTAAATGTTTAGGTTGAAATGGTGCTGAAATAGCAGAGGCAGTGCTCCTGTTGTCTTCGTGATGATTTGCGGTAACTGTGCTTCTAAATCAGTAGTTGTTTAGTAAACTGTCAAACATTAACTTGCTTTACTATGTTGCAGGTCGTATAACTGTTTGTTACAGGAAATATTTGCTTTGTAGACTTCATCGGACAGATGTTGCGCTCCGGTTCTGTGATGAAACAAACATATGTGTAGTTGAATTTATTCCGCCACTGTGTGACTGTTGTCTTGTTTGTTGTCTCGGCCATTTTATATCACAGTGCCTTATGAACGAATGGGTTTATAGAGCAAACAACACAATTATCACAACATTGGTTGTAATGTGGATGTTTTACTGACTTGGTTTCCTCGGTGATTTTACGCCGCTTCAATCCGCAAAAACGCTACATTAAATACTATAGGATATACCACGTTATCCTTTTACAGCAGTATTTATACTATAGTTAACTGTAAATATCACAGTACACTACAGTAAGTACTACGGTATTCACTGTAGAGTTTTTGCAGACTTTAGACTTCAGTCCGCAGAAACACTACATTAAATACTATAGGATATACCACATTATCCTTTTACAGCAGTATTTATACTATAGTTAACTGTAAATATCACAGTACACTACAGTAAGTACTACGGTATTCACTGTAGAGTTTTTGCAGACTTTAGACTTCAGTCCGCAGAAACACTACATTAAATACTATAGTATATACCACATTATCCTTTTACAGCAGTATTTATACTATAGTTAACTGTAAATATAACAGTACACTACAGTAAGTACTACGGTATTCACTGTAGAGTTTTTGCAGACTTTAGACTTCAGTCCGCAGAAACACTACATTAAATACTATAGTATATACCACGTTATCCTTTTACAGCAGTATTTATACTATAGTTAACTGTAAATATCACAGTACACTACAGTAAGTACTACGGTATTCACTGTAGAGTTTTTGCAGACTTTAGACTTCAGTCCGCAGAAACACTACATTAAATACTATAGTATTATTATCCTTTTACAGCAGTATTTATACTATAGTTAACTGTAAATATCACAGTACACTACAGTAAGTACTACGGTATTCACTGTAGAGTTTTTGCAGACTTTAGACTTCAGTCCGCAGAAACACTACAGTGAATGCGGTGAGTATTGTTTCATGTGGGAGCAAAATGATATTCAGGGAAAACTTTTAACCAGAATCCCTACCACTTCACTCAAAGGCTGCTTATCAAAGAAACAGTGAAAGAATGAGATTTCGCCCCCAACTCTCCTCAGGCCTGGCAGAGAGAGAGAGAGAATTGAGAACAATCGTGTTCTTGAATCATTTCCCAATACTGTACCTCAAGCAGCCTCTCACAGCAGAACAGAAGAACGTTTTCAGGAGACGTTAAAAAGAGAGACACTTAAAGACTCTTAAAAGACGGACTCCAACCTCAATCAGCAAGGACACTTTCTTAGCCATCTGCAGCAGCAGAGTCCTGGAGGCAGATAGAACTCTTCAGGGTTCCTCTAGTTCCTCTAGGATGCTCCTGAGATGCACTTCAAGTGGAACACTAGTTTTTCAACAGATCGAATGCCAGTTTGCCTTCCAGGAAATCGGAGGAGTTAGACATTTTTTAAGAGTCTGTTTTTTTGCCCATATGAAAGTATGAGTTTGAGATGCAGGACTCTTGATATGGTTGCTGTTTATAATTTGGATGTGGATACGTTTTTGGAATCTAACTATCCCTGTGGGTGCATTCTGAATACACTTGGCACACCAATCCATTGACTCCCTTAGAATGTACAACTCTATACAAACGCTCCTCCACTCCAGTTTTTGGCTATATTCTACCATTGGAGTATTCCCACAAAACTCCAGGAACCTTCTCAGACTACAACACAGAGACCTTGAGCTGCGTACAAATAAAACAGTTACATTTGAAAGCTTTCCTTTAACGATTAGGCCTCTATGTCTCAGCAAATGTCTTTGACTCTAGTTGTAATTACTGCTCGGGATTTCCAGTGTAAACTGGGAGGGGAAACAGAGAGATGTGTAATCTCTATTCAGATGGGACTCGTTATTTTTTTTGGGGGGGGGGCGCATCACAGGAAAAACAACCCCGTCCAATGGGACGTATCCTGACGCCGGTGACATTGCAAAACGGAGCATAAAATAGTCCTGGGCATCAGAGAGATGATGTTGCATGGCAGTGCTGAAAATGTAAAGTACAATCAATATCAGGGCAACCCAACATTAGAGGGAGGAGAGAGACAACATGACATTGCAAAACGATGGTGACTGACAATTATTGATAACTCAAGGTTGACAATATATTGATATCTGTGCTCAAAAATATGGATGGCCTCCAATTCCAATATATATAAATGTTGTGACTACTCCACCTCACTCAACCTAGTCATTCATACTCCCAGCTAAATATTCCATCAAATCTCACTCATCTCGCTACAAGCAGGGTACAGCATTTATTATAAATCAACGACGACTGGCCAGGTTAAATCAACAATGACTCAAGGTTGCACTCCAACAATCCTACAACCGCCTAGGGTGACTTGAAGGGACGAAAAAAAGCTACAAAATGAACGGACCTAACCAAGCCGCACCGGTCAGGGGAAAAGAACACTTTGGAAATAAACGCCACAGTAGGTGACGATAACCCGAAGTGACAAGGTGTTCTGTGGAGTGCAGTGACACTTCCGGGGGGACTCGACTGTGGTGGAGGCTGATTTCATACCTCAGAGATGGAACGGATTAATATGTGGGTGTATCAGACAGAATAACTAATGATGAAGAGGCAAAGGAGCTCCAAGCCTTTAGGATTTTTGTTTCATATCATTTTTTGATCATTTGTCTCAATAGAACGGATTTTGAACTTCCTGTCTCTTCTTGGAATCTCATTTATCATTTCTCTGTCAGGAGAAACCTCATTTTCTCAAAAATATTTTTTTCTACCTTAAAAAAATCATATTGAATATAGCAAGAAAGCTGATTTACATGTAAAAATGGCTACGTTTCAGTAGGCAGGCCTATGTGGAGTTATCAATGTACAGAAAACACTTACATCTGCAATGACAACATTTCATGTCTTAATTACAATGAACTGGTTCATAGCTTAATGATATCAGCCCAGCTGACTTTTGGCCGGCTTAGGCAGTCACCCCCTCAGTGGTATAGTAGTCCAGCTGTTAAACAGGTGGAAGGGTGGAGGAGGTGAAGGAGACGGAGGGGGACCCTACCCTTCTCCAGACCTCTCTCAGAGGGCGTGTGTGTGTATGAGCCAAGGTGTTGTGGGGGGTTGTGTGTGTGTGTTTGAGCATGTGTGTTTGTGCCAAGGCACTGCACCACATTCCTAGTACTTGCTGTATCTGAACTAGAGGACACGCAGCTCTCAGTGCTTCTCTCAGGTTATTAATAGCACTGCTCCATCAGAGGAGACTTTTTTCAAAGCCGTGTTTGTGAGCTTTTCACTTAAAGCATCAGGATACAAATAGAGTATAAGAACATCGCCTGCGTTTGGCATATGCTTTATTCAACCGTTTCCCCTAACAATCTGAGAAGGATTAGTCTCCACACGGTATATTCTATGAAGCTAAACGACCGGATGGAGGGAATAACTGTAGCTCTGGCACATTGAGATTCTAGCTAGCGACTATTTTCCATGCAACCAAATGGCAGGTTGACGTTTATTGTCATGTCCTGGAGGCAGAACTGACCGATTTCTGCTTAGATAGGCCAGCTGCAAAGTCAAAATTGGCTAAAAATTCATGAAAACAAAACATTTGCTTTTTGTCTTAGTTTAAGGTTAGTGTTAGGGTTGGCTTTCAAATCAGATTTGATCACTTTGTGGCTGTGGTAGCTACTGACCACTCTGCAGAGCTGCCTCTGGAACAAGATTCATGGAAAAAAAGATAATAAGCTGCTTCCAAATCACTATACAGTACAAGCAATCACATTATTTCTACTCTACAGTCTTCAGCACACCCGTGTTGATTCCACAAATGGGCCACAGTCAGATTCTAGCTGGCGTGATGGGAGAGATAGAGACACACCCATACGGAGTTGCACTGCACGCTGGTGTGCTGAAGAGATAGCGATTACACCAGAGGTGTGTTTAATTGAGAGATAAATCTGTTTTCGTATCAAAGTGTCACTGACTGAGCACTGTGTTGTCCCACCCTAGGGCATCTGTTAGGCACAGTGCACACACACTGCGTGGGTGTGTGTGTGTGTGTGTGTGTGTGTGTGTGTGTGTGTGTGTGTAGTGTGTGTAGGTGTGTGTGTGTGTGTGTGTGTGTGTCTGTGTGTGTGTAGTGTGTAGTGTGTGTGTGTGTGTGTGTGTGTGTGTGTGTGTGTGTGTGTGTGTGTGTAGTGTGTAGTGTGTGAGAAACCCACATGATGGAACCCGCCCTATATCTTCCCGTTGAGAATTGATACATCACTGGTGCTGGAGAAATCCTATTCTCTGCTGCTTCCCCTGCAAAACTGTAGCACTGATCGGAGACAATAAAATTCAAGAAAGATATGTTTAAATGAGATGACACAGAATATAATTAAACCTTGTCATTGTAGTGTCCAACTTTTAACCAGAGGACATACTAAAATCTAACAAAAAGGGGCTGATATGATTTGGTTAGGAAAGGTGGCCACGCCCATTGCAGTTCCATTCGATAGTGTGTGTGCATGAGCCTGTGTGCGTGATGCATGTTTCCCCCAAACTGCATACATGTTACTGCAGAGGTCTTACAGAGAGAGAGAGAGAGAGCGAGAGAGGGGGGGGGGAGAGAGAGAGAGAGAGAGAGAGAGAGAGAGAGAGAGAATGATGTGACGAGAGTGGGAGCTGCACTCTCCTTCTCTCTGCTGACTCCCCCTACTTCTCCTCCCTCTCTTTTTTGATCATCCCTTTCTTCTCTTCCTCTAACAGACTATCCATCCTCTATTCTCACCTCAGCTGGTGCAAAGTAGTACCTGCAAATGGACAAAGCTTGTAGTAGCTGGTCCTATGAGTCTGTTACAACTCTCTTGTAAACAGGACAATGCAGGACTATCAAACACACTATCTGTGTCTCTGTCTGTCTGTCTGTCTGTCTGTGTGCGTGTGCGTCTGCGCGTGTGCGCGTGTGCGTGTGCGTGTGCGTGTGTGTGTTTGAAGATTATAGAGATGAATGGCATTGCATTCATGTTTGAACAACTCTTCCATGTGATGGAAATGAAAATGTAAACTTTATGACAAATGCTTCTGGGGGAAAATGATGAACCTTCAAAGGCCCTTTAAGTCATTTGTAGTCCTGTTCAACATTTTCTCTTCAATTGGTGGTCAAACACATTTGGCAAGACACTGGTTCCTCTTCCCTGGTTGGGAGGAAATAACAAAAGAGAATGTGTCTCTAAACCCTTCGAAATCAGAGAGGTAATGACCTACAACAGTGTCTATTTATCACTATGCTAAACCACCACCACCATGCAGTGATATACTAGAACAGTACTGTCCTAGCTCTGCTCTAAATGGCTTGTAGTCTACTTCCTTGTAGTACCCCCTCTTGAAAGCATTGCTGTCTGAAGCAGTTTTTTCCTCATATGTTATCTGTCTTGTGGTTGTGTGTGTGTGTGTGTGTGTGTGTGTGTGTGTGTGTGTGTGTGTGTGTGTGTGTGTGTGTGTGTGTGTGTGTCTGTGATTGTGTTTGTGTGTGTGTGTGTGTGTGTGTTGTTTGTCTTTGTAGGAGGTCAGTCTCTTGATGCCAGGTGGGTGACTGAGGGAATATGTATTGAGTGCTGCAACATTATCACCATCACCATCTCTCCTGTGCCCTTACCTGACAATGGGAATGTCTATTTTAACCTTCAGGAACGCACACGCACACAAGCACAGGCGTACACATACACACACGCACGGGCGCACACACACACCCACACACACACACACACATACACAATCCCCACAGAATCACAATAGGGGATTATTCAGGAAGTGGGTCTTTCTCCGTCTAAGCTGCCAATCACGCGTGAGTGAAAGGCAATTATGAGGCATCATTCAGAACCGTAACGTTGAATGAATTTATCACCATTCGATTCCCTCCGATGGCTTGGCTAACACCAACAGCAGAGGCAGAAGGCCAACAGTTAATGGAGCCATTACTCTCTGACCAACAGTGAATTTGTTCTGGGGAAATGTCACCGGGTCTGACTTAATGGTAATGCTGGTATTAATCATGTGTTCCTGTACCTTAGAGAGGGAAGTGAGTGGAGAGAAATAGAGACAGATGTTGTTTATATTATGTTGTTATGTGGAATCCGTTACGGGTTTGACAAAACAACTGCACTGAAAAACGTATTTTATTGCAATAATGATGAATGAAAAATGTGGTTGTTTAAGTCCATTTGTAACAGTAATGTCAAGCATTGGGGCCGTGTTACGGGTTTGACAAAAACACTGCGTGTGTCCACTGAAGGCAAACAAACTCAGGGTGTAAAAATAGGATGTTAGTTGCTAATACTAATTTAAGTCCATATGTTCTGGTAATGACAAGCTGCACACATATGAGGCTCTATGGAGATCTGTCACGGAGGAATCAGGAACTGTATCCCTGTCTACTTCCATGTCAGGCAGTTGCAGATGAAGCTCTGTGCAAAGTTAGAGGGGAGAGGGAGCTAGGGGCTGTGTAAATCCTCTAGAGTTGATGGAGAACACACACACACACACACACACACACACACACACACACACACATCACTGCTGGTATTCATTATTCAGACTTTGTGAATGTTCATCCACTTTTACTCCATATCTCTCCCTAACTATGAAGTCTCCCTGTCTCCCTTCCTCCCTGCACAGCAGTGCTGAAATCATGAAAGACCCTCATGATGAAAGAGGGTCCTTCTGTAGTTCTCTCCCACCCACACTGAAGAGACAGATATGAACCCTGAAACTCCTGTTCTGAAATCCATGAAAGATTCTCTCCAGATTAGAGTGGAGAGCATCATATTGTCTATTTTTGGCCACAGAAACATACATTTAGGTTTTGAGAGATGTTCTAAAGCCAGAGAGCCTGTCCATGAAACACTGCTAATGTCCTGCCAAGTTCATGGTGATAGTGAACTAATAGTGACAGAGTACTCATCATCGGCTGTCCCACTGGAGGGGTCCTACACTTCAACACCTCTATGGCACACTTAAAGATCCATATTAACCAATCATACACAATTAAACAGTAGGTTATTCGAGGCACATTCTCACAAGCCCCAGCCATCCAGTCAACAACACGTGCAGTACAAGGGCTTGTTCTCCTCTATGACATCATAGCATCACAGCACACGTATAGAAACACCCCAATTCAGCACTGTCTCCTACGGAATAACAAACCCAAACCTCTCCTCTCCTCTCCTCTCCTCTCCTCTCCTCTCCTCTCCCCTCCTCTCCTCCTCTCCCCCTAAGTGCTGACAGCAGTATAACTCAGCCCATGGCTCTCGGTCCTAAGGGATCCAGGGGACAGAAAGTATTCACTTCCTCTGTACACACATAAACAGATATTGATTAATTAGACAAGACGCTAGCATTCCATTATCTCAATGTTCTGTAGACAGTCATTAAATAAGTAATTGCTTGTAAAAAAGAAAGAAATAGATGTATGTCTGGCTGACTCGTGGCCTGGGCAGAGCTATCTGTTTACCTTCTACTCTTGAAGGGCGATTTAGGGAATGGCTGAGTGGTGGTGTTTTGATGCTAAAATATTTACCAGGCATCTGCAGCAAAGCAAATCACAGTCATGCCATTGGATAGGGCGGAGGTGTGTGTGTGTGTGTGTGTGTGTGTGTGTGTGTGTGTGTGTGTGTGTGTGTGTGTGTGTGTGTGTGCGTGTGTGCGCGTGTGAAGTGTTCTATACTATGCCAAGCCCCTAGAATTAGTGGGCAGTGGAGCAATCGATAAAGCAGGATCTGGTATTAAATTAAAGGTATCTTGGAGCGGGTTTGTTCTGTCAGCAGGTGGTGCAGTCAGGGAGGGGTGATATATCACTATCTGCCTGTCTCTCTTTGTATAGGGTAGGGCAGGTTGGATAGCCAGGATAGCAGGCTGGCTGGAGCAAGCAATACCAGCTCAGTGACTCTGCAGGGTATGAGAGTGACAGGCAGAATGATAGATGATGATAAGAGATTTGAAATCATCATCTCTCACTACTTAATGTATTTTAACCAGTGCTCTATCACTAAATAGTCATCATCTTGACCGGCTGAAAATCTTGCTCACTTGAAATAAAGGGCATTATTGGAAAACTTTTCGATTTAGAGAATGAAGGATTTGCCAAGTCTTCCTCACCTTTGCAGAGGAGCAGTTTACAAAGCAGTGAGTGTGTGGGTGGTAGTCAGGAGATGAAGAGCTGACACAGAGGATCTCATACCCACACACCAAGCCAGTTTACCAGACAGATAGAGAGATTCCTAACTGATCCCTGAAACTGCTGCTCCAACCAGGCTTTGAGAGCCAAGATGGATGCCAACTTCAGTGTTAAATGTGAAATATGCCCTGGCTCTCACTGTAACTGTCTGCCTCATTAAATCCCCCATAGAGCTTCATTTTGACACACAGAGTGTCCATCATAGCTAGGGAATATGCAAATAACATGGTAATCGTTCTGACTTAGCGTTTTGAGAAGATCGTAGAGTAGGCAAATTCAATTAATTTACAAAAACTGTTAACCTCTAATAGAATGGGAGTTGCAAACTGTTTAATTAGTCCAGAGCCACAGTCTCTCTCTCTCACGGTCTCTCCACTTATTATCGTTTTTCGTAATGTTACATTTCGATGCCAGAAACATGTTAGCTAGATGACTTTGTTTTTAATTCCCTCTCGCGGTGAAATGTTTCTCAGCTGAATCTGTATTCATCTATTTGAGTCTTCTTTCCTCTTAGCTTTGAGTGTCAAATTGAGAAAAGGTTGAAGTGTGAAATTATAATCGGTTTGAATATGCGATGATACTGAATGAATGTGGAATTAGATTGGATGAGTAAAAAGAAGAGAAGAGGAAAGGAGAAAAGTCCTCAGAACAAATGGTACCCTATTCCCTATGTAGTGCACTACTTTACTCTATTCCCTATGTAGTGCACTACTTTTGAGGGCACTACTTAGGGAATAGGGTGCCATTCGGGGCGAACACCAACTATATTTCTGTATAACTGGGCGTTTCGGAGGCGTGATTTTCCCATTTCTCCATCCAAAGTGATGGGGATTTTGGTTTTCATAAATACAAAAAAGCCTTTTCTGTCTCATTCTGTCTGTGGCATTGTATTACTGTTACTGTAATGTATTGCTCACAGCTTAGAAGAAACATAGGGATTTTCCAGAGCTGTATTTTGAGCCATTCATACCTGAAGCAGAAATTAAACTGTGATGCAATGTGTTTGAAAGCCCACTGTCTGTGTGTGAGCATATGTGCATTCTCAACAGATATGTGGCCGCAGAGGGAGGGAGGGAGACAGGTCAGCTCGGACGGACAAAGGTGAGTGTGTGTTTGTGTTCGTGTATGTGTTTATGTGTGTGTGTATGTGTGTGTGTGTGTGTGTGTGTGTGTGTGTGTGTGTGTGTGTGTGTGTGTGTGTGTGTGTGTATATGTGTGTGCGTATGTGTGTGCGTATGTGTGTGTGTGTGTGTGTGTGTGTGTGTGTGTGTGTGTGTGTGTGTGTGTGAGACATGAAGGATGGGCTGGTTTGACAGTCACACTATTTACATAGGATGGCTGGTCACTAGGGACAACCCCTCCACTCCTTCAACCTCCCCTCATCCCCCTCTCCGTCAGCCTCCCCACCCCTCTCCTTCAACCTCCCCTCATCCCTCTCTCCCTCGACCTCCCCTCCTCCCCCTCTACTTCAACCTCCCCTCATCCCCCTCTCCCTCAACCACCCCTCATCCCCCTATCCCTCAACCTCCCCTCATCCCCCTCTCCCTCCCCTCCTCCCCCTCTACTTCAACCTCCCCTCATCCCCCTCTCCTTCAACCTCCCCTCATCCCCCTCTGCCTCAACCTCCCCTCATCCCCCTCTCCCTCAACCTCCCCTCATCCCTCTCTACTTCAACCTCCCCTCATCCCCCTCTCCTTCAACCTCCCCTCATCCCCCTCCCCCTCCCCTCATCCCCCTCTACTTCAACCTCCCCCTCTCACTCAACCTCTCCCCCCCTCTCTTTCAACCTCCCCAATGACCTTGCGTGTTACTATGACAAACCAGATGCTGCAAAAACACACACACACACACACACACATTTGCACACATGCGCGCACATATCCTCCAGCATGTGTGTGTGGACTGGGGATGATGAGTTACTGTTGGCCCATGCAGCAGCACAGGCAGCAGAAGCCAGAAAAGTAATACGTCTTCTGTAATAAATTGAATGGTAAGCCAAAATGAAGAGATGTCCCAGATGACTCCTTTGCAGTAGGCAGGGCATGTGTGTGTGTGTGTGTGTGTGTGTGTGTGTGTGTGTGTGTGTGTGTGTGTGTGTGTGTGTGCGTGTGTGTGTATGTGCGTGCGTGCGAGAGTGTGTGCGCGTGTATGTGCGTGTGTTTGTGGGTGTGTGTGTATGTGTGTGTGTGTGACAGCCATGGAAGACTGATTTCACCCAACACTCAGCGACCCCACCGAAAGTGTCACTTCGCTGGGTTAGGATCGACAGCAACCTGCCCCCCTCTGAAAGTTTCCTGGTTGACGTGGATTGTGGATCCCGAGTCCCACTGCCTGATTAGGTTGACCCCGTCAGGTTGACACAAAGCCTGGTAGGACAAGGTCTTAAGCCCTATAGTCTTGTGGGACAGTGGGGTGGAAAGCCTACTGTCTGTTCAGCTCTCCACCTGAGTGGTGTCAGTTTCTGTAGCCCCTTTTACACTGAAAAAGGTTTCTCCAGGGAATAACATGGGATTCTAAACCCTAGCTGGTGAAAGAAGAGTTTATAGTAAAAGCAGAATTTCGGGTAAAAGCAGAGTTTCTGGTAAAAGCAGAGTTTCTGGTAAAGTTTCTGGTAAAGTGTCTGGTAAAAGCAGAGTGTCTGGTAAAAGCAGAGTTTCTGGTAAAAGCAGAGTTTCTGGTAAAGTTTCTGGTAAAAGCAGAGTGTCTGGTAAAAGCAGAGTTTCTCGTAAAGTTTCTGGTAAATGCAGGGTGTCTGGTAAAAGCAGAGTGTCTGGTAAAAGCAGAGTGTCTGGTAAAAGCAGAGTTTCTGGTAAAAGCAGAGTTTCTGGTAAAAGCAGGGTGTCTGGTAAAAGCAGAGTTTCTGGTAAAAGCAGAGTTTCTGGTAAAAGCAGAGTGTCTGGTAAAAGCAGAGTGTCTGGTAAAAGCAGAGTGTCTGGTAAAAGCAGAGTTTCTGGTAAAAGCAGAGTGTCTGGTAAAAGCAGAGTGTCTGGTAAAAGCAGAGTTTCTGGTAAAAGCAGAGTTTCTGGTAAAAGCAGGGTGTCTGGTAAAAGCAGAGTTTCTGGTAAAAGCAGGGTGTCTGGTAAAAGCAGGGTGTCTGGTAAAAGCAGAGTTTCTGGAAAAAGCAGTGTCTGGTAAATGCAGGGTGTCTAGTAAAAGCAGAGTGTCTGGTAAAAGCAGAGTGTCTGGTAAAGTTTCTGGTAAAAGCAGAGTTTCTGGTAAAAGCAGAGTTTCTGGTAAAAGCAGTGTCTGGTAAATGCAGGGTGTCTGGTAAAAGCAGAGTGTCTGGTAAAGTTTCTGGTAAAAGCAGAGTTTCTGGTAAAAGCAGAGTTTCTGGTAAAGTTTCTGGTAAATGCAGGGTGTCTGGTAAAAGCAGAGTGTCTGGTAAAAGCAGAGTGTCTGGTAAAAGCAGAGTTTCTGGTAAAAGCAGAGTTTCTGGTAAAAGCAGGGTGTCTGGTAAAAGCAGAGTTTCTGGTAAAAGCAGAGTTTCTGGTAAAAGCAGAGTGTCTGGTAAAAGCAGAGTGTCTGGTAAAAGCAGAGTGTCTGGTAAAAGCAGAGTTTCTGGTAAAAGCAGAGTGTCTGGTAAAAGCAGAGTGTCTGGTAAAAGCAGAGTTTCTGGTAAAAGCAGAGTTTCTGGTAAAAGCAGGGTGTCTGGTAAAAGCAGAGTTTCTGGTAAAAGCAGGGTGTCTGGTAAAAGCAGGGTGTCTGGTAAAAGCAGAGTTTCTGGAAAAAGCAGTGTCTGGTAAATGCAGGGTGTCTAGTAAAAGCAGAGTGTCTGGTAAAAGCAGAGTGTCTGGTAAAGTTTCTGGTAAAAGCAGAGTTTCTGGTAAAAGCAGAGTTTCTGGTAAAAGCAGTGTCTGGTAAATGCAGGGTGTCTGGTAAAAGCAGAGTGTCTGGTAAAGTTTCTGGTAAAAGCAGAGTTTCTGGTAAAAGCAGAGTTTCTGGTAAAGTTTCTGGTAAAGTTTCTGGTAAAAGCAGAGTGTCTGGTAAAAGCAGAGTGTCTGGTAAAAGCAGAGTTTCTGGTAAAAGCAGAGTGTCTGGTAAAAGCAGAGTTTCTGGTAAAAGCAGAGTGTCTGGTAAAAGCAGAGTTTCTGGTAAAAGCAGTGTCTGGTAAAAGCAGAGTTTCTGGTAAAAGCAGAGTTTCTGGTAAAAGCAGAGTGTCTGGTAAAAGCAGAGTTTCTGGTAAAGTTTCTGGTAAAAGCAGAGTGTCTGGTAAAAGCAGAGTGTCTGGTAAAAGCAGAGTTTCTGGTAAAGTTTCTGGTAAAAGCAGAGTGTCTGGTAAAAGCAGAGTGTCTGGTAAAAGCAGAGTTTCTGGTAAAAGCAGAGTGTCTGGTAAAAGCAGAGTTTCTGGTAAAAGCAGAGTGTCTGGTAAAAGCAGAATTTCTGGTAAAAGCAGAGTTTCTGGTAAAAGCAGAGTTTCTGGTAAAAGCAGAGTTTCTGGTAAAAGCAGCGTTTCTGGTAAAAGCAGAGTTTCTGGTAAAAGCAGAGTTTCTGGTAAAAGCAGAGTTTCTGGTAAAAGCAGAGTGTCTGGTAAAAGCATAGTGTTTGGTAAAAGCAGAGTGTCTGGTAAATGCAGGGTGTCTGGTAAAAGCATAGTGTTTGGTAAAAGCAGAGTTTCTGGTAAAAGCAGAGTTTCTGGTAAAAGCAGAGTGTTTGGTAAAAGCAGAGTGTCTGGTAAAAGCAGAGTGTTTGGTAAAAGCAGAGTTTCTGGTAAAAGCAGAGTTTCTGGTAAAAGTAGCGTTTCTGGTAAAAGCAGAGTTTCTGGTAAAAGCAGAGTGTCTGGTAAAAGCAGAGTTTCTGGTAAAAGCAGAGTTTCTGGTAAAAGCAGAGTGTCTGGTAAAAGCAGAGTGTCTGGTAAAAGTAGCGTTTCTGGTAAAAGCAGAGTGTCTGGTAAAAGCAGAGTGTCTGGTAAAAGCAGAGTTTCTGGTAAAAGCAGAGTGTCTGGTAAAAGCAGAGTTTCTGGTAAAAGTAGCGTTTCTGGTTAAAGCAGAGTTTCTGGTAAAAGCAGAGTTTCTGGTAAAGTTTCTGGTAAAAGCAGAGTGTCTGGTAAAAGCAGAGTGTCTGGTAAAAGCAGAGTGTCTGGTAAAAGCAGAGTTTCTGGTAAAAGCAGAGTTTCTGGTAAAAGCAGAGTTTCTGGTAAAAGCAGAGTTTCTGGTAAAAGCAGAGTGTCTGGTAAAAGCAGAGTGTCTGGTAAAAGCAGAGTGTCTGGTAAAAGCAGAGTTTCTGGTAAAAGCAGAGTTTCTGGTAAAAGCAGAGTGTCTGGTAAAAGCAGAGTGTCTGGTAAAAGCAGAGTGTCTGGTAAAAGCAGAATTTCTGGTAAAAGCAGAGTTTCTGGTAAAAGCAGAGTGTCTGGTAAAAGCAGAGTTTCTGGTAAAAGCAGAGTGTCTGGTAAAAGCAGAGTTTCTGGTAAAAGCAGAGTGTCTGGTAAAAGCAGAGTTTCTGGTAAAAGCAGAGTTTCTGGTAAAAGTAGCGTTTCTGGTAAAAGCAGAGTGTCTGGTAAAAGCAGAGTGTCTGGTAAAAGCAGAGTTTCTGGTAAAAGCAGAGTGTCTGGTAAAAGCAGAGTTTCTGGTAAAAGCAGAGTGTCTGGTAAAAGCAGAGTTTCTGGTAAAAGCAGAGTTTCTGGTAAAAGCAGAGTTTCTGGTAAAAGTAGCGTTTCTGGTAAAAGCAGAGTTTCTGGTAAAAGCAGAGTGTCTGGTAAAAGCAGAGTTTCTGGTAAAGTTTCTGGTAAAAGCAGAGTGTCTGGTAAAAGCAGAGTTTCTGGTAAAGTTTCTGGTAAAAGCAGTGTGTCTGATAAAAGCAGAGTTTCTGGTAAAAGCAGAGTGTCTGGTAAAAGCAGTGTGTCTGATAAAAGCAGAGTTTCTGGTAAAAGCAGAGTGTCTGGTAAAAGCAGAGTGTCTGGTAAAAGCAGAGTGTCTGGTAAAAGTAGCGTTTCTGGTAAAAGCAGAGTTTCTGGTAAAAGCAGAGTGTCTGGTAAAAGCAGAGTTTCTGGTAAAAGCAGAGTTTCTGGTAAAAGCAGAGTTTCTGGTAAAAGCAGAGTTTCTGGTAAAAGCAGAGTTTCTGGTAAAAGCAGAGTTTCTGGTAAAAGTAGCGTTTCTGGTAAAAGCAGAGTTTCTGGTAAAAGCAGAGTGTCTGGTAAAAGCAGAGTTTCTGGTAAAGTTTCTGGTAAAAGCAGAGTGTCTGGTAAAAGCAGAGTTTCTGGTAAAGTTTCTGGTAAAAGCAGTGTGTCTGATAAAAGCAGAGTTTCTGGTAAAAGCAGAGTGTCTGGTAAAAGCAGAGTGTCTGGTAAAAGCAGAGTGTCTGGTAAAAGCAGAGTGTCTGGTTAAAGCAGAGTTTCTGGTAAAAGCAGAGTGTCTGGTAAAGTTTCTGGTAAAAGCAGAGTGTCTGGTAAAAGCAGGGTGTCTGGTTAAAGCAGAGTTTCTGGTAAAAGCAGAGTGTCTGGTAAAAGCAGAGTTTCTGGTAAAAGCAGAGTGTCTGGTAAAAGCAGAGTTTCTGGTTAAAGCTTAGTTTCTGGTAAAAGCAGAGTTTCTGGTAAAAGCAGAGTTTCTGGTAAAAGCAGAGTGTCTGGTAAAAGCAGAGTTTCTGGTAAAAGCAGAGTGTCTGGTAAAAGCAGAGTTTCTGGTAAAGTTTCTGGTAAAAGCAGAGTGTCTGGTAAAAGCAGAGTGTCTGGTAAAAGCAGAGTTTCTGGTAAAAGCAGAGTGTCTGGTAAAAGCAGAGTTTCTGGTAAAAGCAGAGTGTCTGGTAAAAGCAGAGTTTCTGGTAAAAGCAGAGTGTCTGGTAAAAGCAGAGTTTCTGGTAAAAGCAGAGTGTCTGGTAAAAGCAGAGTTTCTGGTAAAAGCACGGTGTCTGGTAAAAGCAGAGTTTCTGGTAAAAGCAGAGTTTCTGGTAAAAACAGAGTGTCTGGATAAACAGCTGCCTTTGAAAACCTGACTGATTATTAGTCGACCCACATACTGTAGGAACATCACAGAACCACCTGCACTGAGTCAGATGTTATTACAAAGAATTAGTACCTGACTTGTGATGCGTCATTGCACCATGAAAAAGATCCGGATTTGAAAAAACATAATTAACCTACACTTAAACAAACTCATAAAAACCAATAATAATTCTCACTGATACGTTTTTTTAAACTAATTCAGTGATAATGTTTTCATACACACAGTATTGATTCTTCATCGACTCAAGGTTTTCCATAGAGAAAGCCTCTAAGTAGCAATGCTGTGACCTTTTAAACGTTTATTCCAGTCTCTACCCCTTATCTCGGCCTCACAGCAGCTGTCAATCAAGCAAGGAGGAGGGCCAATTTTATCTTTAGACACTGTCACTAGAGCATACAAAGGCCCGATTTAAAATAAGCTATTGAACGAGGCAGAGTGTGTGTATGTGTGTGTTTGTGTGTGTGTGCGAGCTATCTAAAGAGACTGTGAATGTGGGGACAACAACCTCCATACACTCCAGGATGTCATTTCAACAAAGCATCTCTCTGTGATAACAATGTTGTTCAATTGAACAGGAACAAGGTTTTGTTAAAACCCAAGGGAGCCTGGACTTCAGTCTTTTTACACATTTTAGCAAGTCATTGTCTGTCCAAACATGACACGATAGTGGCACAAAATGGCTAACACAGACTGAATTCAGAAATAAAATACTTCCAACTTGGATAAGGAAACACAAGTAACAAGGTAAAAAAAAAAAAAGTGATAAACTTAAAATGTAAGTGGTTTGGAATGAAAAAGTCACCATACTGGTGCTGTGATCCTTCTGTAAACTGTGTTGTGTCGCCGCTCTGTGATGTCGTGCGGTGCACTGATGTAGCGAGGGGCCTTATTCATTTTAGATGCATTATTCAGGCTAATAAAGAGACTGGGGAGATAGACATTGTTGTTCTGAAGAACCCGTGGCAGTGAGGACGGGGATCGGGCTGCCTGGTTGGGATCTCAGTGTGTGGGAGGGAACAGAGAGACAGAACTACAGAGCGAGAAGGAGAGAGAGAAATTACAATTCTGCAAAAACTTAAGTTGACAAACTAAGGCTGGTACGGAACAATTTAACCCACTATATCAGACGTTGTCCTTCACAGTACAGTCTAAACCCAAGATCACCGACCATGAAGTCTATTCGGGTCCTCATGCATCATCATAATTCATTTAAACCAGGTACTACTATCCTCCCACTATCCCCTTCTCTCCACAATTTTGTGGTATCCAATTGTTAGTAGTTACTATCTTGTCTCATCGCTACAACTCCCGGGCTCGGGAGAGACGAAGGTCGAAAGTCATGCGTCCTCCGATACACAACCCAACCAAGCCGCACTGCTTCTTAACACAGCGCACATCCAACCCGGAAGCCAGCTGCACCAATGTGTTGGAGGAAACACTGTGACCCTGGCTACCTTGGCTAGCGCGCACTGCGCCCGGCCCGCCACAGGAGTCGCTGGTGCGCGATGAGACAAGGATATCCCTACCGGCCAAACCCTCCCTAACCTGGACGACGCTAGGCCAATTGTGCGTCGCCCCACGGACCTCCCGGTCGCGGCCGGCTGCGACAGAGCCTGGGCACGAACAATGCAGTGCCCTAGACCACTGCGCCACCTCACCATTGTATTTTATACTGCGTGCCCAGCTCCAGCTCCATCTTGGGTTGGGCTGGTACTGAATAATGTAGGCTGCCCACATTTTCTCCTGAACAGAGCAGAGAGATCACTGGTCCCAGAACTCTCCCTGACAGCCATTATCATGCTACACTGGGTAAAAGGCTCTGAACAACACCCTACACACACACACACACACACACACACACACACACACACACACACACACACACACAGGATAAGAGCAGCCCTGGCTGATGATGGTGTGAGGGGAGAGCAAGAGGAGAGAAGAGAAGATATGAGAGGAGGGGAAAGGGTAGAGAGGAAAGGTGAGGTGAGGACAGAGGAGGAGAGAGGAGGAGAGAGGAGGAGACATAGGAGAGGAGAGGAGACAGAGGAGAGGAGAAAGAGGAGATGAGAGAGGAAATGAGAGGGGAGGGGAGAGGAAAGAAGAGAAGAGAAGATCGAGAGGAGGAGAGAGGAGAGGATAGGAGAGGAGAGGAGAGGAGAGGAGAGGGACGAGAGGGACGAGAGGGACGAGAGGGACGAAAGGAAAGGAGAGGGGATAGGAGAGGGCGGAGAGGGGATTGGAGATAGAAGTGGAGAGGAGAGAGGGGAGATGAGAGGAGAGAGGATAGGAGAGGAGGGAAGAGGGCAAAATGGGAGGGGAGGAGAGTTGAGAGGAGAGAGGAAAGGAAAGGAGAAGAGAGAGGAGAGGGGAGAGGAGTACGGAGAGAAGATGAGGCTAGATGAGGGGAGGAGAGGAGGGCAGAAGAGAGGAAGAGAGAGGAGAGTGGAGAGAGAAGATAGGAGAGGAGGGGAGGAGGGGAGAGAGGAGAGGAGAGCAAAGAAGAGGGGAGAGATGAGGAGATGACAGGAGGGGAGTAGAGGAGAGGATAGCAGAGGAGAGGAAAGGAGAAAAGAGAGGGAGAAGGGAGAGGGGAGAGGAGTGAGGAGAAGAGAAGATAGGAGAGGAGAGGGGATTGGAGGGAGAAGAGGAGAGGAGAGAGAAGAGGCAGAGGAGATGAAAGGAGGGGAGAGGAGAGGAGATGGAGGGGAGGAGGGAAGGGAAGGGGACAGGAAAGGAAAAGAGAGGAGACGAGAGCAGAGGGGAGATGAGAGAGGAGGGGAGAGGAGCGAGGAGAGGAAAGGAGAGAGGAGATTGGAGTTAGAAGAGGAGAGAGGAGAGGAAAGGAGAGGATAGGAGAGGAGTGGGCAGGAGAGGAGGATGGAGGAGGAGAGAGGAGATAGAAGTGTAAAGGAGAGAGGAGAGTAGACTGGAGAGGAGAGAGAGGAGAGAGAAGAGGATATGAGAGGGGAGAGGGTATAGAGGAGAGGAGAGAGAAGGGGATATGATGGGCATGATACACTAGCACAGGATGCCGCGCGGTGAAACACTGCTTCCCATTCATTTCAATGGAAGGAAAGCGATGAGAAGCGGAGAGGGCGGGGGACCTTTGGGCAGTGCAAAGGTGGCGTGGGAGGCGGTGAAACATTTAAACTTTTCCCAACTTCATGCAAATCACCAGCGGCGACCGCTGGGTGGTGACCAATCATATCGAGTGGTTCCCATGACGAATTTGACGCTATGCGACCCAAGGCTGGAGACTTTCTTCAGCAAAGATGGCTGGCAAAAATACAATGCCTTGCGAAAGTATTCGGCCCCCTTGAACTTTGCGACCTTTTGCCACATTTCAGGCTTCAAACATAAAAATATAAAACTGTATTTTTTTGTGAAGAATCAACAACAAGTGGGACACAATCATGAAGTGGAATGATTTATTGGATATTTCAAACTTTTTTTAAAAATCAAAAACTGAAAAATTGGGCGTGCAAAATTATTCAGCCCCTTTACTTTCAGTGCAGCAAACTCTCTCCAGAAGTTCAGTGACGATCTCTGAATGATCCAATGTTGACCTAAATGACTAATGATGATAAATACAATCCACCTGTGGGTAATCAAGTCTCCGTATAAATGCACCTGCACTGTGATAGTCTCAGAGGTCCGTTAAAAGCGCAGAGAGCATCATGAAGAACAAGGAATACACCATGCAGGTCCGAGGTACTGTTGTGAAGAAGTTTAAAGCCGGATTTGGATACAAAAAGATTTCCCAAGCTTTAAACATCCCAAGGAGCACTGTGCAAGCGATAATATTGAAATGGAAGGAGTATCAGACCACTGCAAATCTACCAAGACCTGGCCGTCCCTCTAAACTTTCAGCTCATACAAGGAGAAGACTGATCAGAGATGCAGCCAAGAGGCCCATGATCACTCTGGAGGAACTGCAGAGATCTAAAGCTGAGGTGGGAGACTTTGTCCATAGGACAACAATCAGTCGTATATTGCACAAATCTGGCCTTTATGGAAGAGTGGCAAGAAGAAAGCCATTTCTTAAAGATATCCATAAAAACTGTTGTTTAAAGTTTGCCACAAGCCACCTGGGAGACACACCAAACATGTGGAAGAAGGTGCTCTGGTCAGATGAAACCAAAATTGAACTTTTTGGCAACAATGCAAAACGTTATGTTTGGCGTAAAAGCAACACAGCTGAACACACCATCCCCACTGTCAAACATGGTGGTGGCAGCATCATGGTTTGGGCCTGCTTTTCTTCAGCAGGGACAGGGAAGATGGTTAAAATTGATGGGAAGATGGATGGAGCCAAATACAGGACCATTCTGGAAGAAAACCTGATGGAGTCTGCAAAAGACCTGAGACTGGGACGGAGATTTGTCTTCCAACAAGACAATGATCCAAAACATAAAGCAAAATCTACAATGGATCTACAATGAAATGGTTCAATAATAAACATATCCAGGTGTTAGAATGGCCAAGTCAAAGTCCAGACCTGAATCCAATCGAGAATCTGTGGAAAGAACTGAAAACTGCTGTTCACAAATGCTCTCCATCCAACCTCACTGAGCTCGAGCTGTTTTGCAAGGAGGAATGGGAAAAAAATTCAGTCTCTCGATGTGCAAAACTGATAGAGACATACCCCAAGCGACTTACAGCTGTAATCGCAGCAAAAGGTGGCGCTACAAAGAATTAACTTAAGGGGGCTGAATAATTTTGCACGCCCAATTTTTCAGTTTTTGATTTGTTAAAAAAGTTTGAAATATCCAATAAATGTCGTTCCACTTCATGATTGTGTCCCACTTGTTGTTGATTCTTCACAAAAAAATACAGTTTTATATCTTTATGTTTGAAGCCTGAAATGTGGCAAAAGGTCGCAAAGTTCAAGGGGGCCGAATACTTTCGCAAGGCACTGTACTTGGATGGAAGCAAATGTAAGTGAATTTAACATCATAACGAATCATGAAAAAAATGTACAGTTGACAGGAATATGTTAGTTAATGTAGAGACAAACAATTATGCATATTTACGAAAATCGGGACTTAGCAAGCTAGCGAACTTGCTAACATTAGCCAGCTAGCGTTATGGGTGTTGTGACATGAGTATGAAATTGTAATTCTGGTTGTTTAATGTTTTAGGGACTCCTGAAATAACCAGCAAACCAGGCTGTGGTCTTGTGAAACAGTGGATGTAAAGAATCTAGCTGGCTAAAACATTTACTGCAAATTGAATGTACAATTTTGCAAGCTTGCCTTGCTGATATTTGCTATGCAAATGAATATATATATATACAGAAATAGATTTTTAAAAACAGTACACTACACTTCCTATGCATCATGTAAATAGTCTAAAACTGGTTCATCTCAATATCTAATGCCCTTCATCTGCATTGATTAGATAAACACAGGACAGGTGTAGTATTTCATCAAATGAGAGACTTAATTTCAATCAGTAGAGAATGTGAAATGCTTTATTGAAAGAAGAGGATTATCCAAGTGTTATAAATACATGCATTATAAATATTAGAAATACAAGTTCAATCTGTGCTTCAATGCACATCTGTTTGTGCATTATAAAAACAGAGGAAGAAAGAGGAGGTGGAGAAAGAGACTGGGGGTTGGCATCCTCTCTCGCATCAAAACATACCTGCAGACGAGAGACAGAGAGAGAGGGAGAGAGAGACTGGGGGTTGGCATCCTCTCTCGCATCAAAACATACCTGCAGACGAGAGACAGAGAGAGAGGGAGAGAGAGACTGGGGGTTGGCATCCTCTCTCGCATCAAAACATACCTGCAGACGAGAGACAGAGAGAGAGGGAGAGAGAGACTGGGGGTTGGCATCCTCTCTCGCATCAAAACATACCTGCAGACGAGAGACAGAGAGAGAGGGAGAGAGAGACTGGGGGTTGGCATCCTCTCTCGCATCAAAACATACCTGCAGACGAGAGACAGAGAGAGAGGGAGAGAGAGACTGGGGGTTGGCATCCTCTCTCGCATCAAAACATACCTGCAGACGAGAGACAGAGAGAGAGGGAGAGAGAGACTGGGGGTTGGCATCCTCTCTCGCATCAAAACATACCTGCAGACGAGAGACAGAGAGAGAGGGAGAGAGAGACTGGGGGTTGGCATCCTCTCTCGCATCAAAACATACCTGCAGACGAGAGACAGAGAGAGAGGGAGAGAGAGACTGGGGGTTGGCATCCTCTCTCGCATCAAAACATACCTGCAGACGAGAGACAGAGAGAGAGGGAGAGAGAGACTGGGGGTTGGCATCCTCTCTCGCATCAAAACATACCTGCAGACGAGAGACAGAGAGAGAGGGAGAGAGAGACTGGGGGTTGGCATCCTCTCTCGCATCAAAACATACCTGCAGACGAGAGACAGAGAGAGAGGGAGAGAGAGACTGGGGGTTGGCATCCTCTCTCGCATCAAAACATACCTGCAGACGAGAGACAGAGAGAGAGGGAGAGAGAGACTGGGGGTTGGCATCCTCTCTCGCATCAAAACATACCTGCAGACGAGAGACAGAGAGAGAGGGAGAGAGAGACTGGGGGTTGGCATCCTCTCTCGCATCAAAACATACCTGCAGACGAGAGACAGAGAGAGAGGGAGAGAGAGACTGGGGGTTGGCATCCTCTCTCGCATCAAAACATACCTGCAGACGAGAGACAGAGAGAGAGGGAGAGAGAGACTGGGGGTTGGCATCCTCTCTCGCATCAAAACATACCTGCAGACGAGAGACAGAGAGAGAGGGAGAGAGAGACTGGGGGTTGGCATCCTCTCTCGCATCAAAACATACCTGCAGACGAGAGACAGAGAGAGAGGGAGAGAGAGACTGGGGGTTGGCATCCTCTCTCGCATCAAAACATATCCGCAGACGAGAGACAGAGAGAGAGGGAGAGAGAGACTGGGGGTTGGCATCCTCTCTCGCATCAAAACATACCTGCAGACGAGAGACAGAGAGAGAGGGAGAGAGAGACTGGGGGTTGGCATCCTCTCTCGCATCAAAACATACCTGCAGACGAGAGACAGAGAGAGAGGGAGAGAGAGACTGGGGGTTGGCATCCTCTCTCGCATCAAAACATACCTGCAGACGAGAGACAGAGAGAGAGGGAGAGAGAGACTGGGGGTTGGCATCCTCTCTCGCATCAAAACATATCCGCAGACGAGAGACAGAGAGAGAGGGAGAGAGAGACTGGGGGTTGGCATCCTCTCTCGCATCAAAACATATCTGCAGACGAGAGACAGAGAGAGAGGGAGAGAGAGACTGGGGGTTGGCATCCTCTCTCGCATCAAAACATACCTGCAGACGAGAGACAGAGAGAGAGGGAGAGAGAGACTGGGGGTTGGCATCCTCTCTCGCATCAAAACATACCTGCAGACGAGAGACAGAGAGAGAGGGAGAGAGAGACTGGGGGTTGGCATCCTCTCTCGCATCAAAACATACCTGCAGACGAGAGACAGAGAGAGAGGGAGAGAGAGACTGGGGGTTGGCATCCTCTCTCGCATCAAAACATACCTGCAGACGAGAGACAGAGAGAGAGGGAGAGAGAGACTGGGGGTTGGCATCCTCTCTCGCATCAAAACATACCTGCAGACGAGAGACAGAGAGAGAGGGAGAGAGAGACTGGGGGTTGGCATCCTCTCTCGCATCAAAACATACCTGCAGACGAGAGACAGAGAGAGAGGGAGAGAGAGACTGGGGGTTGGCATCCTCTCTCGCATCAAAACATACCTGCAGACGAGAGACAGAGAGAGAGGGAGAGAGAGACTGGGGGTTGGCATCCTCTCTCGCATCAAAACATACCTGCAGACGAGAGACAGAGAGAGAGGGAGAGAGAGACTGGGGGTTGGCATCCTCTCTCGCATCAAAACATACCTGCAGACGAGAGACAGAGAGAGAGGGAGAGAGAGACTGGGGGTTGGCATCCTCTCTCGCATCAAAACATACCTGCAGACGAGAGACAGAGAGAGAGGGAGAGAGAGACTGGGGGTTGGCATCCTCTCTCGCATCAAAACATATCTGCAGACGAGAGACAGAGAGAGAGGGAGAGAGAGACTGGGGGTTGGCATCCTCTCTCGCATCAAAACATACTTGCAGACGAGAGACAGAGAAAGAGGGAGAGAGAGAGAGAGAGCGAGAGAGAGAGAGAGAGAGAGCGAGAGAGAGAGAGAGAGAGAGCGAGAGAGAGAGAGAGAGAGAGAGAGAGAGAGAGAGAGAGAGAGCATGTTCAAGCCTTGTGTATTTGTTTTTATTCTAACACAGTCAGTCATCATAATCATCAGGAGGTGAAATGCAAAACTGACCTTGGATCATTAACTCTGGGACGACTGCATCTCTATCTGCATTTCAATGTGAAGCATCTCCTTAATTAATAATACTTCCTGTTGACCTGACCAAGTGACCTCTCACCTCTGATCATGCTGTGCCCTCTACGTAGCCAGTTCAGATGCGGGAGGGGTTCACCGACACAGATTATATAACCTAGAGGATTTAAGGAGAAGAGGAGAGAGGGATGAAGTGAAGGAGAGAGACTTATTGAGAAAATAAGGTAGTTAAAGAGACAGTGTTCATCAGGAATCTGCGTGTGTGGCCTCACCTGGTGTCCACACTGAGTGGCTGCAGAGTACTTTATGCTGAAAAACTTGAATGGACACACGAGGACAAACAATATAGCGTAGTTATAAAAATAATGAAGTGTCTTACTATTCTCCATGGTTGGGCCCTCTTGCCTATTCTTTGAAGGTGAAAGTAGCCACAGTTATACACCTGAGCCTGTTTACTGCATAACACAATCCATCAATCAGATTGATACATGAGTGTGGAGGTGTGGGTTATAGGGTGTCTAATTGTTCTAAATCTTTTCAATATGGGTGATTTAAAATAGCCTGTTTTGTTTTTGTACGGAAATCACACCCTTATCGAAACAGCACCCTCACCTGAGAAGTAGAAATCAAAGGGAGAGAAACTGGGAATTGAATAACTGCAGTTGACATAGCTAAGTAAATGGAAGAATACTCTTATTGCAATGTGAATGGCTCTAAAAAGAGCCTTTGTGTCACGTTCACTGTCTTCAAACTCCCTGTCATAAATGAGCCAAGGCGCAGAGTGCATGTAATTCCACATCTTTAATAGAGTGAAACCTTCACAAAAAACAGGTAAACAGAAACCGAGCGTGACGCAACCGTGGCGCACACAAACACACACAGACAATAAATAATTACCCACAAACACAGGTGGGAAAAAGGCTGGCCAAGTATGATTCCCAATCAGAGACAACGATAGACAGCTGCCTCTGATTGGGAACCACACTCGGCCAAAAACAAAGAAATAGAAAGCATAGAATACCCACCAAAATCACACCCTGACCTAACCAAATAGAGAAATAAAACGTCTCTCTAAGGTCAGGGCGTGACACTTTGGTGGTGCATAGTGTAGTCTATGGTGTTGCCAGGGAACAGCACCCTCTTCCAAGAAGTAGGAGGTGAAGATCTCCTGCACACTGATTGCCTCTCCCGCTGTGTTGTTGGACCCCATCCTTGAAACATCCTGCAGAGCAGCAGACTCCTCCTCTGGGACATGGTGGCAAGATGCAGATCCCCTCCTGGTCCTCCTGTCTATCCTCATGAAGTTATGCAGGACACAGGTAGCCTTCACACACCTGAAGTCCTCCAGGAGGCAGTCCCAGGTGGCCCTGGTCACCCAACCTTTCCGTGCCCTACACGTTAACTGTAGGCAATCGTTTTGAAGGAATCTCCAGTTACAAGGTATCTGTAGGAATATGGAAGACAACGCAATTATTAGACTGTTACATCACCAGGTCATTATGGATTACTAAAGTATAATATCCCTGATAACAAATCAAGATAACATTGGATTGATAGATGCACGGGCACACATACAGTTGAAGTCAGACGTTTACATACACTTAGGTTGGAGTCATTAAAACTTGTTTTTCAACCACTCCACAAATTTCTTGTTAACAAATTATAGTTTTATCAAGTCGGTTAGGACATCTACTTTGTGCATGACACAAGTAATTTTTCCAACAATTGTTCACAGACAGATTATTTCACTTAGAATTCACTGTATCACAATTCCAGTGGGTCAGAAGTTTACATACACTAAGTGGACTGTGCCTTTAAACAGCTTGGCAAATTCCAGAAAATGATGTCATGGCTTTAGAAGCTTCTGATAGGTTAATTGACATCCTTTGAGTCAATTGGGGGTGTACCTGTGAATGTATTTCAAGGCCTACCTTCAAACCTAGTACCTCTTTGCTTCACATCATGGGAAAATCAAAAGAAATCAGCCAAGAACTCAAACAAAATATTGTAAACCTCCACAAGTCTGGTTCAACCTTGGGAGCAATTTCCAAACATCTGAAGGTACCACGTTCATCTGTACAAACAATAGTACCCAAGTGTACCATGGGACCACGCAGCCATCATACCGCTCAGGAAGGAGACACGTTCTGACTCCTAGAGATGATGGAGTGAGAAAAGTGCAAATCAATCCCAGAACAACAGCAAAGGACCTTGTGAAGATGCTGGAGGAAACAGGTACAAAAGTATCTATATCCACAGTAAAACGAGTCCTATATCGACATAACCTGAAAGGCCGCTCAGCAAGGAAGAAGCCACTGCTCCAAAACCGCCATCAAAAAGCCAGTCTACGGTTTGCAACTGCACATGGGGACAAAGATGGTACGTTTTGGAGAAATGTAATCTGGTCTGATGAAACAAAATGGAACTGTTTGGCCATAATGACCATCGTTATGTTTGGAGGACAAAGGGGGAGGCTTGCAAGCCGAAGAACACCATCCCAACCATGAAGCACAGGGGTGGCAGCATCATGTTGTGGGGGTGCTTTGCTGCAGGAGGGAATGGTGCACTTCACAAAATAGATGGTGTCATGAGGATGGGAAATAATGTGGATATATTGAAGCAACATCTCAAGACATCAGTCAGGAAGTTAAAGCTTGGTCGCAAATGGGTCTTCCAAATGAACAATGACCCCAAGCATACTTACAAAGTTGTGGAAAAATGGCTTAATTAGGGACAACAAAGTCAGGGTATTGGAGTGGGCAGAACTGAAAAAGCGTGTGCGAGCACGGAGGCCTACAAACCTGACTCATTTACACCAGCTCTGTCAGGAGGAATGGGCCAAAATTCACCCAATTTATTGTGGGAAGCTCCTGGAAGGCTACCCGAAACATTTGACCCAAGTTAAACAATTTAAAGGCAATGCTACCAAATTGTAATTGAGTGTATGTAAACTTCTGACCCACTGGGAATGTGATGAAAGAAATAAAAGCTGAAATAAATCATTCTCTCTTATTATTCTGACATTCAACATTCTTAAAATAAAGTGGTGATCCTAACTGACCTAAGACAGGGAATTTTTACTAGGATTAAATGTCAGGAATTGTGGAAAAACTGAGTTTAAATGTATCTGGCTAAGGTGTATGTAAACTTCAGACTTCAACTGTACGTGTTTGTGACAATATCAGGATCAGATCAAGGATAGTGTCACAAATGTATACATAAATACCACTCGAAGCTTAATGAGGAGTTGATCCTTTGAATCAGCTGTGCGGTGCTAAGGCAAAACCAAAAATGTGCCCCCCTTTGAGACCCCAGGACCAGGACTGAGAATCACTGCTCTTCATTGGGACCTCTTCATCTTCATTGGGACCTCTTCATCTGCAGACAGGCTTCCATAGCTCTCTTTATCTGAGGACAGAAAACCTCATGGGGCGGTAGGGTAGCCTAGTGGTTAGAGCGTTGGACTAGTAACCGGAAGGTTGCAAGTTCAAACCCCCGAGCTGACAAGGTACAAATCTGCCGTTCTGCGCCTGAACAGGCAGTTAACTCACTGTTCCTAGGCCGTCATTGAAAATAAGAATTTGTTTTTAACTGACTAACTAGTTAAATAAAGGTAAAATTAAAAAAATAAGGAACAGACTTCATTATGGTCAAATTACACCACACTGAATATTATCTCTATCTCCTCACTTCTAGGGACAGGAACTACACAAAAGTACCTGCCCTATCCAGAATGGTCTACTCTCTCACTTTGACAGTTGGGGCTGCTATCGTAGCCAACTAGCTAGCTCATTTGAGCTAAATGAATTCAACAGAATTTGTTTTGTTTTTCAGCATTCTTTGAGTGTTTGATTGAGAATGCCTGGTGTGCCAAGTGGGACTGTTTTGCACTTTTGGGACTAATCTATTATTTCCATTGCGCCAGGCAAGCTCAATCAATTTCAGCTAGAATATTTGCAAGAAAACAGACACTATTTGAACCTAGGTCTGGTGAGAGGGCTAGCCCAAGGCTATACAAGGGAGATGAGGGAGTGTCCTTGAATTTCAGTTTAAATGCACCCTCTTCACCATCAGATCTGTCTTTGAGGTTGGCATGAAACGATGTGGGGGTTGGATGGAACAGTAATTGGATGTGGAGGGATATAGAGTGGGTTGCCAGATTGACAGATGAAAAGGTTCATATGATGACTGGTCTGCTGGTGCCTCAGCTTGCCAGGTGGGGGATATTGAGTGGGTTGCCAGATTGACAGATGAAGGGTTAATAAAACTATCCCACCAGGTCACCGGTGTGACTCAGGTGCAAATGAAAGACAAGAGACTGGTATCTGCTGTGATATGAGGCAGCTAGGTGAAAGCATCTGTTGGTGCATGCCCCTGTTAGGCATTCAGGGGTTGCCCTGCTAGCCATAGGCGAGGGAATATTTTCTCTCCAATATGTTTTGATTAGGGAGGATGGGGGCTGATGAAAGAGGTGTGCCTCAGGGTGAAAGAGGGAAAGTCTCCTGGATTCGCTCTCTCTACCTCCTTCCCTCTTTTCTACATCCCTCCCTCTCTCTCTTTTCTACTACATCCCCCTCGTGCCACTTTCATCTCCACCTCCTCCCTTTCTATCTCTCACTCGCTCCTCTCTCTCAACCTCCTTCCCTCTCTTTTCAACACATAGCCCATTCCCACTTTTCATCCCCATCACTCTTTCTACCTCTCACTCAATTTCTCTCTCTCTCCCGGCCTCTCCTCTAAACTGCATTCCCAACTGTCACCTCTCTAGAACCTCCACCTCTCTACATCCCTCACCTCTCTACATCCCTCACCTCTCTACATCCCTCACCTCTACATCCTCCACCTCTCTACATCCCTCACCTCTCTACATCCCCCACCTCTCTACATCCTCCACCTCTCTACATCCTCCACCTCTCTACACCCCCCACCTCTCTACATCCCTCACCTGTCTACATCCCTGACCTGTCTACATCCTCCACCTCTCTACATCCCTCACCTCTCTACATCCCTCACCTCTCTAGATCCTCCACCTCTCTACATCCCTCACCTCTCTACATCCCTCACCTCTCTACATCCCTCACCTCTACATCCTCCACCTCTCTACATCCCTCACCTCTCTACATCCCCCACCTCTCTACATCCTCCACCTCTCTACATCCTCCACCTCTCTACACCCCCCACCTCTCTACATCCCTCACCTGTCTACATCCCTCACCTGTCTACATCCCTCACCTGTCTACATCCTCCACCTCTCTACATCCCTCACCTCTCTACATCCCCCACCTCTCTACATCCTCCATCTCTCTACATCCTCCATCTCTCTACATCCCCCACCTCTCTACATCCCTCACCTGTCTACATCCCTCACCTGTCTACATCCTCCACCTGTCTACATCCTCCACCTCTCTACATCCTCCACCTCTCTACACCCCCCACCTCTCTACATCCCTCACCTGTCTACATCCCTCACCTGTCTACATCCTCCACCTCTCTACATCCCTCACCTCTCTACATCCCTCACCTCTCTAGATCCTCCACCTCTCTACATCCCTCACCTCTCTACATCCCTCACCTCTCTACATCCCTCACCTCTACATCCTCCACCTCTCTACATCCCTCACCTCTCTACATCCCCCACCTCTCTACATCCTCCACCTCTCTACATCCTCCACCTCTCTACACCCCCCACCTCTCTACATCCCTCACCTGTCTACATCCCTCACCTGTCTACATCCTCCACCTCTCTACATCCCTCACCTCTCTACATCCCTCACCTCTCTAGATCCTCCCCCTCTCTACATCCCCCACCTCTCTACATCCTCCACCTCTCTATATCCTCCACCTCTCTAGATCCTCCACCTCTCTACATCCTCCACCTCTCTACATCCCCCACCTCTCTACATCCCTCACCTCTCTAGATCCTCCACCTCTCTACATCCTCCACCTCTCTACATCCTCCACCTCTCTACATCCCCCACCTCTCTACATCCTCCACCTCTCTACATCCTCCACCTCTCTACATCCTCCACCTCTCTACATCCTCCACCTCTCTACATCCCCCACCTCTCTACATCCCTCACCTGTCTACATCCTCCACCTCTCTACATCCCTCACCTCTCTACATCCCCCACCTCTCTACATCCTCCATCTCTCTACATCCTCCATCTCTCTACATCCCCCACCTCTCTACATCCCTCACCTGTCTACATCCCTCACCTGTCTACATCCTCCACCTGTCTACATCCTCCACCTCTCTACATCCTCCACCTCTCTACACCCCCCACCTCTCTACATCCCTCACCTGTCTACATCCCTCACCTGTCTACATCCTCCACCTCTCTACATCCCTCACCTCTCTACATCCCTCACCTCTCTAGATCCTCCACCTCTCTACATCCCTCACCTCTCTACATCCCTCACCTCTCTACATCCCTCACCTCTACATCCTCCACCTCTCTACATCCCTCACCTCTCTACATCCCCCACCTCTCTACATCCTCCACCTCTCTACATCCTCCACCTCTCTACACCCCCACCTCTCTACATCCCTCACCTGTCTACATCCCTCACCTGTCTACATCCTCCACCTCTCTACATCCCTCACCTCTCTACATCCCTCACCTCTCTAGATCCTCCACCTCTCTACATCCCCACCTCTCTACATCCTCCACCTCTCTATATCCTCCACCTCTCTAGATCCTCCACCTCTCTACATCCTCCACCTCTCTACATCCCCCACCTCTCTACATCCCTCACCTCTCTAGATCCTCCACCTCTCTACATCCTCCACCTCTCTACATCCTCCACCTCTCTACATCCCCCACCTCTCTACATCCTCCACCTCTCTACATCCTCCACCTCTCTACATCCTCCACCACTCTACATCCTCCACCTCTCTACATCCCCCACCTCTCTACATCCCTCACCTGTCTACATCCTCCACCTCTCTACATCCCTCACCTCTCTACATCCCCCACCTCTCTACATCCTCCATCTCTCTACATCCTCCATCTCTCTACATCCCCCACCTCTCTACATCCCTCACCTGTCTACATCCCTCACCTGTCTACATCCTCCACCTGTCTACATCCTCCACCTCTCTACATCCTCCACCTCTCTACATCCCCCACCTCTCTACATCCCTCACCTGTCTACTTCCCTCACCTGTCTACATCCTCCACCTCTCTACATCCCTCACCTCTCTACATCCCTCACCTCCATTTCCCTTTACCCCTTTGTCCTTCCTCCTTCCCTCCCTCCATTCCCCTCTCTCTCTTCCCTCTCCTTCCTTCCCTCTCTCCCTCCTTCTTTCCCTCTCTCTCTCCTTCTTTCCCTCTCTCTCTCTTTCTCTCCTTTCTCTCTCTTGGGGTGTTTTCTGCTTCATCTGTGAGCCACAACTCATGAATTATTCAATGTGCAACACAATGGGGGGTGAGGAGCCACACTCTCACCATTTGCACATACACGCACACACGCATGAGCGCACACACACACACACACACACACACACACACATACACACACACACAGCTCAAATAGACACACCTCAGCAGAGACCTTTCAAACAGCCGATGCATAGACGCTTGTTTGCTAAAGGTAAGCAATGCCCCAAACACTCGCGATTTTGGCTAAAAGATAAAAATCTGTGTTCAGTGAGCATTTAGGACACGTTTTATGATAAACTACAACCCAGCACTGAGGAAGGGCAGCGAACACAAGGCCACCAGCATCTTATCTTTCGAGCAACAGCTTGAGGATCTAGTTCACTGACCAGGGGCTTGAGCAATGACAGAACACAGCTATTACAGAGTCTGAAGGCAGTTAAAGACAACAAAGCAAAGGCCTTCTCTCACAGACTGAACAGATAGGGAGGGAACCAAAGACTGACAATACTGCATGGCTATTATTTTACACACACACACAACAAAAATAATCTTGGCAGTGTGTATCATCCTCTCACAGAAGACCTGAATAAATGTTTTGTTAAAAAGTATAACATACAACTTATCAGGATTCACTGTATCTTTTTGCAAGTCTTTGTCAGTTCCTTGTTCTCTGTGCCATGTGCTTTCCCTGAAACACACACACACCTAAAAAAGAGGGGTAGTGAAGAGGGGGAAGGGAAGTGTGGATGTACCACGCCCTATCTCAGTCCTTCTCTGTCATAGAATGGTGTTACATTGCTCTCCTCTGCCAAGTGGAAAACACACACACACGCACAGACGCAGATGCACGAACCCGCAGACACACACACACCCTTCACACATTTCAATCTAATAAGAAAGAATAAGACTATTCACCAGACTGGGCATTGAAGGGAATTACATGATGTATATCAACTCAATGACTGCAGATTGATATCAAACTAATTGGAAAAGCCCAGCAGGGAAAGAGGGCTCTAGAGTTCTGCCATCAGAGTACCTAGCGAGCACCTGAGTGTGACAAAGGAGATCTCTATGGCTACAGTCACCAATGCTGCAGACTGCAGTGCACTTAACAGACAATGGCTGTAAAACTCCCAAACGATCTCATCATCAGGGCAGCATTTTCCAAACAGGTTAAAGAAGACAGCTTTAAAGGGTCATTCATCAGATCGTTTAATAATGTTCAGTTTGGCATGTGGTTTAGATTTACGCAGTGCTACTGAACTGTAGATAAAATAGTCCTTCTTGTTTCTTGGAGTGCTGGTGTGAGTGCTGGCGTGGTTGCGTTTGTTTGTTGTGCATCGTTGGTAGTGTTTTTGTCAAGCGGTGCGACGGTGGTAGTGCCACACCCTGTTGTGTTTCCACACAGTCAACGTGAGGGATGTGTTGTAAATGCAGGAGGGAGGGAGGGAGGGAGGGCGAGCGGGAGGGAGGGGGAGAGAAAAGAAAAGAGGAGAGAGAATGGGTTTGTTCTGACACCCAGCGTGTGACTGGGGGAGTTGTCACTTTCCTTCTGTGAAGCTACTGAACATGTGAACCGTCCCCCCCTCACACACAACCAGCGGGCAGACACACACAGGCGCTCGTGAGAATATGAGAGAGTGCACTGCACACGTATAATATGGAACAGCACGCAACCCAATGGTATTAAAGCACACCAGAATACACACACACACACACACACGCTCACAGCGCCTGAATATTCATAGAGCACTAAATCCAACAACACTGCAAGTCAGGGCACAGAACACATGACCATATAACATTACACATCAACATACATCCACTTCCTCTCAAAGTATCCCACAGAGAAAGAGTAGCAAACTGTGAAAAAGTGTAGTAGGAAAACAATAGGAAAAACACGTTGGCATGGTTACCTCTTTAATCAATTGGATGCTTTCACAAGATTTACTGGCGTCCAGGGTGTGTTCATTTCACAAATCAATCTGGCACTGAATGTCTTGACGAGAAATCGAATTACTCCGTTTTATTTCAAGTCACTGGCAGCCGCAGTGCCAACTGCCAAGATACTTTCAAACTTAGACAAGCATCTGGGTCATTGCCATCCAGAACATCATTCATTTGTTTCGATCAAACAACATTTCTGTTTCATTTCCTACTTCAAACAAACTACTACTACATCCATTCCCCAACAGTCTGTTGAATTTTGTAACGGCAGGAGCAAATGAAACAACTAAGGAGAAACAGACATAATAGAAGCTGTGATCCACATATTGATAGCTAAAGGATGGGCACGTTTTAGACGGACTACCTCGTGCTGCACATGATCCCTGATCTACAAATCACCTGCCGCGCACGCACGCACACACACATCACACACACACACACACGCACGCACACATCACACACACACGCGCATGCACGCACAAATCACACACAACGTCATGGAGACACAAAGATCCAACGACCACATGGACACTCGGGAAGTGAGAAGTTGCTGTCTGTACGTTGATGCTATAGGCGGTCTGCAGCTTGTCTATGTGGCATTTCAGGAGGCAGGCGGCAGATTCCGCATGAATTAAGACGACACGCTGCAGGTCCTGTCTCTGGTAATTGCTTTTGGAGGGGAGGGCCAAACAGCCATTGATCTTAAATCAATAAACTTAAGCCCTTTACGTGTGCTTCAGTCCTGAGCCAGCATTAGTAGGGGGCAAATCTACAGTTCAACATTAGAGATCTATCTGGGAGGCGGGGGATTATTAGCAACAAACATTCTAATTTTGTTTTTAGATGATGAAGAAAGCATTAATATCGCTATTAACAGAAACAGTAACCCATCTAGGAAAGTTTGGCTTATTTCTAGGGAGTTGTTTGCGTGACAGGCTCCTCCTCATCTCCAGCAAACTAGTGATGTCCAGATGTCCAGATTCTCAGCTGCTTCCTCCTACCTACAGGGTGTCATTACACTGACATTCCAGCACCAGGTTTTACATGCGGTGGACCAGGGTCCTTGACAGGGGAGGGGGAGGTGTAGCTGGAGCACTGCGTTTGTTGCATAACAGCTGCAGCAGTCTAGGGCGGTGTGGGGGCGAGGAGGGGGGAACGCACAGACGTTAGCATTACCCAGCCCAGGGTGTGGTCCCATGCAGGAGCAGATGTGGGACTGAAAGTCCGTTCTAGTACTCTCATCTTCGTCCTCCAAAAACAATCTCTCTGTTGTTTGATCCAGAAACAGACATTCTAAATGTTAAACGCTCGTTTTTCACTAACTGCTTATTCTAATAATAATAGATGCAGGGGTTAATGAATTCATTTGTGACCAGAATGGTAGCCTAGCGGTTAAGAGGTTGGTCCAGTACCCAAAAGGTTGCTGGTTCAAATCCCCGAGCTGACTAGGTGAAGAATCTGCTGTTGTGCCCTTGAGCAAGGCACTCCAACCTACTTTCTCCAGTAAGTTGCTCTGGATAAGAGTGTCTGCTAAATTACTAAAATGACAAATGGATGGACCTTTCCCCACAGAGTATAACTTTCAATTAACTATTGAATTTCCTACTTTATGCTGACAAGACTTCCTGCTATGATATTGTATACGAAACATGCAAAAAATGCACCATTTCAGTTGAAAGGCAAACTATTGCCTTTCAACTGAAATGGTGCATTTTCTTCCTGTGCTGTATCTATGTAATTGATAATGAGGTCTGGTGTACAGCCCATACTGAGGAGTCTGGGGGATTCTGTACGAAGAACTGCAGTGCAAGCTCACCAGGTGTGCTGCAGAAGGGGATCTGATAACCCCCTCTCCTTCCCCCTTTTCTCTCCTCCCTGTAACACCAATCACATTGCAATAAATCACCTTATTCAACAGAGGTCCCCCAACTCACAGGGTGCATCCAAAAATGGCATCGTATATTGTCACACCCTGATCTGTTTCACCTGTCTGCTGCTTGTCTCCAGCGGGTTCCTGTGTTTCCTGTGCGCTAGCGTTTGGTTTTCCTAGGCGTCCCAGTTCTGACCTTTCTGCCTCTCCTGATCCTGCCTGCCGTCCTATACCTGCCTGACTCTGAATTGGATTACGACTCTTTGCCTGCCTTGACTTCCCTTTTGCTGAACGGATGATCTCTGCATGTGTGATTCCCACCGTGAAGCATGGAGGAGGAGGTGTGACGTTGTGGGGGTGCTTTGCTGGTGACACTGTCTGTGATTTATTTAGAATTCAAGGCACACTTAACCAGCATGGCTACCATAGCATTCTGCAGCGATACGCCATCCCTTCTAGTTTGGGCTTAGTGGGACTATAATTTGTTTTTCAACAGGACAATGACCCAACACACCTCCAGGCTGTGTAAGGGCTATTTGACCAAGAAGGAGAGTGCTGCATCAGATGACCTGGCCTCCACAATTTTATTTTTATTTTTTTTATTTTACCTTTATTTAACTAGGCAAGTCAGTTAAGAACAAATTCTTATTTTCAATGACGGCCTAGGAACAGTGGGTTAACTGCCTGTTCAGGGGCAGAACGACAGACCTTGTCGATTTGAACTTACAACATTCCGGTTACTAGTCCAACACTCTAACCACTAGGCTACCCTGCCGCCCCAATCACCCGACCTCAAGCTAATTGAGATGTTTGGGATGAGTTAGACCACAAAGCAGCCAACAAGTGCTCAGCATATGTGGGAAGTCCTTCAAGACTGTTGGAAAAGCATGCCAAGAGTGCAAAGCTGTCATCAAGGCAAAGGGTGGCTACTTTGAAGAAGCTGAAATGTATTTAGATTTGTTTATCACTTTCTTTTGGTTACTACATGATGTCTTCACTATTATTCTACAATGTAGAAAATAGTCAAAATAAAGAAACCCTTGAATGAGTAGGTTTGTCAACTTTTGAATGGTACTGTATATACACTGCTCAAAAAAATAAAGGGAACACTAAAATAACACATCCTAGATCTGAATGAAATATTCTTATTAAATACTTTTTTCTTTACATTGTTGAATGTGCTGACAACAATCACACAAATGATCAATGGAAATCAAATTCATCAACTCATGGAGGTCTGGATTTGGAGTCACACAAAATTAAAGTGGAAAACCACACTACAGGCTGATCCAACGTTGATGTAATGTCCTTAAAACAAGTCAAAATGAGGCTCAGTAGTGTGTGTGTCCTCCACATGCCTGTTTGACCTCCCTACAATGCCTGGGCATGCTCCTGATGAGGTGGCGGATGGTCTCCTGAGGGATCTCCTCCCAGACCTGGACTAAAGCATCCGCCAACTCCTGGACAGTCTGTGGTGCAACGTGGCGTTGGTGGATGGAGCGAGACATGATGTCCCAGATGTGCTCAATTGGATTCAGGTCTGGGGAATGGGCGGGCCAGTCCATAGCATCAATGCCTTCCTCTTGCAGGAACTGCTGACACACTCCAGCCACATGAGGTCTAGCATTGTCTTGCATTAGGAGGAACCCAGGGCCAACCGCACCAGCATATGGTCTCACAAGGGGTCTGAGGATCTCATCTCGGTATCTAATGGCAGTCAGGCTACCTCTGGAGAGCACATGGAGGGCTGTGCGGCCCCCCAAAGAAATGCCATCCCACACCATGACTGACCCACCGCCAAACCGGTCATGCTGGAGGATGTTGCAGGCAGCAGAACGTTCCCCACGGCGTCTCCAGACTGTCACGTCTGTCACATGTGCTCAGTGTGAACCTGCTTTCATCTGTGAAGAGCACAGGGCGCCAGTGGCGAATTTGCCAATCTTGGTGTTCTCTGGCAAATGCCAAACGTCCTGCACGGTGTTGGGCTGTAAGCACAACCCCCACCTGTGGACGTCGGGCCCTCATACCACCCTCATGGAGTCTGTTTCTGACACAGACACCTGTGCAGACACATGCACATTTGTGGCCTGCTGGAGTTCATTTTGCAGGGCTCTGGCAGTGCTCCTCCTTGCACAAAGGCGGAGGTAGCGGTCCTGCTGCTGGGTTGTTGCCCTCCTAGGGCCTCCTCCACGTCTCCTGATGTACTGGCCTGTCTCCTGGTAGCGCCTCCATGCTCTGGACACTACGCTGACAGACACAGCAAACCTTCTTGCCACAGCTCGCATTGATGTGCCATCCTGGATGAGCTGCACTACCTGAGCCACTTGTATACTCCGTCTCATGCTACCACTAGAGTAAAAGCACTGCCAGCATTCAAAAGTGACCAAAACATCAGCCAGGAAGCATAGGAACTGAGAAGTGGTCTGTGGTCACCACCTGCAGAACCACTCCTTTATTGGGGGTGTCTTGCTAATTGCCTATAATTTCCACCTGTTGTCTATTCCATTTGCACAACAGCATGTGAAATGTATTGTCAATCAGTGTTGCTTCCTAAGTGGACAGTTTGATTTCACAGAAGTGTGATTGACTTGGAGTTACATTGTGTTGTTTAAGTGTTCCCTTTATTTTTTTGAGCAGTGTACATTAAAATACAAAAAGTCATGGGAAGCACAAATGTAACATCACAAATCACCCAGAAAAAACAATTACATTCCTCAACTAAGTCCCCAATCAATGTTTTAAAGTGACCGAATGGCATCAGAACATCAAGATGAAATGTACACTACCGTTCAAAAGTTTGGGGTCACTTAGAAATGTCCTTATTTTTTAAAAGAAAAGCACATTTTGTGTCCATTAAAATTACATTAAATTGATCAGAAATAGTGTAGACGTTAATGTTGTGAAAGAAGGGCAGCATCCCAGAGTCGCCTCTTCACTGTTGACGTTGAGACCGGTGCTTTGCGGGTACTATTTAATGAAGCTGTCAGTTGAGGACTTGTGAGGCGTCTGTTTCTCAAACTAGACACCAATGTACTTGTTCTCTTGCTCAGTTGTGCACCGGGGCCTACCACTCCTCTTTCTATTCTGGTTAGAGCCAGTTTGCGCTGTTCTGTGAAGGGAGTAGTACACAGCATTGTGCGAGATCTTCAGTTTCTTGGCAATTTCTCACATGGAATAGACTTCATTTCTCTGAACAAGAATAGACTGACGAGTTTCAGAAAAAAAAGTTATTTGTTTCTGGCCATTTTGAGCCTGCAATTGAACCCACAAATGCTGATGCTGCAGATACTCAACTAGTCTAAAGAAGGCCAGTTTTATTGCTTCTTTAATCAGAACAGTTTTCAGCTGTGCTAACATAATTGTACAATGGGTTTCTAATGATCAATTATCCTTTTAAAATGATTAACTTGGATTAGCTAACACAACGTGCCATTGGAACACAGGAGTGATGGTTGCTGATAATGGGCTTTCTGTACACCTATGTAGATATTCCATTAAAAATCAGCCAATTCCAGCTACAATAGTTATTTACAACATTAACAATGTCTACACTGTATTTCTGATCAATTTGATGTTATTTCAATGGTCAAAAAATGTGCTTGTCTTTCAAAAACAAGGACATTTCTAAGTGACCCCAAAGGTTTAAACGGTCGTCTATTTTGAGTTTTGTTCCATCAATAGAGTGCATTTAAACTAAAAGCGGATTGATTTAAATGCTGACATGTGTTAGATCAGACTGCTATGAAACTGTTGAACCATGTTAACACATACAGACGTGGTTTTGGCCAAATCTAAAGCTATAGTTACAGATGTAATTTGATCACTCTTTTGTTGCTGAGAATTATGAGCTTCGTGATTTCAATCAATTGACTGAAAACCCACACTAGCACACGGTTATATTAACAGTATTGCACTTCATGTAGCCTACTTTTGGCCAGCTAGTAGCCTAACCACCGATCAAGCAACATTACAGACTAAACGCTCAGATCCTGCCGCTGCAGGATTGTTTTGCTGTGACTGAATATAGATCAAATTAAGATCGTACACATGTATGTTATTCCTTAAAATAATCAATATCTTAAATGAAATCTCTATGTACAATGTCCTCAGACAAGATGACTAGTCTGGCTAATGTCAGATAAGCAGTGTAGAATATAAGAGGATATACAGGGATTAGTGAAGGACAAAGATTCCCATCAGAAATCTTGCTGGGAGAATGATTGAACACAGGCTGCAATAGCAAGAATCATTGTGGCTCAAAAGAGAGAGAGAGAGAGAGAGAGAGAGAGAGAGAGAGAGAGAGAGAGTGTATGTGTGTGTGTGTATGTGTGTGTGTGTGTGTGTGTGTGTGTGTGTGTGTGTGTGTGTGTGTGTGTGTGTGTGTGTGTGTGTGTGTGTGTGTGTGTGTGTGTGTGTATGTGTGTGTTAGCCACACTGTAAAGTGGTTACCATGAATTGGACAGTAATTTAGAGGCAGCTCGGTGGCAAGTAAAATTCTGTATTTAATATTACTGTACACCTACTGTAATATAAACATGGTATCAAAGCAAGTACTGTGTAATGACACCCAGTACAATACCGTAAAATGTACATTCTCACTCACGGGTGCAACAAATATAGCCTTTTACAAGGCGCGCCTCGAAATATGTTAATGAGCCAGAAACAACAATACCATGCACCACAATGATACAATGATATGATATTCTGTGGGGTGGAATTACAGTACCATTCGATATACAGCAATTGTCCCACAATGCACCATCATTTACAGTATGAGTTTTTTACTGTTGATAATACCTAAAATGAATGTATAAATTACAGTTTCTGTTAAAGTGCAGAGAGAGAGAAAGTACAGTGGCACACGTCAGACTCACTGTAACAATGAGTACGCTTGCATGCACACTAATAATTTGAATATTACACATGATTATGCCAGTAGGCCAAGTATGGCCATAGTCACGTAAACACTTTAGTATTTTTATCTTAATTGGAATAAGGTCCAAATCTAAGCATACGCCAAATAAAACACCTAGTTTGCTGAGAAATCATTGGAATTATTAGGAATGTAAACACCTTACTCGGTGTTTCAGCGGTGCGTTTGATCTGCGCAGGTACCAGCAACGGTAGGGCAAGCCTCCCTCTTAAGCGCGAGTGAAGTGAGTTCGGAAAAAGTGAAAGTATGCATCTTAGAGATAGTTTTCACATACAAACTTTACATGTCCGAACTTAGAAACAAATAGGCTTCACAGAAATACCATGGTTGCTGTGGTAGAAAGTTCAATTTGACTGGATTTTTTTTCTGCATTTATTTAAAGGGGAAGTTTACCCAAAATCAAGAAACTCTGAAGTGATTCCATATATTGAAACTAGTTCATTGGAGTTGGTCCTCTCTCTCTCACTGTAGTGTTATACTGAAGCAACTGCAAAAATGGGTCACATGACTCCTGATATATATATATATATTTATTTATATATGTATATATATATATATAGTGAATTCATGATTCAGAAATCGGTGAGATGTTGTTTTATTGAAAGCCTATGGCCGAATGAGCTATTTTGATCAAAAGTACTATCGGTTTGAGTCAGGAAATTTTTACTTATTCACCTAAGTTCCTCCTTATTGTCCGATCAGGCCTGATTTCAGATGTGTCCATGTAAACTGGATTATTAGGAAAATCGTTCTTCTTGCAAAGCATGTAAAGAGTTTAAACAAACTATTATATTAATCTGACTATGCACAATAATAAAATTCCAAATTGCATTATTGTATTATTGTGTGCATGTAACCGTACTCAATATGTCTTTCTCGTAGAATAGCATTGTTGAAGGAGCAGCAGGTAGCTTAGCGATTAAGAGCTTTGGGCCAGTAACCGAAAGGTCGCTTGGTCGAATCCCCGAGCCGACTAGGTGAAAAATCTGTCGATGTGCCCTTGAGCAAGGCACTTAGCCCTAATTGCTCCTGTAAGTCACTCTGGATAAGAGCGTCTGTTAAATTACTAGAATAAAAAAATGTATTGCTTTTTCTTTATTTTCTTTTACACCATTTCATTACAAACATCAGCAATAAAAAAATATACCGGTATTGCCGAATCCCTTTAAGGAGATTTGATCTCTCTCTCAAACGTCAGGGAAAGTGACAGTGGGCCCAAAGCGCCATCTACTGGTACAACTGACACATGACTGGCACATATAGATCACAGATCCCCAGTCAAGGATAATCATTTTTTGTATATTTTTGTCAGCAGGTGAAAAATATATACTAACTAAAACTAAAAGCAATATTTACCTCTAAGCTATTAGCTGTCCTCTTCAATAATGTTAACTAAGTTATTAATACAAGATTTTCATATGATACAAAAATGTAAACATCATAGCACAATATTTCTACAATCAAGAAATATGAGTTGGCCATAATAAATAGTTTCTAAAAATAAAAATAGAAATTGTTATAAACTCGAATTTTGATTGGCTGCTGTACAGGAATGACGGTTCTCTAAGAATTCGCCTACACCACTGAGAACCAACGAAACTACAATTTCTTCTTTCGGAGGACCAATCAGAATGGCAGATATTGTGCGGTCCACGTTTCTTTATTTTGCCCGTACATGCGCACTTCATTTCGAAAATGGCGGCTGTGCAAGATGGTCAGCTCAATCTGGAGGTCGAAAAAGACATAAAAACAGAAATAACAAACGATGGGTCTGGAAACATCAATGCAAACTCTTCGTCACCCGGTTCTACGTCTTCAGGCGGTAAATCGAAATCTCCTGCGGGATCGGGTGAAGATCAACAGACACTGCTCGCGGTGTTGCAATTTCTCAAGAGGAATAAATTGACAGAGTCGGTCGACATTTTGCGGCGAGAAGCGGGCTTATCTGCAGATGCAGATGATTCCCCGGTATCCGAGTCGGCGGGAGCTGGATCGGGTGGCGTCCCAAGTGTCGGTGCTGATGGGGGGGATGCCAACTCTCTCCTCAGCCGAGTGTCAATCGCCACCCCCGTCGCACCCCCGGCCACGACACCCCCAAAAGGTCTCGTGCGATCACATTCAAAAGTCATGCGTATTGTTTTTAATTTGCCTTGTTAGCTAGCTACCCAGCTAAGATACCAAATAAATGATTATAACTTTGCGTATTCACAAGGGCATGCAATGCAATTGATTTGTTATTGCCAGTTGGCTTACTGTTGAATGAATAAAACACGAGAGAGCTTGACAGCCAGTCCTGAAACTGCTGTTTTTGTTCCTCATACTGGTAGATGAATGAAAACAGTTCTTTGCGATAAGACCGTAGCCACGGGAAGTAGGAGCACCCCCTGAAAAAAAACAGAATAAAAAAATAGTAATGCAAAATAGTAATATTTTTTCAGAAAATGATTTTCACAAAAGTGAACCTTTACTAGTAACCTGCCTTTACTTGTATAAGCGGACTGAAATAGAGGTCTGTTACCGTGAAGCACTTTTTTCCCTCCAGCATCTCTGCTTTGGCAAAAAAGGTAGTTGTATAATTCAGAACAGTATCCTGCAGAATTCAATAGTTGCAATTGTAAGAGTTGTCGCCCTGTCCCCGCGATTGTCATTCTAATGGAATCCAGAAATAACAAAATCCCATCCTCAAACTTATATTTGAGGGCAGGGTTTTAATATTTTTCTTGACCAAATAAAATAGAAAAAACCCAATTGACCATCCTTACAAACCACTTAATGTAAATGTACATAGGCTGGTGATCTAGATTAGTACCGGTAGACTTTCCATCACCATGAAGAAAAACAAGTATAATACAGTAATTGAGTACATTGAGACATCAAGTGGATTCTGATGATGTGGCTCAGTTGGTAGAGCATGGCACTTGCAATGCTAGGATTGTGGGTTGGATTCCCATGGGGGGAGGGGCCAGTATGAAAAATGTATGCATCACTACTGTAAGTTGCTCTGGATAAGAACCGTCTACTAAAATGGAAAAGGAATGAATAGACCATTTTCACTTTTCACAAAGAAATAAGTTGCATTTTCTTAGTATTTCAAGAAACTGGAAAACATATATCAAACAAGTATTTTTATGTTCCACAAGTTAACTGTTTTGTACAGATAATTATCAGACTCTGGTTACAAACGCAGGTAAACACTCAAATACATTTAGCTTCTGTTTTCACAAAAGTAGTGCACTGGGCCTTTACTAGTCGCAGCACCCCAACCCCGAAAGTACTATGGGTAAGACCAATAGTTCTATTACTGTTAGTTAGCTACTCCAATATATTTTCATTCTTCTAACAACTGTGCTTGTACAGTGGTGGCAGCATCAGGTGGGGAAGACCAACCAGACGTCAACGTTGTCTTGTCGGCCTATAGCCAGCAGGGGGACCCTGTCCTCTACCCACTCTACTATAACGGCCTGAAGAAGTTTATAGAGTCTGTCCTGGACTGCCACAGAGCTGAACTCTCCCAGGTCTTCTACCCACTGTTTGTCCACATGTACCTGGAGCTGGTCTACAACAACCACGAGAATGAGGCTAAACAGTTTTTTGAAAAGTAAGTGTTGTGGACTGGTAGTGTTGTTGCTCCTTTGTAGCGTCTCCAAAGTTCCTGCCTGTCAAGTACATGTCTTTTATTGATTGTAGGTCCAACTGGTGTATTGATTTGTCAGGGACTTTTAGGGAGTTCCACAATCAAATGGGAAACAACCTGTTCTATTTGTAGCTGCCTAACTCAGTGTAATGTGACACTACGCATGCGTTATTTAGATGTTAGATCCACTGACTCTGCTCCCTGCTGTCTCACCCTACCTCAGGTTCAGCGGTGACCAGGAGTGTTACTACGAGGAGGACCTCCGCATCCTCTCCAGCATGTCCAAGAAGGAACACATGAAGGGAAACGAGACCATGCTGGACTTCAGGACCAGCAAGTTTGTCCTCCGCATCTCCCGAGACTCCTACCAGGTAAGTAGTCTTGGAGAAACCAGAAATGTCAAGGTCTCTGTGGCAGTTGACAATAACGTATCGTATGTTATCTTACCAGCTGTTGAAGAGGCACCTGCAGGAACGTCAGAACAACCAGATCTGGAATATTATACAGGAACATCTCTATATTGATATCTTTGACGGGATGCCTCGGAGTAAAAGTCAGATTGATGCCATGTCGGGCAGTCTGGCTGGGGAGGGCAAGAGAGATGCCAACAAAGCCAAGGTGGGTGTGTGTGTATGTGGGGGGGGGGGGGGGGTCTGTAATAGTTGGTTTGTTTTAAAGTGATAGTGTTGTCAATGTAGGTGTAAGTAAGCCAGTGAGCAATGCTTTTTATTTTAAATGTCAGATACGCATTACTGTATTTGCTGATTGAGAGCATTGATCTGTACTGACTAGACTTATTGTACCACTCCTGGCTGTTGTGCAGGTGTTCTATGGTCTTCTGAAGGAGCCAGAGATCGAGGTACCTCTGGACGATGAGGATGAGGAGGCAGAGAACGAGGAGGGCAAACCCAAGAAGAAGAAACCGAAGAAGGACAGCATGGGCTCCAAGAGCAAGAAACAGGACCCCAACGCACCCCAACAAACTAGGTACATCACCACTGACACACATTTCTTTAGTTAGGAGTTGTTTTCCTTAGTGCACACGCCCTAGCGAACCGTTTTGCTAGGGGAAATGAACATGTTTATTTCTTATTGGACCAGTCCAGGTAGTCCCTGTTTCAGTCAGTGTTCATTTGGTGCCTAATGAACACAGCCCAGATTTCCTTATGTTTCAGAGACCACGAACAACATTTGCACTCTATTCTGCACTAGAGTTAGCCACAAAGCTTGTTAGCATTTGCAGTCCCTCCCCATTGAAACAACTGTTACTGCCTGACTATGACTTATGAATGATGTATAAATTGACTGTGTTCATTTTTAATATCCAAGAATCCCCCTCCCCGAGCTGAAGGACTCTGACAAGCTGGATAAGATCATGAACATGAAGGAGGCCACGAAGAAGATTCGTCTGGGCCCAGACAACCTACCCTCCATCTGTTTCTACTCCTTCCTCAACGCTTACCAGGTCAGCCATGCTTGGATATGGATTTTGAATGTTTGAATGACAACTTTATTAGTATACAAGTATAACTTGATTTCAATGTTGACAAAAACTTTGTGATGAGCTCAGTGTTCTCAACGTGAAGCTTCTAAAGCATCAGTATTTAATATTGTGAATACAACTTTTATTCACAGTATTACCACAGAACAATGCCGTAACATACAGTATTCTGTCTTGACCTTTGACCTGTAGGGTCTGACAGCGGTGGACTTCACAGATGACTCCAGTCTGATCGCGGGGGGCTTCGCTGACTCCACCGTTAGGGTGTGGAGCGTCACACCCAAGAAACTACGCCGGGTCAAATCTGCAGCAGGTAAATGACAATGGTGACCACAGAGATAACATACAATACATCATGCACACATCCAAACACATGTTATGACCAAGGCTGAAAGTAGCATTCCACAAGCCATCTATAACCATTGTTGAACTTGAGATCATAAGCTTGCACATAAATTGATAGTAACCATGACTTTAAATCTGCTCCCTCTCTCTCTCTCTCATCTCCCTGTAGACCTGAGTAATATTGATAAAGAGTCTGATGACGTGTTGGAGAGGATCATGGATGAGAAGACGGCCAGTGAGTCTAAGATCCTGTACGGACACAGTGGACCAGTATACGGCATCAGCTTCAGCCCTGACAGGTAAGATGCTATAAAGTGATCAGTGGGGGGGACACTTTCCCAAACTCAGATTAAATCTGGTCCTGGACTATGAAGAATGCTCAATGGAGAATGTATAAGGTAAGGGGTGTCGAACTGATTTTGCCCCGGGGGCCGCATTCGATCTTCAATGAGGTCTGGAATAGAGGTCGACCGACTATGATTTATCAACGCCGATACCGATTATTGGAGGACCTTAAAAGCCGATACCGATTAATCGGCTGATTTTTATTTATTTATTTGTAATAATGACAATTACAACAATACTGAATGAACTTATTTTAACTTAATATAATACATCAATAAAATCTATTTAGCCTCAAGTAAATAATGAAACATGTTCAATTTGGTTTAAATAATGCAAAAACAAAGTGTTGGAGAAGAAAGTAAAAGTGCAATATGTGCTATTGTAAGAAAGCTAACGTTTCAGTTCCTTGTTCAGAACATGACAACATATGAAAGCTGGTGGTTCATTTTAACATGAGTCTTCAATATTCCCAGGTAAGAAGTTTTAGGTTGTAGTTATTATAGGACTATTTCCCTCTATACCATTTGTATTTCATTAACCTTTGACTATTGGATGTTCTTATAGGCACTTTAGTATTGCCAGTGTAACAGTATAGCTTCCGTCCCTCTCCTCGCTCCTCCCTGGGCTCGAACCAACGACAACACCCACCCTCGAATCAGCGTTACCCATGCAGAGCAAGGGAAACAACCACTGCAAGGCTCAGAGCGAGTGACATTTGAAACGCTATTAGCGCATGCTAACTAGCTAGCCATTTCACTTCGGTTACACCAGCCTCATCTCAGGAGTTGATAGACTTGAAGTCATAAACAGCGCAATGCTTGACGCACAACGAAGAGCTGCTGGCAAAACCCACTAAAGTGCTGTTTGAATGAATGTTTAGGAGCCTGCTTCTGCCTACCACCACTCAGTCAGATACTTGTATGCTCAGTCAGATTATATGCAACGCAGGACACGCTAGATAATATCTAGTAATATCAACCATGTGTAGTTAACTAGTGATTATGATTGATTGTTTTTTATAAGATAAGTTTAATGCTAGCTAGCAACTTACCTTGGCTTACTGCATTCGTGTAACAGGCAGTCAGTCTCCTTGTGGAGTGCAACGAGAGAGAGGCAGGTCGTTATTGCGTTGGACTAGTTAACTGTAAGGCTGCAAGATTGGATCCCCCAAGCTGACAAGGTGAAAATCTGTCATTCTGCCCCTGAACAAAGCAATTAACCCACCGTTCCTAGGCCGTCATTGAAAATAAGAATGTGTTCTTAACTGACTTGCCTAGTTAAATAAAGGTATAAAAAAATATATATATATTTTTTAAATCTGCAAATCGGCGCCCAAAAATACCGATTTCCGATTGTTATGAAAACTTTAAATCGGCCCTGATTAATCGGTCGACCTCTAGTTTGGAAGGCCGCACTGAAGCTGTCTTATTTCCTTGACATCAAATGTTTCTAAAAAGGAGTCCACTATACAGTGTTAATGGAATGTTTATGCTCCCTGACTGTCTAGTGATTATTAGTTAGCTGGACAGTCAAGAAACGACACTGTTTGACTCCCCTGGTCTAAGGGCTTTTTAGTCCAGGACGATGCTTAATCTGTCCTTGGAGAACTGGACCTGGGTGTATCATGTAGTGGGGCGTATTGGACTAATGTTAGGAGGCAAGGATATATAGTTTGAATTAACTGTAAACTTCATAGAGGTTTGAAACACTAGAGTTACGGTCTTTTCTAGTGTTCTTATTTCTACGGTTAACTTCAATTCTCCTCTAATCATGTATTTTTAGGAACTACCTGTTGTCCAGTTCTGAGGACGGTACGGTCAGACTGTGGAGTCTGCAGACATTCACCTGTCTGGTGGGGTATAAAGGACACAACTACCCTGTCTGGGACACTCAGTTCTCACCCTATGGTTACTACTTTATCTCTGGGGGACATGACCGAGTCGCTCGGTAAGAACCCTTATAAATACCTAATGTTCCATTTGTTTCAATGCAATTGATGAATGGCATTCTTTAGGCCTGTTTCCTGGACTGAAAAGGATGTTCAATGGAAATATTCTATTGACAGGGCTTTCAAGGCTTAATTTATGTCTAGAGAAAAAGCCTGACTAATTTGGTTTTGTTTACCTGATGGGTCACAAGAAAACAGCCACTGGTCTTTGAGGTTTTGCTTGGTCTTCTTCCGCAGTCTGTGGGCGACTGACCACTACCAGCCCCTGCGTATGTTCGCTGGTCACCTGGCTGACATCACGTGCACCCGCTTTCACCCTAACTCCAACTACGTGGCCACGGGTTCAGCTGACCGTACCATCCGCCTCTGGGACGTCCTGACTGGAAACTGTGTCCGCATCCTCACGGGTCACAAGGTACAAAGAGTTCAAGGTTGTAGGGTACCCGGTGATCTGTTCTCTCCCAATAGAATGTCTCATAAGATGGTTTGGTGTTCAAGGTTTAGTAGGCACAAAATGGGAGACTACACCTTGAAAGGGAGGAGGAACAGCCTAAATTTATTTCACAACCCTGAGTAACATGTCCTTTTGTACAATTTGGAATAACTTATTGCATACTGTACACAAGAGTAGTATGTGTGATGTTACAGCCTCCATATCTCAAACCGGTTTGGTTCTCAGGGCCCCATTCATTCCCTGGCCTTCTCCCCCAATGGGAAGTTCATGGCCTCGGGAGCAACTGACGGGAGGGTTCTACTGTGGGACGTTGGTCACGGCCTGATGGTCGGAGAGCTGAAGGGACATACTGACACCATCTACGCCCTCAAGTTCAGCAGGGACGGAGAGATACTAGCCTCAGGTTGGTGTCCCTTTACTGACATGTAATAGCCTTTTCACACTACTGAGCCCTTTGTGCTGGCCTGGTCATGCACCCACCATACTTAAGACAATGTGAAAAGACAATATCTGAGCAAGCACAGTATGGTTTAGGGGGATATTGGGTCTACAAGAAATGTATGCTTGTAGTTTTCCACCACTCCACTTATATAATAATATTTTCCAGGCTCAATGGATAACACTGTTAAACTGTGGGATACACTGAAGGCCTTTGATGATGTGGAGCTGGATGACTTCACCGCAGCAACAGGTCACATCCATCTACCAGAGAACTCCCAGGAGCTGTTGCTAGGCACCTACATGACCAAGTCCACCCCTGTCATTCACCTGCACTTCACCCGCAGGAACCTACTGCTGGCTGCAGGGGCCTACAACCCATGAGGACATTCAGAGAACCCCCTGCTAAAAAAAAAAAAAAAAACTGGGGTTGTGTGAGATGAGAAATTACAAAAGTCTTATCCAACCACAGTGGATCAAAGCAAAATGCCCAACTGAAGTGTGTCTACTGTGATGCAGACCTAAGGATCATGGTTGTTCCAAAAGCTGCAGCACCATCAAGCTGATCTAGGATCTGATTGAGCCCACCCAGCCTAAAATGGCTCAGGGGTGAAACTGCCCCTAGATACAGATCCAGGATAAGCTTGTCCTCTCAAATCTTAATCCTTAGTGGGGAAATGCAACACTGACCCAGGACCAGTGTCTAGGTGCAATGTCACCCTACTCCCCTAAAAAGAGTGCCATTACTAGCCTATTAGAGACCATGTTTCACTGCCACAAACAGCTTTATGTAGCTGTCATGCTGTATAGAGTATTTTATACTGGTGCGTATTGTGTAAATAAAACACTTTTTTAATGACTTGGTGGGTTAAATTGTACATTGTTTTTATTGTTAATAACAGTGATGCCAAATAATGGCCTTATTTCTTACAAGCACATCCAGCTGCCGCCAAACTTCCGACCACTATACTACAGAACAGTCAGGACACCTGTGGGGAAACAAGAACACATTGGAAATATACAGTTAGCTTTCCACCAGGCAGAAACATGTATTGTCCATACAAAGACTCCCGATTAGTCATACACATCTGAATAAAACAGTGCAGTCTTTATAAAATGGTAAGTTTGCTAGACAAAATGGGTACGAGAAACTGACGGTATCCTATGCAATACACTCACATCACTTTGCTGTGACAGCCGCCTGTTTCTTGGGCTTCAACTTGAAGAAGAGGGCAATGGTGGCTATGCTTGCATATGTGAGCAAGACACACTGTGGACAGAATAACACACGTGACCTTTCTGAGAATGTGAACTGGTTGTACACCATCTTGCACAGTAATTCATGCATGAACTTACGTTCCTCCTGCCTGTGATAGTGTATGCATTGAAGTACTTGGCAAAACCAGTAAACTGGTGACTGGTTCCTGCGTCGTGTCCGCCCATGTTGGATAGTAGCTGGTCCAGAGAGAAATAGATTACTTAGTCAATTACAATGCATTAATAGTGGGAGGATTACAGAGGGCAAGTAAAAGTAATGCCAACCACAAATTATGGAATTGCCTATTTCTAACACCCACGCGCAAGACGTTAATGTCAGTACTCGGGGGGAGAATAATTACTCAAGACAACTTGCCTGTCAAACATTGACGCTCAGTAGCCCTAGTTGACAAGCCTAACGGTCTACAAGCCAGGCAGTTTCTTCCCACAACAGTGAAAACAAATGAGCTAACGTAACGTTAGCTAGTTACAGTAATTATATCATGCAATCGTGTGGTACCATTCAACCCAAAGCGGACTGCTATATTTGTGTGTGTATTGTTAGTTTGTTAGCTGGTTCACTTTCATTCAAAAACAGTACCTGGCAGTAGCTAGCTAGCTACCGCTAGAGGTTAACGTTAGCTCAAGCCAGATTATTTGCTACCTCGCTAACGTTCGCAATATTGGCTAGCAAGATTAATTTGTACTGACAAACTAAACGGGCTTTTTAGAGACACCACAAGCAACAGCGTCCTGGACAACGCTGTTATAAAACGTAGGGAAATGAATAAAGCTAGATGTTATATTGATTGTCACTATTCTTACCTTCAACGTGCACGAAATTGAACAAGTGCCCTTCAACCAGAGAGGCCGAAATGCTAAAAAGTATCAGGAAGTCCCGCCTACTCTCTACAGCGCATGTTCAGTGGTTAGTGTTTAATGAACCAATTTTTCTGGACGAAGCTAACGTCAGTCAATGAATAACCCCGCCTTTTTATTGTAAAATTGGACAGTGACAGGTTTGTTGAAACGTCAATCACTCTAAAGATGGACGTGAATGGACAATTAGGGAAACGCCCACTGAAGTTCGTTTCCGGTTTGAAAACATGGCGTGCTTCTGATCCACACATGTGAGTTTGCATACCAACTTCTGAACTGGATATTTTAAAAAAAAGGTAGAGTTTGCTGGTAGATGTTACATTTTTATAAACATGTAGAATCGAGGAAAACCTTGGCACGTATTGATTGTTGTATTTTTGTGTTTTAACCGATTGTCTGGTACGTATAGCTTGCATGCTAATGGACTGTAGCTTACTAGCTAAGGTTAGCAATGCTGCTGATGTTTTGGGATGTGCTAGTGGGGATGTAGAAAGCCATCAAGATTCTAGCTAAGTATTTTGTAAAGCAGAAGGTAAATAATACATTCAATGTGGATGTAGCAATGCCAAAGTGTTCACAATCAAAAGCTTTATCATAGGTGTATTAGAAATAGTAGATATATGAAACTGTACAATCATACATTGCTTAACATGTGCAGTGGTGTAAAAATACTTTTAAGTAGTACTTTGGTCGTTTTTTGGGGTATCTGTACTTTACTTTAGTATTCATATTTTTGACTACATTTCTAAAGAAAATAATGTACGTTTAACTCCATACATTTTCCCTGACACCCAAAAGTACTCGTTACATTTTGAATGCTTAGCACGACCGGACAATTGTCCAATTCACGCACTTATCAAGAGAACATCCCTGGTAATCCTTACTGCCTCAGATCTGGCAGACTCACTAAACACAAATGCTTCGATTGTAAATTTTGTCTGAGTGTTGAACTGTGCCCATGGCTATCCTAATAAAAACAAGAACATCGTGTCGTCTGGTTTGCTTAATATAAGCATTTTTTTTTTTATGTATACTTCTATGTTTGATACTTAAGTACATTTGACACCCAATACTTTTAGACTTTTACTCAAGTCGTATTTTACAGGGTGACTAACTTTTACTTGAGTTAATTTCTTTAAAGCTATCTTTACTTTTACTCAAGTATGAAAATGGTGTGCTTTTTCCACCACTGGCATGTGTTCTAAAAGAACCCTTATCACCCCCTTTCCTCTCTGATTGATAACATTCACTGTGTATTTTGTCTCTGTAGACCTTTAAATCAGTAAACAACCATGGCATCAACGGAGGAGGACTTCCCTCGCGGAGGTAAAACCAAGCAGACCACTGAAAGTAAAGCAGAACCTGTGAGAAGGCATACAGAAGTGGACAATCTGTTCGAGGTATAACAAAAAAAAAATGAGTAGTCGATCATCAATGTGATATACGAACCTTGTTGTGGTTTAGCTCTAATTAGCTCTGGTCCAGAGATTAGTTCGCGACAGTGCAGCCGACTGACACTCTGGCGACAATGCAACCTACTGACGCCCTGGACCAGAGATAAGCTCAAATGTGCATCTCAAACAGTATTCTGTCCGTCAGTAAAGATACTATTGTGGTTGACTCTTTCAGACACATACAGCAGAGGAATCCAAGAAAAGGAAGGGACAGAAAGGGGATGCCTTGAAGAAAGCTAAGAGGCAAAGGACGAGCAAAGAGGAGGCTCTGAAGCTCAATACAACAACCTCTGTAGATATCCTACAGTTAAAAGTAAGTTTAATCAACAACATACTTTTTAACATTTTATATTTCTCTGCCATCTCATTTCCTTTGCACACCCTTTGAATGTGATCTGAACCTGGGTCATGCTCATAAGGGCACAACGTTGCAATTTTTTCTTTAAAGGTTGTGTAACAGGGAAAGGGGTAAAAAAAAGTGTTTCTTATTGGACAAGTTCAGGGAGTCCCTCTGTTTCGGTACATTTTCTTCTGGTTGTTTACTAATGAACACAATCCTGTTTTTAAAAAATAAAACAATTTTTACCCCCAGAGCCTGAAGGTGGGTACCCTACTGCTGGGCTGTGTGAAGGAGGTGGCAGATTTAGAGGTGACGATTAACCTGCCCAGCGGCCTTCTGGGATACCTGAACATTTCCAATATCTCGGACTCGTACACCAAGATACTGAGTGACCACCTGGACTCTGCTTCTTCAGAGGTAACACATTTAACGTAACTCCTACCGAGGGGATTGTTCTGTCTTATATAGGTAAAAGGCTATGCACTAGTTTCTGAGATGTCTAATAAGTTAGTTCTAAGGGCATGTCTACACTTGACACATAGATGCTACTTCTGACAGTTCTAGGCGCACAAAAGTCGCACTGGGTTCATATAAGGCTGATCACCTCAGGGACGCATTGTGTGCGGACTTCTCCTGAGTCTGGACGCAATCAGGCCACTGAAAGCGTATATAGTGGGCGACGTCATCAGCATTCCAACGGCAAGTCTTTAGAAACTAGTTTTTTTGGGAGCGAGAGCCATCTTTTCATTATACTGTTGTGGGGGAAATATGTTCTTTGTGTGTGAGGAATGTGTTTGCTGGCTTCATAAATGTAATCCAGCTGGCTAATATTTTTGAAAAACACAATTTTGTTTGGCTAGAGTTACAGAGATGTTTCTGCTAACCTCTTTAGCTTTCCGAGCTTGCTGGCTAGCTACAGGGGCTAGTTGACTAGTTACAGTATTTTACTACTGCCATCAAGTTCTTGTGCTATTATCATCTTTTGCCTATGCCACCATTAGCAGAATGCTTACTGACATTTGATTATAGTGTGGGAAAGGAAATCCGGACACTGTAGACATATTTAAATGTAGTGTAGATGCATGATCAAAACTCCTTGATCAGAATACAACACTTAATTGACTGTAGTCTACACACGGCCTGAGAGGTCTTATCCTCATATTATACAATATTTAGAAGAACTGTGCTCTGAGGTTTTTTTAAACGTATACAGCTTTAATTATTACATTTTTTGCTTGATGCACCGTAGGGCTCCCGACCTTACGGAGTTCAGAAGAAAGTGCCTGATGCTGTACGAATGAGGTGTGAACAACGCATCCTAATGGATCCACTTTGCTCTTTCTCTCCAGGAGATCTTCTCACTCGCCAGTCTCTTCTCCCCGGGCATGCTGGTCAGGTGTGTGGTAGCCAGGTTGGACACTGCCAAAGGAGGATCGGTCAGCATTCAGCTGTCAATCAACCCCAAAGAGGTCAACAAGGGCTTGAGTACTGGCTCTCTGAAGGCTGGCTTGGTGAGTCAACACCTACAGTATACGTGATATAGTACAAATTAAAAACAGGATCTGGGCCTGTGATATCCTCTTCAGTGATGATACGATGACGAGTCGGAGCGGAGCACAGTCTGTCTTGGGGGGGTCACTGAGTCAGGGTCATGTTTTGTGTCTCTGGGTTCAGTTCCCCAGAGCAGTGTCTCTTCAGTTGAAGACATAGAGGCATTTGTCTAAGAAGAGCTAGAAAAATAAAGAAAAGTTGTGATATCCTGTTTATGTTTTGAGGTCATGCTTTAGGCTTAGACGGACGTGTCACGTTTTTGTTTCAGATCCTGAGTGGTTGTGTGGAGAGTATTGAGGATCACGGCTACCTGGTTGACCTCGGCATCAAGGGAACCAAGGCCTTCCTGCCCAAGCAGGCAGCCAAAGACAAAACGAATAGTCCGAAAGGTATCTAAAGAGTCCCCTTTCACATCAAATATAGTACACATACCATTCAATGTCACGCTGTTAGTCTAGGACTGGCGGAACCCCTCGCCAACAGCCAATGAAATTGCAGGGCGCCAAATACAAATCAACAGAAATCTCATAAATCAAATTTCTCAAACATACAAGTATTAGGCACCATTTTAAAGATACAATTCTCGTTAACCCAACCACAGTGTCTGATTTTTAAAAATGCTTTACAGCGAAAGCTCCACAAACTATTATGTTAGGTCACCACCAAGTCACAGAAAAACCCAGCCATTTTTCCAGCCAAAGAGAGAAGTCACAAAAAGCACAAATATAGATAAAATTAATCACTAACCTTTGATGATCTTCATCAGATGAAACTCATAGGACTTCATGTTACACAATACATGTATGTTTTGTTCGATAACGTGCATATTTCTATCCAAAAATCGAATTTTACATTGGTGTGTTATGTTCAGTAGTTCTAAAACATGCAGTGATTTTGCAGAGAGTCACATCAATTCACAGAAATACTCATGATAAATGTTGATGAAAATTCAAGTGTTATGCATGGAACTTTAGATACACTTCTCCTTAATGCATCCGCTGTGTCAGATTTCAGAAAAACTTTACGGAAAAAGCATAAGTAGTACGGCGCTCAGAGCCCAAACCAGCCAAATGAAATATCCGCCATGTTGCTCAGTCAACATTAGTCAGAAATAGCATTATAAATATTCACTTACCTTTGATGATCTTCATCAGAATGCACTCCCAGGAATCCCAGTTCCACAATAAATGTTTGATTTGTTCGATAAAGTTAATAATTTATGTACAAATAGCTTATTTTGTTAGGGCGTATGGTAAACAAATCCAAAACGCTCGTTGAGGTCCAGCGAAAAGGTCGGACGAAAAGTTCAAGAAGTTATATTACAGGTCGTAGAAACTTGTCAAACTAAGTATAGAATCAATCATTAGGATGTTTTTATCCTAAATGTTCAATAATGTAGAAAAGCAATAGAACGAGAGCTAACTCATGTGAATGTGCGTGACTGAGATCGAGGCTGCTGCCAGACCTCTGACTCAATCCCCTCTCATTCGGCCCCCCTTCACAGTAGAAGCCTGAAACAACGTTCCAACGATGGTTGACATCTAGTGGAAGCCTTAGGAAGTGCAAAATCACCCATATCCCACTGTGTATTCGATAGGGGCTGAGTTCAAAAACTACAAACCTCAGATTTCTCACTTCATGTTTGGATTTTTTCTCAGTCTTTTGCCTGCCATATGAGTTCTGTTATACTCACAGATATCATTCAAACAGTTTTAGAAACTTCAGAGTGTTTTCTATCAAATACTAATTATAATATGCATATATTAGCATCTGGGACTGAGTAGGAGGCAGTTTACTATTCATCCAAAAGGGAAAATGCTGCCCCCTATCCCAAATAAGTTTTAACTGTGTTGAATGTGACTTTTCTGGGTCATGTTCATTGTGGCTCGCAATTGAATAGCTTTTAAATGTTTTGCAACGGAAAATATAAATGAGAATTTCTTATTGGACAAGTCCCGGTAGCCCCTTCCTGTTTCAGTCTGTTTTCTTCCGTTTGATGCCTAACGAACACAACAACCCTGGTGTTGCAGAGCTGAAGGTGGGCCAGTATGTGACTTCTCTGTTGGAGGAGGTGAAGAACGATGAGCGTGTGGTCCGTCTGTCCATCAGCCCCACGGAGGTGGCCCAGGCCGTTGCAGACACAGCGCACGGCTGGACCCTTACCAGCCTGCTGCCTGGCCTACTGGTCAAGGCGCAGATCAAAAAGGTACATTGACTGAATACTGTATTCTAACAACAATCTTATACATATTAGTATTCTAAGTCTAAGCACAGAGAAGTGTTGGCTTACACCTATGATTATAAATGAACAATTGCACCGTTTCATGGCTTAGTATTGTTGGTAAATGTCTCTTGTTGCTTGATGTATACACTTTTTGTAATATTTATAGCAACTAGAGAACTTGCAATTTAGTATATCTGAGAGGTCTGTTTTTTTTTAAAAGTCAATAATCTGTTGATGTCCTGTTTCATTGTGGTTGACACTGTGGTTCTAGGTGACCCTACATGGTCTGATTCTGGAGTTCCTCTCCTCCTTCACCGGCCTGGTGGACTTTATGCACCTGGAACCAGAACAGGCCTCCACATTCAACGAGGGAGACAACGTAAGAATTTACAGTCTATTAGGCTATTGCCAATCAGTCTGTCACACAGTTGGATGAGACAGAATGGTATAGAATGTCGGACTTTGCATCGTATGAAAGCGAGTTTTTCAACAGTAATCGTAGATGCAGGAGTTCTTATTTATTTAGTACTTATTTCTACCTCGAGTAACAAAACAAAAACAAGCAATTCATGAGAATTTCAAATTGGCCAATTATGACTGTAATCTTGTTTAGACATTACATTCAGTTGACCTTGATTGACCTTTGACCTCTTACCCCTTTCTCTCCCAGGTGAAGGCCTGCGTCCTTTATGTGGAGCCGTCCACCCGGCTGGTGGGCCTGTCCCTGCGCAGCCACCTGCTGCAGCCAGGGGGCGACGTGGACCTGGTGGCCACTGAGAGGATAGGGGAGGTGGCGCATGGCTGCAAGATGACCGCTCTCCATCACCTGTCTGGAGCCATGCTGGAGCTGCCTGACCAGACTGTGGTGTTTGTACATGTGAGTCCGTGTTGTTAGACCATACCTGCGTTGCGTCTTGTGAGTTTAAGTACCAACTCGGGTCTTCGTACATGTTAGTTCCTATTGTTGGTAGACCATATTGTTGGTGTACTATACTAACTATAGCCAAGCCCCTCTTTGTAGACCTGGTAGAGCACCTTACTACTGCCAAAATGCTAAGGACTAGCCACTATAGGACAAAGACAGTGTTGTAGAGAATATTGCGAAGGTGAGAACATGATGGTGAGCCCGTGCCCCTTGGATCATGTGACAACCCAACATTAAAAACAATGCAAACCCTCAAACCCATGGCTGCTTTGACCTGACCCAGTGAAAGTGGACTAATGTGGTCTGTGACTGGCCTAGTGGCAGTGGTTTGATTTGATCCGTCCGTTTCTCCTGTCTCCAGAGGAACCACATGAAGGAGCCCATGGAGGCGTTCAACCTGAACCGTGTCATGGCCAAGCCTGAACACACCTGTAGGATCATGGACTTCAGCCCCATGGAGCAGGTGCACCTGGTCAGCCTGCGTCAGTAAGTGCGGAAACAATAAATACATGAATTCAATAAGATAGTATTTTTCAAGTTATCTTTCTCAAACGTTTGTGTATTGTCCCATACAATAATCTGTATTCTTAATTGTCTGTTTCGGGTGACCCAACTACAATTCCCAAGCAACCCCACTAGGGGTCACGAACCCGACTTTGAATAGTGTGTGTGCGTGAAAGCCCTGTTGCAAATGTGTGTGATGTTTTCAATTCCATTCAATATTCAATACATCTGGAAAGGACGTATGTTTGTTCCAGCTTGGAAATGACGTATGTTTGTTCCAGCTTGGAAAGGATGTATGTTTGATCCAGCTTGGAAAGGACGTATGTTTGTTCCAGCTTGGAAAGGACGTATGTTTGTTCCAGCTTGGAAAGGACGTATGTTTGTTCCAGCTTGGAAAGGACGTATGTTTGTACCAGCTTGTAACCTTGCTGTCTCTCCTATAGGAGCATCGTTGATGCCCCGTTCTTCAGAAGATACCATGACATCCAACCTGGACAGATTGTTCAGGTAAGATATTTTATATTTTTAGTTTGTCTCTCTCTCTCGCACAACACCTCTGAAAGGTCTTCAAAAAAAATTGCCCATTAAAGTGTGTGTGTGTGTGTGTGTAGGCTGCCAAAACTCTGGTAACTTTCCTAGGTTTTCTAGAAATCCAGGTTGGGGGATTCTGGATGATTTGCTCCTGATTCCAGGAACCTTCCAACCTTGGAATTCTGCATTCCTAGTGGCGTGTGTTTTAACCCAGTTTGTCCTCCCTCTCTCCCAGGGCACGGTGACGTCCCTCCAGAACCATGGCATGATGGTGAAGGTGACCGACTATATCAGAGGCCTGGTTCCCCGGACACACCTCTCTGACATCATCCTCAAGAACCCAGAGAAGCAGTACGCAGTGGGCATGATCATCAAGTGCCGGGTCAGTAGTACTGTGTAACCGCTCACCTTTAGAAAGGGTCAACTGTGGTGACCTTTAACCTTGGGGAACCAATCATTGATGAAATAAACACCTACTCATAATTCTCTTTAGCAAATATTAGGTGTAGGTTAATCTACCTAATAAGTAGATTAAAAATTGTCTTGTAACGATATGTATATTCTTTGCACCATTTCAAAGGAAATACTTGAAGTTTGTGAAAATGTGAAATGAATGTAGGAGAATATAACACATTAGATCTGGTAAAAGATAATTCAAAGAAAAAAACATGTTTTTTTTTTTGTTTTTTTTGTACCATCATCTTTGAAGTGCAAGAGAAATTCTATAATGTATTATTCCAGCCCAGGCGCAATTTAGATTTTGGCCACTAGGTGGCAGTGGTGAATGTGCAAAGTTTTACATTGATCCAATGAAGCATTGTATTTCTGTTCAAAATGTTGTATCAAGACTGCCCAAATGTGCCTAATTGGTTTATTAATAACTTTTCAAGTTCATAACTGTGCACGCTCCTCAAACGATAGTATGGTATTCTTTCACTGTAACAGCTACTGTAAATTGGACAGTGCAGTTAGATTAACAAGAATTTAAGCTTTCTGCCAATATCAGATATGTTTATGTCCTGGGAAATGGTCTTGTTACTTACAACTTCATGCTAACCACGTTAGCGCACATTAGCTCAACCGTCCCGCGGGTGGAACACCAGTCTGTAGAGATCCTTAAGAGGTTTTAACGTACTCTATGCTTGCTTGTCTGGTTTGCTGTTTAATTTCTTAGTTTAAAACGGTTTCCCTCCATCCCTCTGTCTCAGGTGTTGTCGGTGGACCCACGGGCGAAGAAGCTGACCCTAACCAGGAAAAGGGCCCTGATAGATTCCTCCCTCCCCCCGTTCCTGACCTACGAAGATGCCCGCCGCGGTCACGTCTCCCACGGGTTTATCGTCTGTGTCAAGGACTTTGGCTGCATCGTCTGTTTCTACGGCAAAGTCAAGGGGCTGGTGCCCCCCAACGAGCTCAGCACGGAGCCAGTGATAGTTCCTGAGAACGTGTTCTATGTCGGACAGGTGAGGGGAAACAAAATGGCTGCCTGGAACTTTTCTGTATCTTGATAATTCTTATGCGTTGTAGATTTGTTGTTGTTTTTCTGTTCTACTTACGATATAGGCTAATTGTCCTCTTGAATAACTTTGAAGTAGCCTACTGATAGTTATTGAACTTTGACACATAAAAGTTTAACTGAAGTTCTTCCACCAGTTTGTGTTGCCGGTGTCAGAAAAGGTTCTGTTTTAAACTTCTGTATCAAAACAGGGAAGTCTTAGTTTAGACAGACAGCCCAATTCTGATCTCTTTTTCACTAATTGGTCTTTGGACCAATCACATCAACAAAAACAAAAAGATCTGATGTGGAAAGGTCTGGTGTTAATTGTTAAAATACCAATTAGTGGGGAAAAAAATATCAGAATTGGGCTGCCTTTCTAAACGCAGTCTTAATGGCTACCTTGGTTCTCTGTTATGTTCAGGTGGTGAAGGCTAAAGTGCTGAACTGTGACGTGAAGAAGGAGAAGCTCCTTCTTTCCTTCAAGGCAGTGGCAGGAGGAGATACTGAGGGACCGCCTAAACCCAAGTTTGACTTTGAGGTTGGGAAGGTAAGAAAATGGCAGCACGTCCTTTCATATTGTTAACACATATAATCATTTCTGAATTTGTTTTTGAAAAATGTAAAAGATGGTCTCTCATTTTATATAGTTGCATGTTCTATGCAGTTGTTAAATGTGTTAGGTTCATCTCCGCTGTTGGCTTGGAGTCTAAACTGATCTTTGTATTCTGCTTTTTTTGTCTTTTTTTGTTTGTTTTAGAAAGTGGAGGTTAAGGTGGTGAGTAAATTCCTTACTGGTCTGGAGGTGTCCATTCTGCCAGAGGAGATCCCCGCCTTGCTACCCATGATCCACCTCTCCGACCACGTGTCCAACTGTCTACTGCTGTGGGAGGGGCTGCAAGAGGGTGACATCATCTCCAACATTGTCTGCCTCAGCAAGAAGAAACAGACTATTGTATCCTTTTCATACTTTTGAACTTCAGATCGCTCACTTACCTTCACACATTGATTTCAGACACACAGCCCAAAACATAACAGAACGCTCATCAGTGTGGCTGAATGTTGTGTTCGTCTCACCATTGTGGTTGGCTGTCGTGGTTGTGTTTAGAATGTAGTGGCTATACCAAGGAAACGACTACCTTTTACTAAAGGACATCATAACCACTTTTTACTGTAGTACGACTACACAGTACCTCTTTCCCTTAACCCTGCCTGTCTCAAGACCCTGACTAAAAAGCCCACTCTGAAGTCATTCCTGGAGGAGGGGGGCGTGGTGGCTAAGGAGTTCTCTGACATCTCAGTTGGGGTGCAGCTGATTGGCTGGGTCAATAACATCATGCCCTATGGAGTGTTTGTGGAGTTCCCCTATGGCCTGGTTGGCCTGGCCCCTAAAGCGGTGAGTTGGTAGGGAAGGAGTTACCTGTGGGAGTTAGCCACAGTCAATTGGAGTTAGTGGGAGTAAATTGGAATTTACTAAGAGTTAGTAGGGGTCAATGGGAGTTAGTAGGGGTCAATGGGAGTTAGTAGGGGTCAATGGGAGTTAGTAGGGGTCAATGGGAGTTAGCTAAGAATATATTATGCAGTTTGTTGAAAAGGTATAATCACCCTGACCAAGGTCCACAAGGATCTGAAGCTCAGTCATATGTTCAACCAAAGAAACACAATCAGAACAGATTTTTTTTTTTCAGGATTCCTCTCTTTGTATAATTTATGCAGCTCACGTCTCCTTTCTCCTTCAAATCATCAATAACATTGTCTAAAAGCCATTAGTATAGAATAATTTATATTGACATACTCTTTCTCCTCTAGGCCATGAGTGACAAGTTCGTCGGCGACACTGCGGCTCACTTCCAGCTGGGCCATACAGTGGTTGCCAAGGTGACCAACTTGGACGAGGAGAAGCACAGGTTCCTGGTCAGTCTCAAGGTGTCAGAGGTCCCCTCCCCTGAGAGAGACGGCCAGGCCAGGCTGATCCGAGGCCTGCAGGAAAGGAAGGCGGTGATGGAGATGATGGCCAGCAGAGGTACGTGGGTGGAGTTGTAACGTTGTTGTCAACTGTTCAAGGAACTATTAGTTTTCTTCCGTTTGCTAAAGTTCCCTTTTCCTAGTAGGTTCAAAAGTGCTATTCCAATACATTTAAATTGATGAAAATGATTATGCTAAGAGTTACCTTTAACTCTCTATTTTCTTGTTCATCCTCTGTCTCTGACAGGTGACTCTGACCTACTCAAGCAGCTGTCTGCGGTGACCATAGGCCAGAGGATGAAGATGAGCGTAGACGAGGTGAGGGAGGACGGGAGTGTCACCTTCAAGTCAGACGAACTCAGCGCAGCCACCGTACTGGCCACCAAGGACCATGCGCCGGGTGAGTATTCAATATATGTCCAATCAGGGTCGGGCTCAATTCTCTTTCAATTCAGGAAGTGAATTGAAATTACAATTGTAGCTCCTGCATTGACTGAATTTAAATGGAATTGACCCTGTACCCAGTGGAACTTTTACCAGACATAATATGGGGAATCTTTTGACTGTTACACCTTAGTCATCGCGATGCACCCGCGATGCACCCTTTGTTTACCCTTCTACCAGACACATGAGGAATCTTTTGAGTGTGACACATGTTTTGACTGTTACATCATAGGTATAATGTAAACTAAATGTGTGTAATGTTTCAGGTAAGTTGGCGACGGGACAGGAGTGCATGCCGGTAATCCTCCACGTTGACCTCGTGACCTCTGAAGTCTACGTGTCCCTCTTGGCTAAACTGACCGGCAAGAGGAAAGCGGTGAGTACTTGGCTGCATCTCAAGTGACACCCTAGTTCCTATATAGTGCGTTTGGAACACTGCTCTACTATAGCTAGTTTCATTTGGGACTACATGAAGCTTATTTATGAGTGGTTGGGTGGCTGAGAAGTCAATAGTGGTTCATTTGGTAAAACATTTTTTTTTAAACATTCAATGCAATAGATCTGTATTCTCCCTCAAGTTGAAACTCCCTGCACCCTTTTGGACTAAACAATCTTTAACACTTTGAAAAGCCTTTAAATCTTGATAGTTCATTACCTGTGTCCTTATAGGTGGAGGCAGGGTCCACGCACACTGCCACTGTGCATCACGCCGACCGCGACTTTGCCGTCATCTCATTGGGCGACACGGCCCAACTGACGGTCATCCAAACCACCAATCACCTCAACGAAACGTTCCGCTTTGACTCTGAGAAACTGACCGCCGGTAAAACCCTGACGATCACCGTCACCAAATCCAGCTGCGAGGAACTAGAAGGGCTCCCCCTAGTGTCCTGGGAACTCGCCCCGCCCATAAGCAAAAGATTAATCTCCAACTCCAAGAGGTCGAAGGGCATGTATCGCTACGGCGACGTGGTCAAGGGGAAGGTGAAGACAGTGAAGCCTACGTGTGTGCTGGTGACGCTAGAGGACGGGAGCACGGGGTGCGTGCACGTGTCCGAGATACAGGAAGTGGTGTGCGTGGGAACGTTCCCCACGTCCCTCCTCAAGATAGGAAGTGAGGTTACAGCCCGGGTCATCGGAGGACGGGAGGGCAACAGTCACAGGTAAGGATAACAATATAGTAACAGATTTAAGTAGCCACATTTTGTTATATAGTTCGATCATTTGAAGGATATTTCTGAATTACAGGTATTCTGCTTTAAATATTTGCGTTATTTTAGTTGCAAATATATATTGTCTTTCTTTTATTTAGGTTCTTGCCGTTCTCCCATCCCAACTTCACTTACTCCATGCCTGAACTCTCACTTCTTCCCAGGTAAATGTTCTGAACATTTAGAAGAACGTATTCTGTTATTATACTGCCTTTTTGGTTTCTTGTTAGATAATCTGTCCCTCTCTGGTCACAGGAACCTGAAAGAAGACGCAGATGTTAAGCCAGTCAAGACCAAAGAGAAGCTGAAGCGTTATCAGGTCGGAGACGACGTCATTTGCTTTGTGTCAAAGGTGAGTTTGAAGAAACGTAAATTGAAGTTAAGTAACTTGTTATACAGAATGTGTGAAACATGTTTAGTAGTAATACTAGTTGTGTTAAATGTGTTTTTCTTCCTCAGTACTTTCCAAATAGGAAGTGTCTAGAAGTGACTACTGGTCCCTCAGTAACTGGAACTGTTGAACAACTGGCCATGACCTCTGACCCTGAAGTATGTTTTATATACACTTAACTCAATGTTTTTCTCATTCCTGCTATGGGGAATTCCCAGACATTTTTGTAAAACGGTAAAATGGAGATGGTGTCATCCCTCAGATGTCCCTTATACTGTATGGATCTGTGTTCACCCTAATAGGTTCTCTAAAATCATTAATTTATATTATTCAGGGTGCCAAACACCCAGAGAAGCTGTTCAAGCTGGGCCAGGCGGTCAGTGCTAAGGTGGTGACAGTCAGCTCCTCCAAGCCCTCACGCCTCTCATTGTCCCTCAATGGTGAGAACACAAAATAAACACAAGAAACACAACCCTCTTCTGACCGTCAATACAGTGAATATAAGACCCTTCCAACCATCAATAGTACACTGAAAATCGCATAGAACCTTCTAAACATCAGTACATTGAAAATGGGCCCTGCTAACCACCAATACAGAAATGTCAACGTATAACCAACTTTTAAGCTTTGAACTGTCAATACAGACATATTGACTCATCTAATACAGCTCTCTCGCTATGTTGTGGTTGCATTTACTCACTCGTGGTGTCGGTTGTCAATCGCTGTCAGGTGTACACAAGTTGGAGAAGGGCCATGTAATCATGGGGTTGGTGCAGAAGCTAGATCCAAACCTGGGTCTGCTGGTGAAGCTGCCGTTCAGCGCCATGGGAACGGTTGCCATGGAGGACCTAGCCGACAAATATAAGCCAAAACCTCTGGAGCGGTACAGCAAGGACCAGCTGGTCAGGTCAGTGGCACACTTTTTAAACCTGGGTTAAAGGCTAACTGGACCAGCTGGTCAGGTCAGTGGCACACTTTAAACCTGGGTTAAAGGTTAACTGGACTAGCTGGTCAGGTCAGTGGCACACTTTAAACCTGGGTTAAAGGCTAACTGGACCAGCTGGTCAGGTCAGTGGCACACTTTTTAAACCTGGGTTAAAGGCTAACTGGACCAGCTGGTCAGGTCAGTGGCACACTTTAAACCTGGGTTAAAGGCTAACTGGACCAGCTGGTCAGGTCAGTGGCACACTTTTTAAACCTGGGTTAAAGGCTAACTGGACCAGCTGGTCAGGTCAGTGGCACACTTTAAACCTGGGTTAAAGGCTAACTGGACCAGCTGGTCAGGTCAGTGACACACTTTAAACCTGGGTTAAAGGCTAACTGGACCAGCTGGTCAGGTCAGTGACACACTTTAAACCCGGGTTAAAGGCTAACTGGACCAGCTGGTCAGGTCAGTGGCACACTTTAAACCCGGGTTAAAGGCTAACTGGACCAGTCTAAAGGTTAGTCAAGTTAAAATGGTTTTGGAGTGTTAACTCTATAAAGCTGGTCTTTATTTATGTAATTCTTCAAGTTATTTCAAGGTTATACTAAGTAATGTGTTATTGTTTTTGTGCTCTTTCTCTAGGTGCTGCATTGTAGGAGAGGCGAAGAGCAATTGGCAGTTGTCCCTCCGCTCTTCGAGGTACAATTCCCTATCTGACTTGGTTTTCATGGACAAAATGAATGAAATAGTTTAAGTGTATTAGGAAATGGAATATCGACACCCTATTCAACCCTATACATGTCTCTCTCTTCGTTCTCCTCTATTCTACTGGTCCATTCTAACTATCATATATCTATGTTGGGCACTTTGAGCACTGGAAAAGGGCATTTTCTAAATGAATCATTTGAATGATCTTTCAGGACGAACCCAGAGAAGGCCTCGGTAGTAAAGGACCCAGAGATTGTGTCTCTAGATGACCTGTCAGAGGGGCAGATCGTCAGAGGCTATGTGAGGACTGTCAATGCACAGGGAGTCTTTGTTAGGTAACTCAGTCCATTATCCCTTTATAGAAACCAACCCTTTTAATAAAATGTAAAAAATGACATACCTTTACAATGTCCTGGAAAGATATGAAACTATGAATGAAAAATACATGTAAGGTATTCATTACTTCAGTATTATACTTAAGACATTATATCTCAGATTCGCCGTCCCTTTAGTATACATGTACAATGTTCTGGGAAGGTATGACATTATCATGCAGCTTTTTCCTGAAGATCAATTCTGAATATGAAAAACCAACGTATAAAAGCTGTTGCTATGGTAATATAGCTAATTGAAAATGTTGCTTTTTTTGTTTTTGACAGTTTGTCTAGATCCATAAAGGGCAGGGCCCAGTTCCAGAAGGCCACTAAGTACTTTTTGGCTAGCCACCAAGACTATGCCAAGAAAGTACCACAGTCCACACTGCTCACCACCAAGATCCTCAGGTAAGACCCCCCCCCCCTACAATAATTTGGTACAACCCCACCACCACTGCTAGGAGAATAGGTCGGCCCTTCCTGACCACCTCATTCTTGAGTAGGGGTGTTCCATAAAACAAGGAAGTTGTTAGTCATATTTTTGGGTAATAACCTAGATTTATTTGTTATATTGAACATGTCTGTGACCCACAGGGTTATTATGGAGCAAACAAGAGCACCAATGTGTAGGAGTTGTTAGGTTTCTACATTTAGGTTTTTAACACGAATGTGTTGTTCCTCGCAGCATCGATAAAGAAAGTGGGCTGGTGGATCTGTCTCTGCTCCAAGAGGACACTGGGAAACCAGACGTGCTCCCAGAATCCCTGGGGCTGCACCTGCGCCTGACAGGAGAGGCCAAGGAGAAGCGTGACGCCACCAAGAAGAGGAAACGCACGGAGTCGGAGAGCAAGCAGGTGTCTATTTGTCCCCCTTTTGTTAATACAAGGTCATCTAACGTAGCAGGCGTCTGAGCGGGGTCATCACATCCAGTTTTCAGAGGTAAAGGACGCCACGTTGGAGACGCTGTATCCCTGAAAACTGGATGTTTCTGGTTTCTAGTGACCCTGCTGAGGGTGAAATACAAGCTAATCCTTTTTTAGTTTGAATAAACAAAGTGATATGACACAAGATAACTGAGATGTGAGTGCTTTTATTATTTTTTTAATTATACATGTAATACAATTTAGATAATAAGCTATTTTCAAAGGAAACCTGTCCTCTTCCATGATGTCACTGATACTAATACTACTAAACAGAATAGAGGACGCACTGATCACTGTATAACATGGATTGCCATAGCAGTTTGATTGGGGACTGGAATGTCTAATCCATATAATCACTTATCTTCTGTCTTAACGCAGGGAACCGCAGAAAATGTTTCAACGAAGAAGAAGAAGACGAAGAAGGGGAAAGGAGAGGACAGCGACAGCGGAGTGGAGGTGTATTTCAGAGAAGAAGAGGAGGAAAATAAGTGTGAGCCTGCGGAGGTAGAGAAGCCCGTCCCAGTGCAGCCGGCCAGACTGCAGGTGACCGGAGGGTTCTCCTGGGATGCAGCCCTGAGCGCCCTGAAACCAGCGTCCGCTGCCCTGGGGGGAGAGGACTCCAGCGACGGGGAGGACGGCGAGGTGAACACTAAGGTAACGAGTAATGCTGGGGTTGTACGGCGAGGGGAACACTAAGGTAACAAGTAATGCTGGGGTTGTAAGGCGAGGGGAACACTAAGGTAAGGAGTAATGCTGGGGTTGTACGGCGAGGGGAACACTAAGGTAAGGAGTAATGCTGGGGTTGTACGGCGAGGGGAACACTAAGGTAAGGAGTAATGCTGGGGTTGTACGGCGAGGGGAACACTAAGGTAACGAGTAATGCTGGGGTTGTACGGCGAGGTGAACACTAAGGTAAGGAGTAATGCTGGGGTTGTACGGCGAGGGGAACACTAAGGTAACGAGTAATGCTGGGGTTGTACGGCGAGGGGAACACTAAGGTAACGAGTAATGCTGGGGTTGTACGGCGAGGGGAACACTAAGGTAACGAGTAATGCTGGGGTTGTACTGCGAGGGGAACACTAAGGTAACGAGTAATGCTGGGGTTGGACGGCGAGGGGAACACTAAGGTAACGAGTAATGCTGGGGTTGGACGGCGAGGGGAACACTAAGGTAACGAGTAATGCTGGGGTTGTACGGCGAGGGGAACACTAAGGTAAGGAGTAATGCTGGACCTGTACTATGAGTGGCACCTACTAAAGGAAATCACTTAGTTAAGGAATGTTTTCTTTGCATTTGCTATGAGGGTTAGAATGGCTGTACAGCCCCAAATGTTCATGGAGGTGTACGTCTGACCTCTGGATTGGATTATTTATAGTACTGATATTGATTTCATGACCTTGTATGACCTTTCTCTATCTCTCTTTAACTGCCACTCTCCTCTAAATCCTTTCTTTCCTTTCTTTATTTTCTTCTTTCCTTGCTTTCATCCCCCTCGTCCACCCAGCCCCAGAAGAAGTCTCACCATGTGCAGGAGGTAGAGAAGCGGGAGGCCGAGAAGGCCCTGACCAAGCTGGAGACGGAGCTGATGGACCCAGGCCTGCGACCCCAGACGGCGGCTAGCTTTGAGCGCCTGCTACTCGGCTCCCCTGACAGCTCTCTGCTCTGGCTGCAATTCATGGCCTTCCACCTGCAGGCCACACAGATAGAACAGGCTAGAGCGGTGGCTGAGAGGGCTCTGAAGACTATCTCCTTCAGGTTAGTTGTGTGGTGGGGACAGGTGTGTGTGTGTGTGTGTGTGTGTGTTCATAACACGCTCCTTAGATCCACTTCTGGAGGGTTCTCCTGTGCTGGTGCTGTCGTCACTCTCTGAGTACTGCAACTCCAGCCTGGAGGCCCTCAACAGCTTTCTGGCTGTACAGTTGGAGGTGCTTGAGTCATTGGTGTGTGAGAGCAGTCTACCTGCCCCGCCCAGCCCCAATGTTGCTCTGGCAACCCTCAGTTCTACTGGGGGGATTCTACCAGCGCAGCTGGGCTGGGGGGCGGACAACACGAAGAAGAAAGCGGGTCCTGTGGGTGGGTTGGCGTGGGGGGATATGAATGTGTCGATTAGGGCTGGGTAGTATACTGTATTTTTTTTTTACTTGACCTTCTAAAACGGTATTTGAATGTTTGGTTTGTTAAATGTGGTACTCTGTGTGTAACGTCCATTTTTATAGTTTACTTCGCTACTTGGGCCATCTCTCTGCTCTCTCTCTCGCTTCATTCCCGTTTCCACAGACCGAGCCCCGCCCCCTGTCACTCAAGGAGCGCATTTGTTGTTCTTCAACACTTAGTGTGTTTCTTACATCAGCAAACGGCTAGTTTGTCTTTTCTTCGAAAATTGGGTTATTTGCTGCTAATGCTAATCCCTAGTTAGCTGGCTAGCTAGCTAATAAATGTACTGAGTCAGAGAACGTAATCAGCTATACAGCCTGATAATACATGTATCAACAGTATCTTCTAAATCAGAGAGGAATACGCAAAACATGAATATGTTAGCTAAATTAAGTAGCTTAAAGAAAACATTCAATGTAGCCAAAGATTGTAGGGTCCCCAGGGAAACACTTGTCAACACTTTGGTTCCTACCCTGTCACAATAACTCCTCCCTGGCATTTTCATTCGTTGTCATGTCAAACAACACTATTCGAAGTGCTCACTATTATATTCTAGCTATATAATTAGAATAATCATTCTATTTCCATGATTCCAACAGTTCACCCAAGTGTTTTTCTCTGAATTGCAAGTCAAATTTGCAACAGTTGCAACATTTGGTTAAAAATAATGCCTAGATTGTTTTCCTGTATCGTGCAGCCCTACTTGGCAGTATGGAAATGATCTCAAATTAGTGCAGGAAATGCAGAAATTCATAAAAATGTAGAAAAATATTTTGGGTTGACTTGAACAGTATTAAACAATCAGAATGTAGAAAGACCCATCACTTAGAATGTATGTCTTGCCAGCCTAGGGTCACAACCACTACTCATAAAGCACATTTACAACTTTTATTTATTCAAAAAAACACAAAATACCGTCATACCACCTTTAAAAAAGAATAATAATAATTGAAAAGCCCTAGTGTTGATTGTGTGTCATGTCTGTATCCTGTCTGTCATCAAATCATTCTTACAAAGATGTATCACAAAAAAAGGAGGTGAAAGGAAGAAGGAAAGGGGGGGTGTATATAACGTATGTATTCTATAACACGTGTGTGTATTCTCCCTCAGAGAAGAGCAGGAGAAGCTGAATGTGTGGGTGGCTCTGTTGAACCTGGAGAACCTGTATGGGACAGAGGAGAGTCTTCAGAGGGTGTTTGAGCGAGCCGTGCAGTATTGTGAACCCATGCCCGTCTACCAGCAGCTGGCTGACATCTACGCCAAGTGTCAGAAGACTAAGGTAGCTTACTGCCAGGGCTCACAAACATTCATTACAACGGCTAACATTCCTCAATGGGAAAAAAGTGATATACTTCACGTATTTACTCGTGTCGAATTAGAGCACGTTAGATGTTGTATTGGGAGCTTTTTTTTCTGAGCCTCTTGTAAGGTTTCTTCTGTTGAATGGTCCTACTAGCACGCTGTTTTTACTGGTGCGGTTTGGAGTAGGTTCTCATCAATTCTGTGTGTGTAGGAGGCGGAAGGTCTGTACAAGACCATGGTGAAGCGGTTCCGTCAGGAGAAGGCTGTGTGGCTGAGCTACGGGACCTTCCTGCTTCAGCAGGGTCAGAGTGACGCGGCCAGCGCCCTGCTACAGAGGGCCATCAAGAGCCTGCCGAACAAAGACAGTAAGGCCCCTGTTATCACCTTTCGGACCCATACACACCTTTTGGGAGCCCCATACCTCAACACATTCCCTATTCGACCTCTCGCTCCAATTGGACACTGGGTTGGATTGATATAAACAAGATGGCAATAGCGCCATCTTGTGGAATTTTGTCTGTATTGCTTTACGCCAATCTTTCCTGTCCTGATTCTACTCAGTCCGTTTATCTTTCAACAGATCCACTCACCAAGTCATTTGTCCAGGTTGACAGCTCTTAGTTAGTACCTTTTTGACTCTATGACAAAAAGGTACTAACACCTTACATACAGTATCTCCATGTTAACCATCCACCTTCTCCGTCGTCCTCTTCAGATGTGGATCTGATAGCCAAGTTTGCCCAGCTGGAGTTCCGCTACGGAGACGTAGAGCGAGGAAAGGCCATGTTGGACAGGATCCTGACCAGCTACCCCAAACGCACCGACCTGTGGTCCGTCTTCATAGACCTCATGGTCAAACACGGCTCCCAGAAGGAAGTCCGGTGAGTGAGCCCGACTGCACCTCACTAGTTTTGTTATGTTTACGAAATGACGTTGGAATAGCCTGATCCCAGGTCTGTTTGGCTTGACAATGACCATAGGAGTTGGCAATAAAGCACCAACACATCTGGGACCAGGCTAACCCGGTAATATTTCATTTATGGAGACATGTTTAAATATTAAATATGATCAACTTTAGTCTAGGAAATATTTTTTGCACATTTATTCAAACTAAAAAACAAAAATGCTATGCTTTATTTACATAAGTATTCAGACCCTTTGCTATGACACTCGAAATTGAGCTCAGGTGCATCCTGTTTCCATGGATCATTCTTGAGATGTTTCTACAACTTGATTGGAGTCCACCTGTGGTAAACTCAATTGATTGGACATGATTTGGAAAGGCACACACCTGTCGATATAAGGTCCCATAGTTGATGTGCATGTCAAAGCAAAAACTAAAATGTGCAAAAAGTCGAGGGGTCTGAATAATTTCCGAATGCACCGTCATTGGTGGCAAGGTGTTTCCTGTCATGTGACCTGGTCTAACATCCTGTTTCCTGTGTTCAGGGCTGTGTTTGACCGTGTGATCCACCTGAGTGTGGCGGTGAAGAGGATCAAGTTCTTCTTCAAGCGTTACCTGGAGTATGAGAAGAAGAGCGGCACGCCAGAGAGCATCCAGGCTGTCAAGGACAAGGCTCTGGAGTACGTGGAGTCTAAAGGGACAGAGGCCGCCAGATAGACACACACACACACACACACACACACATCATGTTTTGGGGATTTTCCAACAGCTGTTGTGCAACTGTGGGAAAAGAAGCAAACTGGCAAAGTGCTCAAGGGGGAAGCCTGACCTGAGTGTCATAACAGCCTCGACACACACACACACACAGATGTAGCCACACAGATACACACCCTGCTATTGGATAGTGTTGATGGATATTCGGGGAAGACATTTGTTAATTGCTTGAAAGCTTTCAAATGGTGACATGTCACACATGATATGGACTTGGGAATGTGGGAGGTCATTCTACCTAGTCTTTTTGACCCATTTTGTATAAATAGCATCATTTAAACTAAATGAACTTTTTGTATGTATGGATGAGAAAGCATGCTGACCTGACGGAATAGAATGACTATCATTTTGTAATGAAATAAATGACAGTAAAAACCTAAACTGATCTAATAATCATCTACAGAAGATGCACCACAGAGATGATACATATTTTATTTAAAAGCAACAAACGGTACAAAATTACAAGATGGGGGGGGTCACAACATTACGTACATACATACAGGCAAGACAAGCTGTCTATCAGTCTTCGAGGTTATGGACCTGGTTTGTGTCAGAAATTGCACCCTATTCCCTATATAGTACACTACTTTTGACCAGGGCCTGCATAGGGTTCTGGTCAAAGGTAAGTGCACTGTGTAAGGAATAGGGTGCCATTTCTGACACACCCCTGGATATATAGTTCTGTACATCAGAGAGCTGCTGTGATGTTGGTATTGGACTGGTTTTGTGATTCCAGCCTTTGGCCGCGTTCCAGACCAACTACTTTGCAGTCACTTGCCAGATCTCAATGGCTGCGTTCCAGACCGACTACATTGCAGTCTCTTGCCGGATCTCCACGCCTGGATAAGTGTTTTAACATGTCAGCTAACCGCATTTGCTCAGTCGATGACGTGGCACAGAACCATTTGTTGCTGTGTGCAGCACGACTGCAATGTAGTCGGCCTGGAACGTGACCAATGTTTTGACGACCTCAGTATCGTGTTACCTAGGTTGGAGTTGGCAGTATTGGACATGTTCTGTGTGTGGCACATGGTATTGAATGGCATGTTTGTGCTGGCTTGTATTGTAACACCCCTGAGGTATAAGAGGTATCCATTTACATCAATCCTGATACTTGACCAATGACCTTCTCAGAATGCCTGACGTGTCGTTTGTGATTGGCTGTATCTGGCAGTATTGTACCAGGCATCGTCCAATGACTGGGGGAGAACTCGATATTCTAAAGTGGCTCCCGTTCCTATGTCACTTTCCTCTCATTCTCACTGGAGATACTATTAGTACGCTGCTGACCTGCAAAATGAATATTTGGGTCAGGAGTGTCCGTATAGCCTTTACTCATTCTCCCTGATCTAAAGGGGGAGGCTAGACGGCAGCTTTATGAAGCTCCACTGCTAAGCTAGGAGGGCCCAATCCCAAACTGACCTGCTGCACCTGACCCCCTACCCTATCCTTCATTTCTTGCAGGAAGCCCCATTGGCATGCTAGTATGGCCAAATTCCAAACACCACATCCCTCAAGGTTAGAGTTATCATGTTGTTTTTAGGTTCCATTGCTAAACTAGTAGGGCCCGATCCTGAAACACTCTCTTGCGCCCTGCCCCCTCGGTCATCGTTGACTTTCTTGACGATCTGAAAGGCCTGGACGGGTGTAATCAACATCCATATACAGTACCCAAACCCCAGCCATATTGATTAATGCTCAAAGACTAACACCATGGAAGCCACTTTAAGAATACAATCGACTCTGTGATGTCCATAAAATGACCATCAATTCTGTGTAAATGTGTACAGGTGCGTATGGCGGTCGTGGTGGCCCCTGTGGGTCCTTCACACCTCCTCTGGGTCCTGGGGCCCCTCAGTTCCCTGTGTGGGGTCTGGGTGGAGCCTGAGGATGGGTTTATTACACATGGGGCACACGCTACGGATCTCCAGCCACTTCAGCAGGCACCTGGATGGGACACACAAAATAGACTGAGATGTCCTCAAAAGTGCATAACCTGTTCAAATATTATCGAGATGCATCCTTCATTTTATTCTGTCTGTCCTTCATTCCTTTCTTCCATGAGCTAATCATTGATCTGACAAGGATGTTAACTTCAAGGAAAGGGGGGATGGAACCAGAAGGATTTATGTGATCATGTTAGTTTCAGCTGCCTCTGGAACGTCATTATGACCACAGACGTGTTGACATTTTGTAAGCTCTGTCTATAAGGCGAGCCTGATGGTTAACTCACTTCTTGTGAAATGCGTGCGAACACGGACACACGGCTAGCTCATCTCTGGTCCGAAACTCTTCCAAACATACTGCACACGTTTGCTTTTAAGGGCAAGAAGAAAAATGTGTGTTAGTGTGTGTGTGTGGTCACATTTACAAAAACAATGATCGAGTCAACCCGCCCTTAGCTCGAAGTTAAATACATCATCTGAGTTCAAACACTCGACACCAGGTTAAATGAACGGCATTGCATCGCCAACACGAGCCACACAGAAATGGGTCAGAAAATGTTAAATTATTTTCCAAGCGATCTGCATTGAACTAAAAAACGTCCCACAGAATAACACGACTTACTCCTAGAAGGCTCAGCTTCTTTCCTGCCCCTTTAAGAACCACCTGTTGAGAAAGAAAAATAAAAAGCAGTTTGTACATGTGTTAGAGTGAGCTACTTGACACACACACCGGTATTGGTACAAATCCAGGGTTGATGTAATGAAGGTTTACTATAAAGAGTAGGCGTTGTGTTTCAACGCACGACAACAGACAGTGTGAAATACTGTAGTAGTAGTTGAACCCTGGTCAGACCCCGGTGCTACACGTGCTCGTGTAGAGAAAGGCCTACCTCATTGTAGCTGAACTGCTCCCTCGTCCCTTGCTGTTTCAACCTACAAAGAGACAAATACAAAATGGCCGTGTTTAAAGATGGAGTCTGGGAACTAAAGCAATTAAGTTGACAAACTTTGATTTGTTTTACAAAATTGAAACATTGTGTGAATTGGAATTCATAACATTTCTTATTTGGGGGTGGATAACGTACACGAAATGGATGACATAGTACACAATCGGGCACAATTATACAAAACCTCTGTGGCATCACTTTAAAATGCAGGGTATTCCAATGGCCTATCTTATACAGTGCCCTCTAAGTATTCACAACCCTTGACCTAGACAGGCACTGTATGTCAGACTTGGTATTTCTTGCTTCCATTGCATGGCGCTTTGTTAAGATGTAGAATATAACAACTGATGCGTTAACAATGTCAGACACCAACATAATGTAATATACAGTAGAAGTCAAGGGTGGCTACTTTGAAGAATCTCACATATGATTCCATACGTGTTATTTCATAGTTTTGATGTCTTCACTATTATTCTACAATTTTAGAAAATAGTAAAAATAAAACAAATAGTAGTAGGTTTGTCCAAACTTTTGACTTGTACTGTATATAAATAATATCATAGGCCTATAATATGATAATACGTCATTAAAGAAAGGCTCTTGAAGCATAATAAGTGAAGCCTCCATGTGGATAAGTCTACATGTTAATATCCTGATTGCGATGGCAACCGGCCAGCAGCCATCTTTGTTTGGGTCCTTCGCCCTAGGGTTTCCAATAGGTGGCACAGCCACAAAGTCAAAATTAATGAGCACAAAACTGTGCTTTTTGGTCTTTATTTAAGTTTGGGTTAGGCATAAGGTTAGCAGTGTGGTTAATGTTAGGGTTAGGTTTAAATTCAGAGGTTAAATGGTAGAAATAGGCAGGGTTTATCACTTTGTGGCTGTTCCAGCTAGTGATGACCCTACATACCTGAAGAGGTAGCAGCAGAAGATGAGGCTGAGCATGAAAACGAACAGGCCGATGCCCAGCACTATCACATAGACATTGAGTGGCAGGTGGTAAGTGGTATCCATCTTGCTATGTCCACAGTACTTCTCAAAGTGCTGGAGACCTAAACCACAGGCATCCTGAGAGAAAAAAAATATTTGCACAGCTTGTTGTCATGAAAGAGATTGTCAAAACAATAGAGGGACTTGAACGAAAACATGTCACAGCCTACCTCACTTACCATATAATGTAAGTGTTATAAATACTGATATGTTTTCCCCTCTCAAAACAGAGGAGCCGGGGACATATCCCCACATGCAAATGGTTCACAGCTTCTTGTTTACACACCTTTAAAACAGGAGAGAGAGACACTAAAATGGAACACAGAATCTCTCGCTGATTCACTTCTCACGTAGGTGTTATAACTAGAGACATATTTAGATTTGGACTAATATATTTCAGTCTAAATATAGGGCTCTCGTTATAACTGCGTTGCTTATTGTATGGTATTCCTCCCTTAGACGTCTCCATTATACCCTCCATGTAGGACACCAGAGCCACCGACATGTGTTTTACTATCTAGGGCTTCATGTTAGAATGCCTAGTAAGCCTTGTATTGACAATCCAAACGACAAGGTCAATATTTGGTGAGGAGGGAGGGGGAAGTGACTGCCTGGTATTTGGCTCCCATCCCACCCGTACTGCTCTGTATTGCTCTGCTCTGACTGGAGCCGAGGCACGTAATTGGCAGTGAACTAAACCAACATGGAGTACGGTGGCTCCACTTCCGTCGGTGGGCCATCTGTTCCACAGACTCCCCTTCACAGACTAGGTGGCTGGCTTGTGTGTTGTGTGTGTGTGTGTGTGTGTGTGTGTCATGGGTGGGGGTTGGTTGGGGGCTTTAGCTAGCCTTTTCATGAACAGACACACAACACTCTAGGGACTGAGGCACCATTTGGCAAGACAATGGTAACCAGGAAGCACCACTTCCACCCATATGCCCCATGTGTTCTGTTCTTGTGAATTTGCCTCACCACGGACGAGATGCCCCCTTACCCCCCTCTCTTTGCCAGTCTGTTTTAACGGCCGTGTCACTTCAATTGGAGTGATAGAACGGGGGGGGGGGGTCATTAATATGACATTGGGGTAAAGGGAGGGGGGAATGGGAGTAAGGGGGGGGGGGGGGTCTTAGAATTGAAACATGGTTACATAGACAGTTTATTTTCTCAGATGTAGAATGGACCATATGCAGAGACCGGCTAGGTATTGAATAGCTAAACAACCTCTAGTCGTACCGTTAGTTACAGTTACATGATGGTTGCTATGTAGCCAATATATATATATATATATAACTAACTAAACACGACCCTGGAAAATATAATTATTTTGAGTTCCGTTTCGCCCTGTCGACAAACCCAACTGAACCCACAAGCAACTTCGTCATTTCTCATTTCTCAAGCATATCAATTACAGAAGCCCTGTTAGCAGTAAGTAAAGAGTTGGAGGGGGGAGGGTTATAGTGGAACACACAGGATGTGTAAGCTACAGACTGCATTACATTGACTTGGCAGAAGGTTGAGGAAAAACACTTACCGTTACACCATTGGAATGGTTGCATGAAACCTGACTCCCAGGACTGCAGCAGTAAATCCAGGCCCTGTCAGGAGAAGGCTGGACCTGTGTGAGGGCCAAACTACCAGGTTACCCCGACGCCCGGAAGCCCAAAATCAGTCTCTAAACTGGGGCTAAAAGAAGACAAATGAGTCGCTGGGGTGGTTTGAGGTCGTGGTGGATCGTCCACAAACAAAACCATGAAGATGATCAGAGAAGAAGAGTGTACAGATTCTGGCTGTGCGGTTTTGTCCACTCAGCAATCTATGCGCGACATTCCCAAATCTGGATTAGCTCCCGAGGGTTAGGATTGGGAGATGTAGGATTGGGAGATGTGGGATTGGGAGTGCTGCAGTCCTCGTGTGTGCTCCTTCTCCTCTCTCAACGTTGACGATGACGTCCAAGTGATGACTGTCAGAGAGAGACGAAGAAATCAGTTTAGTCACATGGCTCTTACCTCATGTCAATGTCCACTGGTGAAATCTTCTCTCGACACGGATCAAAACAACACACACTTCCTTTCCTCCCAATCAAAACAACTTGCATTCAGGAGAAAAACAGCTCCATAAATTGCAATCCGGTAAACAACAACTGTCCAGTTCATCACAGTGACAGAAAACCATTCCAAACGACAAGAGTCCCTGCTCTTATTCCAGTGTGGGAGGTATTAGTCCCTGCTTTGTCCCCCTCCAAATCCTTCTGAACAGAGGGATTTTCACAAGCTTTATCCCCTCTGTCTGCCCTCTCTTCTCCTCCTCTTCCTCTACTCCTTCAGGGCTCTGATCTACTAGGGGGGTAGAGCGTACTCTTCACAGCAGGAAAAAGATGATTCCCCCAAAACACAAACAAAGAACAGTCTTCTAGCTAGGATATTTTGCTAGTGTGTGTGTGTGTGTATTTAGGAGGGGGAAGTTCCTACTCTCCCTCTAACCATCTGCTGCTTCGATTGGGGAAAATGTTGAGACAAAGACAGTCTCCCACCTCCAGCTGGCCTGGTCATGATGGCAGGGTTCCCTCTTCGTCTCAATCCATAATGGTGGTCTAGAAATCTGCCTCGATCCTCCTCTGCTGCTTCTGCTATTGCTGCTGCTGTTCCTATATTTCTGCCTATGCCTCTCTCAATTCAATACAAGGGTCTCTCTCTCTCTCTCTCTCTCTTTGGTTTGTAAACAGAGCTCTGGCTGTTGGTCATGTGACCAGTCCTTTGCCTCGCAACTCTCATTTCCCTCCTCCCCCTCCCTCTCCTGTGGGCCCTCCCCTTCTCCCTCCATCCTCCAATCCCTGTCTCTCTCCCTTTCTCCCTGGGAGAGGTAAAAACAGGCATAGGCAGGAGGGTGGACAGGGGGGCTAGACATTGACGAATGAGACGACTGGATACGGTGTGTGTGTTGGAGTCTTGCAGGAAAGACAGGGAGGGCCCGGTCAGTGACATGTGCACTGCTGCCATCCAGACAACAACCCAGTTTCTCATTAATTATGTGATATATGTACGTTGCAAACCAGCAATGCAAAGCCAGGCAGGGTGAGGGGAATGCCAGCAGCCAGTCCTTTTACTCAAAACAATAAAACTATCACTGGGCAACAAAACCAACATGGCTATCACAGCCAACGCATATAGGGGGATTGGGAAGCTAGCTCTGTCAGTCGAAGCCCTGGTTATTTTCCAGTTTGGTTATTGGTTCCAGTCTGGTTATTTTCTATAGTCTATATATAAACGTGTTGCTATCATGTTGGTAGAGAGAGGAGCCGAGTTGGAGGGAGAGAGGGAAATACAGAGAAAGGGAGATCAAAAGAAAGCAGAAAGAAAGACAAATACTAGAGAGCGAAAGATGGCCAGAGACATCCATCCTTCCACCCCCACACGTCAGTCCTGCCAGACCAGCAGGCCAACAGGCCTTGGAGACGACAGCTGCAGGATTTGGGCTGTAGGGTAGGGAGCTAGGAAGGAGGATATATACTTTCCTGGCGCCCTGGTTCCCTGGGCCATGTTCATTAGGCACCAAACGGAAGAAAACAGACTAAAACTGACCTTATGGGGGAAAAAACTAATGAATTTCACATGTGAAGGTTCCCTGGGCCATGTTCATTTGGCACCAAACAGAAAAAACAGACTAACACAGCCCTTATGGGGGGAAAACAGATGAATTTCACATGTGAGGTATTCCAAAAACACGTTTTCATGTTATCATGTGATCTTATGTGAAGTCAATGTGATAACATGTGACAACATGAAACTACACGTGAAAACGTGATCACGTGCAGTGTTCCAAAAACATATTTTCCTTCTAGAAAACCCTTTTTGCATCAGCAGATGTCACAAAGTGATTATACAGAAACCCAGCTTAAAACCCCGAAGAGCAAGCAATGCAGATGTAGAAGCCCAGGGGCTAGGAAAAACTCACTAGAAAGGCAGGAACCTAGAGGGAAACCAGGTTCTGAGTGGTGACCAGTCTTCTTCTGGCAGTGCCAGGTGGAGATTATAAGAGTACATGGCCATTATAGCCGGACTGTTCTTCAAGATGTTGTAAAAGTTTAATAGATGACCAGCATCGTCAAATAATATTCACAGTGGTTACAGCAGAAACTGGATCAGCAACATGACCAGGTGGACTAGGGAGGGGACAGTCAGGAGTCCTCAGACCAGGTAGTGCTGAGGCATGGTCTGGTCCTAGGGCTCAGGTCCTCCGGGAGGGGAGGGGAAGAGAGAGAGAGAGAGAGAGAGGGGGGGGGGGGGGGGGGGGGATGGGAGAATTCTAGGAAGCATACTTAAGATCAGACAGGACACCAGATAAGACAGGAGAAATAAACCAGATAGGACAGACTGACCCTAACTCCCCCGCACATCGTGGGACACTGTGGCCCTGTCTGACGATACCCTGCTCTCCCATAGCATACCAGGGAGGGAGTGACTCCCTGAACCTATCTAATGAGAAACTGTTGTTTTCTTGCTAATGAAAATGACCAGTGTGTGGGAGGATACCCTGTTACCAGATCTGCTCTATAGCTAAGCCCTATGGTCATACCAGTTGGCTATACAGCCCAAACTGATCTGGGACGAGCTGTTATGAGGAGGAAATGGAGGCTTCCGTGGGATCCGGGGGATTCATTACATTCTCATCATCCTATAATTATGACATCATCATTATCCAGCACAGCTGTATTGTCTGTCGGTCCAAGATGAATCTCTGCTCCCAGAACCAAATCAGCTACTCTGTTCAACGCTTCCACGAGAGTGTAGTACAAAACAAGATGAAGATGTTCAGTCGATATGGACGTTTTTGATTTATAAGGATGCCCTATGCTCCATTAACATCCTCAAATCAATTGTATTGGTCACATAAATCCAATCAAATCAAATTTTATTTGTCACATACACATGGTTAGCAGATGTTAATGCGAGTGTAGCGAAATGCTTGTGCTTCTAGTTCCGACAATGCAGTAATAACAAGTAATCTAACTAACAATTCCAAAACTACTGTCTTGTACACAGTGCAAGGGGATAAAGAATATGTACATAAGGATATATGAATGAGTGATGGTACAGAGCAGCATAGGCAAGATACAGTAGATGGTATCGAGTACAGTATGTACAAATGAGATGAGTATGTAAACAAAGTGGCATAGTTTAAAGTGGCTAGTGATACATGTATTACATAAGGATACAGTCGATGATATAGAGTACAGTATATACGTATGCATATGAGATGAATAATGTAGGGTAAGTAACATTATATAAGGTAGCATTGTTTAAAGTGGCTAGTGATATATTTACATCATTTCCCATCAATTCCCATTATTAAAGTGGCTGGAGTTGAGTCAGTGTCAGTGTGTTGGCAGCAGCCACTCAGTGTTAGTGGTGGCTGTTTAACAGTCTGATGGCCTTGAGATAGAAGCTGTTTTTCAGTCTCTCGGTCCCAGCTTTGATGCACCTGTACTGACCTCGCCTTCTGGATGATAGCGGGGTGAACAGGCAGTGGCTCGGGTGGTTGATGTCCTTGATGATCTTTATGGCCTTCCTGTGACATCGGGTGGTGTAGGTGTCCTGGAGGGCATACACATACACATACACATGTTTAGCAGATGTTATTGTGGGTGTAGCGAAATGCTTGTATCGGGTGTCCTGTGACTTAAAAATGAGCAGGGCGTTGACCATTCTTTTACACCTCAATGGTGTTGACAAGCAGCTTTGGGAGGTTAGATTTGGTATTTGTAATTTTTCTACCCTCTAGTGGTATGCTATGGGAGAGCAGTGTTGTGTCAAACAGTCAACAACTCACTGATATATGAGGATAAATGTAATCTATCGCCATGCATATGTAATGAAATAAATAAATGGCGTTTTAAGAAATGTTATTGTAAAAGCTTTATGACAGATGAAGTGAAGTAAACATTGATTGCCAAAAGGCTACCTGACTGATTAAAAAGCACTTTACCTGAAAGCTTGGGGATAGGATGAAACGAGAGAGAGATGCAAATCCTGACCTTGTTTCTATCCCATCATGTAAATTGTTATGGCTGGGTGTGTGTGTGCGTGTGTATGTGTGTGTCCAGTTTACATGCAATTACTGAGTGAGATGGAATATCAGGTCATGAGGACACTTGTCATGGTTGAGAGAAGGTTTAGACTGAGTCACAACTGTAAATACCATATGAAATTACATACAGTATGCTGATGTTTTAGTATCTGGGTTACAGTTGACAGATGTTTTTCAATTTGTAAATTCTGTTTGACCGAATTGTGACACCTAATCAATAAAAGTTAATTTTGAGTGTGTCAAAGAACATTCCAGAACAACAATCTAACACTATCGGTCAGCATTAGAGTATGAAAGTAAGTTTAAATCATTGATTGTTTGCAAAATGTCACTAATACAAACATTACTACTCATGGTAGCTTTTAAACCAGCATTCAGGGCATTCTGAGCTTTGTTTGGTATTCTACAACAGGTTTAGCAAAGAAACAACAATGCTTTTAAGGAAGACAAAAGTTGATTCCACAAGCATGAGGCGCACCCAACAGCATAATTCTGACTCGAAGGTTCATTGGTTTTGGAATTACAATAACTTTGTCGTGGAACTTCTCAGAACCAAGTTGATCACACCAATGCTGCATACATACAGTTGAAGTCGAAAGTTTACATACACTTAGGTTGGAGTCATTAAAACTCATTTTTCAACAACTCCACAAATGTATTGTTAACAAACTATAGTTTTGTCAAGTCGGTTAGGACTACTTTATCTACTTTGTGCATGACACAAGTAATTTTTCCAACAATTGTTACAGACAGATTATTTCACTTACAATTCACTGTATCACAATTCCAGTGGGTCAGAAGTTTACATACACTAAGATGACTGTGCCTTTAAACAGCTTGGAAAATTCCAGAAAATGATGTCATAGCTTGAGAAGCTTCTGATAGGCTATTTGTCATCATTTGAGTCAATTGGAGGTGTACCTGTGGATCTATTATTTCAAGGCCTACCTTCAAACTCAATGCCTCTGCTTGACATCATGGGAAAATCAAAAGAAATCAGCCAAGACCTCAGAAAAAAATGTGTGGACCACCACAAGTCTGGTTCATCCTTGAGATAAATTTCCAAACACCTGAAGGTACCACATTCATCTGTACAAACAATAGTACGCAAGTATAAACACCATGGGACCACGCAGCCATCATACCGGTCAGGAACCGCTCTGTCTCCTAGAGATGAATGTACTTTGGTGCGAAAAGTGCAAATCAATCCCAGAACAACAGCAAAGGACCTAGTGAAGATGCTGGAGGAAACAGGTAAAAAAAGTATCTATATCCACAGTAAAACAAGTCCTATATCGACATAACCTGAAAGGCCGGTCTACAAGGAAGAAGCCACTGCTCCAAAACCACCATCAAAAAGCCAGACTACAGTTTGCAACTGCACATGGGGACAAAGATCGTACTTTTTGGAGAAATGTCCTCTGGTCTGATGAAACAAAAATTGAACTGTTTGGCCATAATGCCCATCATTATGTTTGGAGAACAAAGGGGGAGGCTTGCAAGCCAAAGAACACCATCCCAACTGTGAAGCACTGGGGTGGCAGCATCATGTTGTGGGGTGCTTTGCTGCAGGAGGAACTGGTGCACTTCACAAAATAGATGGCATCATGAGGAGGAAAATTAATTGGATATCTTGAAGCAACATCTCAAGACATCAGTCAGGAAGTTAAAGCTTGGTCGCAAATGGGTCTTCCAAATGGACATTGACACCAAGCATACTTCCAAAGTTCTGGCAAAATGGCTTAAGGACAACATAGTCAAGGTATTGGAGTGGCCCTCACAAAGCCCTGACCTCAATCAAGAACTGAAAAAGTGTGTGCGAGCAAGGAGGCCTACAAACCTGACTCAGTTACACCAGCTCTGTCAGAAGGAATGGGCCAAAATTCACCCAACTTAGTGTGGGAAGCTCCTGGAAGGCTACCCAAAACGTTTGACCAAAGTTAAACAATTTCAAGGCAATTCAACCAAATACTATTTGAGTGTATGTAAACTTCTGACCCACTGGGAATGTGATGAAAGAAATAAAATCTGAAATAAATCATTCTCTCTACTATTATTCTGACATTTCACATTCTTAAAGTAAAGTGGTGATCCTAACTGACCTACGACAGGGAATTTTTACTGGTATTAAATGTCAGGAATTGTGAGAAACTGAGTTGAAATGTATCTGGCTACGGTGTATGTAAACTTCTGACTTCAACTTTATTTCCTGGTAGGAAAACAAAATAAAATATTACAAACACGTTTTAGGGGGAGGGGGGGATCTCAGAATTATGCTTTTTATGTAAGCTAGGATGAATAAAAAAGTTATGCATTTAGGCTTCCACAGTAGCGTTAGGCTAAAGGAAACATTTCATCAAGATTCTACAAGGAGCCATTTGATGTTTGGTTTAATTGATAAAGAATTTTCAAAAGTCTACACATAGCAGTAATAACAAGAAGCAGACTGTACATCCTCATGACATATCTGACACATTATGTACAACAACTCAAGTAAGGTTCCCCCCTTTGGGTACTCTAACAAAAAATACAGTTAACCACTCTGAAACCAAGGAGCAACAAAAGTGCCAATTTGGGAGTGTTTGATGTTGGATGCCAGGAATCATTTCCAACTAAGCCCTCCATCAAAATAAGATCACACCACAAAAAGGACTTCAATTCTATCTTTAAACCACAGTCTAAATCTTAAAGGACAATCAGTCTTATCAGTCTAAATAGTCAATCAAAAATATCCATGCCACAGTGAATGGTGCTTTTTCCTCTTGAAATGTTCAAACTTTGCTGTAGTATACCGCCCATTCCCTCTTAGGCAAATCGGGAGCGTGATGGTTAGTATATCCATTTGGCCCTCCGCTGACTCCATGGACGTCTCCATTTGGTATGAGCCCTTCATGGGATTCTCCATCCGGTTGTTCCTTCCTCAGTGCCAGAGGCGGCTTACACGTGTGCCAATTCCACAGAACTTTATTCATATCGTCCTGGTCGCGGATCCCGAGAAGCTTGTCCTCGTCGCTCTTCTTCTTGTCATCATCATCATCGTCGCTATCGTCTTTGCTTGACCGGTGCTTGTGGAAGCTGCGCATGTCGCCGCTGATGCTCTCAAAGTACTGCTGGATGCAGACCTTGGCGAAGGTCTTGGCGTGCTCCTTGCACGTCTCGTCGAAGAGCTTGCGTTCGATGTCGACGTAGTGAGACCAGTATTTGGTCTTGAGGAAGGCAGCTTGGGTGAAGCAGGGTCGGATGGCTCGTATCATGAAGGCTGCTAAGGTCATCAGCAGCAGGAATACCCAGCCAAACGCCTACAGGGAAACACATGATGATAATACGTAAACAAAGACCTTGCTTTACCACTACAACTAACTTACTTTGAACCAATGGCCCGGTTTACACTTAGGTTGGGACAACTGATGTACAATGGATTGAACACAACAGTTATTTTGAAAGAGATTGTCTGCACCTAAATGTGAACTAGGTGAATATGGAAACTACCAACGACAACTTACCTGGGATATACACTTGATATATCTCGATGCCGCTTCTCTCGATATCACCTCGGGCTGATCGAAGATATTCTTGCATGGAATCTTCGCTAACATTTTAACAATCTCCACTTCCGTCATTCCCTCAATGAGGGTCGAATTCCCAAACTGACGAATGTCCAAGTTGACGCTGAACGCACACAGGAAGCTCTTCCCGTCCATAAGAGTCACAGATATCCACACCATGGGCGCGATCAAGGACCGCTGCGTGATCGAAACGAACATGTAACGAAGGATCGTCGGATCCTTCACCCTCTTCCCCGTCGGTCTTTTCCACTCCTCAGCTAACATCGAAACATTGTTATTCAACACGAACCCTAGTAGGAAGAACCATATAGGTGGGATAACCAGCAGTCCAATCCCGTAGGCGTAGTTGTACTCCGGGATACAAGGGCAGCTAAACTCGAAGGCTGAGTAGAGCTGGGCGCTAGCTAGGGCCATGATACCACAGATGCCATTCATGAAGGACTCCTGGTTGGATTGGAGGAACTGGAACATCATACGGAACTTATCCATCTCGAATGGTCTGCTGGTGGCGCCTTTTTTAAATGTACTGAGATCTGTAGAAAAAAAGATGGATCCAGTTGTTTGAAATCAATTTGATAGTGGTGCCTCTGAAGTATTCAAATCGGTGGGAAAACACAGAGGCAGATGTTAGAATTCAACAACAACAACAAAACATGTGACGGGGCCCAAAATGTGAAAGGCACTCAGTCATTTGATGTTGGAGAAATCTTGTAGCCCTGTGTCTGTGTAAATTTGCAACTCATAAAATGTAGACAAAGAAGTAAATGAAGATGTTGTTTACAAGTAGTACTGACTAAACAATTGAATCAATCTCACACTGCTTTATAATGAAACATCAATGGTTTGAGCGTCTGAAGAGCTCACAAATCATTGAAGAATGACTTATTTATTGAACAACTGGTAAATCAATGTTCAGTTTCATTCCAGCAAGTCAGAAATGGTTTGAGTGTCTGAAAAAGAGACTTAACAAAATAGACCGTCAGAAATCAATCATCTAAGTAACTGAAAAAAAGGCCTACTTACGTCACAATAGGCTTTTCTCCTCTTTCAAGTATGCAGGTGGTGAAATAATCTCAAATGATGATAAGGCAACAAATGGACGATCACAAATATGTCTTCAACTTCCCTTGATACTACACTCCAGCGTTGCCAAACCTCTTGGTATACTAACTCTCCTCTTTCTAGTAGGCAGTCTTTGATTAAATCAAGTTCCAAGTTCAATGAGCTCAAATGATGATAAGGCTGAAAATGTATGGCAAATAGTTCTCCAGGTACTTTTGGAATATTGTTGATTCTGATGCTCATTCAACCCTTCAAGAACAGTCTATGGGGATGTGGAATGGTAGAAAGCAAAGGCAAGGTCACGTCATCTGCCATCAGCTAGGCCCCTCCCTGTGAAGGCACCTAAACTCCTTTCTCTGTTGTACTGATGTAACAGGTTTCCCATCTCCCCCTCTCCATTGTCCCAAGAGCAAACATGTTACAGGCCCTAAAAAACAATTGGGCTACGGGTACTGCTTTGCAGACGTTAGTCTGACATTAGACAGTAATGACTCATGACTTTCAAGAAGAGGTGAGAACCACCTCAAACTAGAGCAACTAATATTTATTGTATTGTTATTCTACTATATGTCGGTCTGTGAAATGCATTTTTTTGGTCTACCTTTATATGCGTATATTCATATAAAGAAGAGGTTTGATACGTCTACTTGCAGTTGTCTGGACAAGATGAGGTGGTTTTCTGTCTCTAACCAGAGTGACACAGCTGAAATTCCCACAGCTGAGATGCAAAAATAGTTTCAGCCCATTCAAATGATCTGGGTTATTCTCTCTGAAATATTTGTTCACAGATTAATGAGTCACTGTTTCCACTTGGGAATCACAGTGATGTGACTGGTATCTCTGTATTTAACAATATTATTTATACACCAAATCCATTACTTTATAATTAATTATACCAGTACACATACTGCTGTCATCTTATATACATACCCTTAGTCACGTGACTTTTATTTTACAAAGTCAGTTAAGAACAAATTCTTATTTTCTAGGAACAGAACAGCCTTGTTCAGGGGCAGAACGACAGATTTGTACCTTGTACCTTGTCAGCTTGGGGATTTGAACTTGCACCTTTTCGGTCACTAGTCCACCACTCTAACCACTAGGCTACCCTGCCACCTCGTAAACCATATTACACAAGGTTTAGGCATCCTCTGTCCTGCCTTCCTGTGTTGAGTCTTACCTATACAATAGTAATGGGCTTTACGTGGCATCCAACTGCACCTAGGAGAATGAGGCACAGCCGGACAAACCAGTCAAAGCTAGCTAATACCAGTTCATACCCCACACGACCATATAAAAGCAAGTCATTTTCCATACATTGTTAGCTTTTGTTTGAACAGCATTGTTAATGTGAGGGTATGATCAAAAACATGGAATATTCTAGTATTCTACTCATGACATCACATAATGATATATTACTAATATCTGGTGTTGTCCTGCTATCCAGTAGTGTAAAGTACTTAAGTAAAAATACTTGAAAGTACTACTTAAGTAGTTTTTTGGGGTATCTGTACTGTACTATTTATTTTTTTGCCAATTTTTACTTTACTACATTCCTAAAGAAAATAATGTACTTTTTACACCATACATTTTCCCTGACACCCAAAAGTACTCATAACATTTTGAAAGGAAAAACGGTCCAATTCGCACACATATCAAGAGAACAGAGGTCATCTATACTGCCTTTGATCTGGCTCTCTAAACACAAATGCTTCATTTGTAAATTATGTCTGAGCGTCCCCCTGGATATCCACCAATAAAAATAAAAATGGTGCTGTCTGGTTAGCTTAATAATATAAGACATTTGAAATGGTTTATACTTTTACTTTTGATAAAGTACATTTACTTTTGATACTTATGTATATTTAAAACCAAATACTTACTACTCGAGTAGTATTTTACTGGGTGACTTCACTTTTACTTGAGTCATTTTCTATTAAAGTATCTTTACTTCTACTCAAGTATGACATTTGAGTACTTTTCCCACCACTGCCAGTAGCTTTAGATGTATATCAGTAGTAGAATCTTTCTGTACAGAAGGCAAAGGAATTTACTCAAACGAAGTTCAGTTTACTCTGAATTTACTCTGATAGACACAGAAGGATGTAGCAGACTGTGTCTTCTCCCTGGCTTTTTAAATGATGGTTGTAATAAAATAAAAATTAAAAGATACAATGATAACAGCGAATAACAATAAAAAGGACAATAGGCTAAACATGGTAACAATAACATGCTACAACCATTACGTCTCACTCAGAATAGCTACTGTGACGATAAGGCAGGAAGAACATTCGGTTTTAGAATACTGTAGTGCAGATGGTATAGCCACGTGTTCTACTGTGCACATTCTGTATGCACGAATGTGCGTTGATAATTGAGCGTGTCATGTTGACGTTAGCCAGTTGTCTGGTTTTTCCACAGCTAGAAGGTTTGCTCGCATGCGCATCGCACAGACGTCGATCTGTGCCCGAGCAAGAGCGCCTAGACATAAACTGGTGATAACACAGGCGAAGGACAAATCTACTGAATGCCAGTATCGTCATGTGAATTCCCATCATCATACCTGTATCATCTGCAGTGCCTAACTTGGGCAGGAGCTCACTGGAGTACCGGCACCTCACATGTTCTACTGCTTGAGCTCCTGTTCCTATCGTATCCTACCTGAGATACGTCTTTAGTTGGCTCTGCTTCCTCATGTACATGAAGCTCAAGGTCAAAAGTACATACAAAGTGAAAGTTCTGTGAGGCAGTAGAGAAATACGTTTAGCAGAACCTACACCACTCCAGGTTTAAACAAACACATGGGGAGCTATGCCTAACACACATTCAGGTTCTTAAAGTTTGGGTTGAGTGGATAAATAAAGTCAAAGTGTTGTATTATTTTCTCCTTCACCGTTAGTCAAAACCTCAGACTATCTTTTAAGCCAGGTCAAAGAGTACACAGGGTAACACAGTGAAATATACAAACAAAAACAGGTTTTGGTGCAGGGTCAAGGGGATCACTACCTAAACTAATTCAATTTCAAATCAAGATGCATCAAATATATTCTCTAACAACTGAGTCAGTCAAACACTAAAATGCCACAAGGCAATTTCCACTTAACAGCACCTTTCCCCTATGCAGCCATACCTTAAAAAAAAGAGACACTATTTAAAGAAACAGTCAACCACTGAAATTAAATCAAACTATATTTGTCTCATGCGCCGAATACAACAGGTGTAGACCTTACAGTGAAATGCATACTTACAAGCCCTTAACCAACAATGCAGTTAAGAAAAATACCTAAAGAAATAAGAAATAAAGTAACAAATAATTAAAGAACAGCAGTAAAATAACAATAGCGAGGCTATATACAGGGGGTACCGGTACAGTCAATGTGCGGGGGCACATTGAGGTAATATATACACACACGTGGGTTAAAGTGACTTATGCATAGATAATAACAGAAAGTAGCAGCAGCGTAAAAGAGGGAGGGGGGAGGGGCAATGCAAGTAGTCTGGGTAGCCATTTGATTAGATGTTCAGTAGTCTTATGTCTTGGGGGTAGAAGCTGTTCAGAAGCCTCTTGGAACTAGATTTGGCGCTCCGGTACCGCTTGCCGTGCGGTAGCAGAGAGAACAGTCAATGACTAGGGTGGCTGGTGTCTTTGACAATTTTTAGGGCCTTCCTCTGACACCGCCTGGTATAGAGGTCCTGGATGGCAGGAAGCTTGGCCCCAGTGATGGAACTGGACCATTCTAGTTTGTTGTTGATGTGGACACCAAGGAACTTGAAGCTCTCAACCTGCTTCACACAGCCCCGTCGATGAGAATGGGGGCGTGCTCTGTCCTCCTTTTCCTGTAGTCCACAATCATCTCCTTAGTCTTGATCGCGTTGAGGGAGAGGTTGTTGTCCTAGCACCACACGACCAGGTCTCTGACCTCCTCCCTATATGCTGTCTCGTCGTTGCTGGTGATCAGACCTACTGCTGTTGTGTCATCCGCAAACTTAATGATGGTGTTGGAGTCATGCCTGGTCATGCAGTCATGAGTGAACAGGGGGTACAGGAGGGGACTGAGCACGCACCCCTGAGGGGCCCCAGTGTTAAGGATCAGCGTGGCGGATGAATTGTTACCTACCCTTACCACCTGGGGGTGGCCGTCAGAAAGTCAAAGGGAAGTGTTTAGACCCAGGGTCCTTAGCTTAGTGATGAGCTTTGAGGGTACTATGGTTTTGAACACTGAGCTGTAGGCAATGAATAGCATTTTCACATAGGTGTTCCTTTGGTCCATGTGTGAAAGGGCAGTGTGGAGTGCAATAAAGACTGCATCATCTGTGGATCTGTCAGGGTGGTATGAAAATTGGAGTGGGTCTGAGGTTTCTGAGATGATGGTGTTGATGTGAGCCATGACCAGCCTTTCAAAGTACTCCATGGCTAAAGACGTGAGTGCTACGGGTCAGTAGTCATTCAGGCAGGTTACCTTAGTGTTCTTGGGCACAGGGACGATGGTGGTCTTCTTGAAACATGTTGGTATTACAGACTCAGACAGGGAGAGGTTGAAAATGTCAGTGAAGACACTTGATCAGCGCATGCTCGGAGTACACGTCCTAGTAATCCGTCTGGCCCTGCGGCTTTGTGAATGTTGCCCTGTTTAATGGTCTTACTCACATCGGCTGCGGAGAGTGTAATCACACAGTTGTTCGGAAAAGCTGGTGCTCTCATGCCTTGAAGTGAGCATAGAAGTATTTTAGCTTGTCTGGTAGGCAGGTGTCACTGGGCAGCTCTCAGCTGTGCTTCCCTTTGTAGTCTGTGATAGTTTGCAAGCCCTGCCACATCCGATGAGCATCAGAGCCGGTGTAGTATGGTTCGATCTTAGTCCTGTGTTGACGCTTTGCCTGTTTGATGGTTCGTCGGAGGACATAGCAGAATTTCTTATACATTTCCAGATTTCCAGAGTCCCGCTCCTTGAAAGTGGCAGCTCTACTCTTTAGCTCAGTGTGGCTGTTGCCTGTAATACCCCAACCAGAAGCGACGTATGTTTGTACGGTCACTGTGGGGATGATGTCATCGAGGCACTTATTGATGAAGCTAGTGACTGATGTGGTGTACTCCTCAATGCCATAGGGAGAATCCCGGAACATATTCCAGTCTGTACTAGCAAAACAGTCCTGTAGCTTAGCATCTGCTTCATCTGACCACTTTCTTATTGACAGAGTCACTGGTGCTTCCTGCTTTAATTTAGAGTTATGGTCAGATTTGCCAAATGGGGGGCGAGGGAGAGCTTTGTACGTTTCTCTGTGTGTGGAGTAAAGGTGGTCTAGAGTTATTTTCCCTCTGGTTGCACATTTAACATGTTGATAGAAATGAGGTAAAACAAATTTAAGTTTTCCTGCAATAAAGTCCCCAGCCACTAGGAGTGCCACTTCTGGGTGAGTGGTTTCCTGTTTGGTCTTAGTGCCAGCATCGGTCTGTAGTGGTATTTTGACAGCTATGAAAAATACAGATGAAAACTCTCTAGGTAGATAGTGTGGTCTACAGCTTATCATGAAATACTCTTCTATTCATGTCGTAGTTCAGCCACGACTCGGTGAAACATAAGATATCACAGTTATTAATGTCCGGTTGGTAGGATGAATGTGCTTTTAGCTCGTCCAATTTATTTTCCAGTAATACGGATGGCAAGGGCAGATTAGCCACTCGTCGGCGGATCCTCACAAGGCACCCCTAACTCTTTCCGCAATATCTTTGCCGCCTCTTCCTCGTGCGAATGATGGGGACGAGGGCCTGTTTGCGTGTCTGGAGTAAATCTCTCTCGTCCGACTCATTAAAGAGAAATTCTTCACCCAGTTCAAGGTGAGTAATCGCTGTTCTGATTTCCAGAAGTTATTTTCGGTCATAAGAGACGGTAGCAGCAACATTATGTACAAAATAAGTTATAAAAAATGTGAGAAAAAAAAATAGCATGGTTGGTTAAGAGCCAATGAAACGGCAGCCATCCTCTCAATTCAATTAGCAATGTAGAAGCATTCATAATAATCAATTCAATTAGCAAGGTAGAAGCATTCATAATAATCAATTCAATTAGCAAGGTAGAAGCATTGATAATAATCCATGGAGGCTCATTGTCACACCAGTGACAAGTTGAACCATTCTACCTTACAGTGAATGCCAAGTCAAAGTCTTCAGATTGTACTCTCAAAAAATGTTTAAATTATATTACATAGGATTTTTTTCCTACCAATGTACACAATCTACTCCACAATCTATTTCCAAAGTGAAAGAACAATTATAAAACATTTTCCAAATTTTGGGAGGGAGTACTGCATTTAAAAGCAAACTCATTATTTATTTTGATATCTCCCCTTTTGTGCATATTCAAATACTTTGCCGTCAACGGATAATATATGTATACAAAAATAATGTTGACACTAACATATAAAAGCATGCTGATGTCATTGACATTGAGATAACGAGTCAGATCTGCCTCTGTGTGCCATTATATTTTCCATTTTTGTGTTGGCAGCATCATGTTATGTGTATGCTTGCCACCGGCAGGGGCTGGGGAGTTTGTCAGGATCAAAAGAAATATGAAAGGAGCAAAACCCAGGTAAAAAGTTATAGGAATAGGAATAGAGTTGTATCATTCAGTGGGGAAATTACACAATGTTCTATGCAAAAGACACGCCAGATTAGCTTTCCAAGAGGTGTTGAGTGTTCCAGCCTCAGTCCTGACTTACATTTCAGAGACAAGGTATGAATATTGCTGTCCATGAATGAATTACAACTAAATTTACTGAGCTGGAGCAATTTTGACAATGGATAAATGTTGCCCTAAGACAGCTTTTCCCAAACTCGGTCCCGGGGAACCCAAGGGGTGCACGTTTGGGTTTTTTTCTTAGCATTACACAGCTGATTCAAATAATCAACTTATCATCAAGCTTTGATTATTTGAAGCAGCTGTGTAGCGCTAGTGCAAAAACCCAAACGTGTACCCCTAGTTTGGGAAACACTGCCCTAGGAGTTGTTTAAAGTTGGTAGAATCTTCTTCAAAACAATTCACAGCTGTAATGGCTGCCAAAAGTGCTTGGGGTGTTTAAAAAATATATATAAATATATATATAACTATTTGGAAAATGTTCTGTAATTCAATTTGAAAATGTGGAGTAGGTTGTGTAGATTGCAAAATGTGAATCCTTCACAAGCGACTGTATGTACAGTACCTCTATATTTGTCCCCGCTGTGTTGTGTCTGATGACCCTGATTCTTATCTGAACAGTACAGGAAGTGTGCGCTATCCGGTTTGCTCTGTGTATTGCAGAGGAAAGTGTCGCACAGCCACAGCACATGGGCAGGGTACTCACTCAGGAAATAAGTCAACCTACAACTGCATCTAAAATAGGAAGAGATAGCAGTGTTGCTGTGCAAGGATCTCTTTTTCGTTTCCTCCTCTACGGTACGTCCATAACGACAATTGCCGGGTACAACTAAATGTACAACTAGACTACTTATTCCAGTCAGGTAAGTGTTATTATTGCAACTTTTATTTTGATTGAGAAATAATGCTGTTTTGTGTGCATACTGAAGGAATTGACCAAAAGTTAGATGCTTTCGAGCCAACAAGGAAGTCCCCATCTCGGTCTCTCATCCACTCACTGTTCTTTATGCTTAGCATTGTAGTTTCTCAACTGATATGATACATCGTTATGGATTTCTGCTAAATCGGAATTTCACAGAACCTACCTGCACCTTTGATTTCATTGCACACACTGATGCACCCATCGAAGGTTTGGTATAATTTATCGTACTGTGTGTTAAAATCTCATATTGGACTTCACATGCGTTTTGAATGAGAAGGATGGAAAAATAGATATATATCAACATGGATATCATAGAATAGAAACCACATTTTTCAAATGTCTTATTCTACTCCACAGAGACAACGTTAAGGATGCAAGATACCATTCTTCGGGTGTTTGTGCTGGCAGTTAGTCTACTGTATCCCATCCCCAGAGAGGACAGAACAGGACAGGTTCAGGAGCAGGATGATCACATAATGGGCATGCAGGAGCGTGAAGATTGGCTGCTGAGGGAGAGGGCAAAGCTAGAACAGGAAGTGTCACCACTGGTAACCCAAGAGGAAGGGCCCATCGACCAAAAACCCTTACAACTTGAAGTACAACAGGCCGATCAAATTGACCAGAACCATTATCAAAAGGGCTTGGAAGAGACTCTCATCGAACAGAAACATTCTCAAGAGAACAAAGAGAAAGATGAAGAGAAAGAGGAGGGATCTCACATTGACCATAAGCTTTCACAAGTACACCAAGCTGTACCTAAGACAGAGCAAAACCAATCACCAGAGGACAAGAAACAGTCTACCGTTGGCCTCAACCTATCATTAACCCTTTCACAAGGACACGACCAAGAGCAGCATGCTTCGGACACAGAGGCATTTCACAATGACAAGAAGCTGTACCACTTGGACAAGGACATGGCGAATGTCAATCAACAGTGGCCACAAGTGGTCCAGACTGGTAGTTGCAATAGTGACCAACAGACATCACGAGAGCGTCAGGAAGAGTCTCAGGTCGACCAGCAGCAATCTAAAACAGACCAGGAAGCAGAACAGGAGGTGTCACCTATCTTCAGTACATCATCAGAGGGGAACCAGCAAGAGCATCTCACAGACCAGCCGTCTAACACACATCAGGAAGTAAAAGTACCACCCAGCCTCAGAAAGTCAGACGACCAGCAACATCTCACAGAACAATATAACACAAACCAGGAAGAGACACCGATTCTCAGCGAAGCATCAAAGGATGACCAGCAGCAGGAGCATGTCACTAATATCATAGACTCGGAGAGCGACTACACCTGGTACCTATGGAACGCATACTCCCTCATCTCTTTTGTTCATTTCTCCATTAAATTCTTCAGAAGACGTTCACAGAAGAAGCCCCATCCAGGAGAGATCATTCAGGAGGATATGGAAGACATTTCTGTCGTGAAAAACCTCTCGGCTGACGTTCCTCTACCGGACCGTGATACACTCAACCGTTTTTACGACAAATGTGTCAAAGTCTCACCCAATGAGAGCTGGAGGGTGACTGAGTTTGTGGAGGGTTTTGCTAATGACCTATTAGAAGCCATGAGGAGCATGAGTGATGTGGAGGTTGGCATGGTGATTGAAGACTTTGTGGTGGAGAGCAGGATCAGTTCCCTTGTGTGTGACATCATAGTCCCCATTGCCCCGTTAGAGCCATACAGTTTCCAGTTTCAACTCTGGTGTAACCAGGCTATTGATGATATGCCACCTGAAATGGAGGGCTGTGGTAGAGTCAAAATGGTGGATGGTGGTGTGAACCAAAATGGCTGCCCATGTCACACAGCTGCCATAGGAGATGATGATATGCTATGCCTGCTGTGTTGTGGCAATGAGAAAGTCAAAGTGGTGAAAGTCACTGATGTATTGGATAATGCCCTTTGCTCAAAACACACCCCTTACCTGGCCAAAACCCAGGTTACCAAATGGTTCCAGACCACGATTAGAAAAGCTTGGGGACAGATATCCCACAAATACGAATTTGAGCTGACATTTCGCAATATGGACGCCCCAGGAGCTCTGATGGTTCGATTCAGATCAGGGAAGGTGATAGCCTTCGATATGGCTCCCGTGGTGAAACTCAAAGACACTGAAGCTTATTTCACCATTTCTCCTTCCACCCCAACTACGAACAAATCCTTGGACACATACTGGAGCCTCTCGTTGACCACTTACGAGGACCACTTCCTGAAGTATCTGACCAATCACCTGCCTGAAAACTCCTGCCACATTCACTGCCTTGGAATTGTAGCGTTCCTTCACAAAAAGCAAACGGGCCTCACAGGCAGAAGTATCCTGACAGATCATCACTTCAAAACAGTGTTAATTCACTTGCTTTTGAGTAAAGAGCCTTCTGACTGGTACCCTGAACACTTGGCTAGCAGGTTACGTGATGCATTGAGCTTCCTAGAAAATAGCCTTCAGGGCAGGAAGTTGCTTCACAGCTTTATTGGAAAGCCTCTGGTTCCAAGTGAGATTGGACTCCCTGCTGTATTTAGTGATGCAGAGCCTGTAAACCTCTTCCGCCCTCTTGGGGTACAAAATGGCAGCTACACCAAGACTGTAAAGCACTTGCAAGAGATGCTCAGGAACTCTTCCATGCTGATACAGGAGTATTTGCCAAAGCCAAAGGAATGCAATGGTCTGGACAAAACTTCAACTGGCATAGAGTGTTGAACAATTTAAGGTTTATACTGGACAATTAACTGTAAAGATGCCAAATCTAAAATGACATGAGGAAACAGTGATTTCATGTTATTGAAATGCAACTGAAAAGTTCCACCCCACCACCAAGACCCAAATAAATGCTTTTGAAGTTACCCGAAATACTTTAGAATTTTTCCAACGTGGGCCAAAACTACATTTAAGTGATTTCCTATAGTCCAATTGAAAAAGTAAAAATATTTCCAAATACCAAACAGACCTGGGGTCAACTGCGTGGTAGTATATACACTGAACACAATAGTTAGATCATAGATCAGTAAATTGAAATACATTAGGCCCCAAGCTACATATTTCACAGGACTGGGCAGGAGCACAGCCATGGTGGGCATTCCCACACCCACCAACTTGGGAGCTAGGCAGAGCCAGGCCAAGCCAGTAGCAATGAGTTTCCCCCCACAAGAGGGCTTCATTACACAGAAGTACGCCATTTATCAGCTGTCTGAGTGGCTGGTCTCCAATGACCCTACAGATGAAGCTGGATGTTAAGGTCCCGGGCTGGTATAGTTACTCATGGTCTGCAGTTGAGGCCAGTTAGACAATGCCCAGTGTTCTAAAATGTGCGGTAGTTTATGGTAGTGAAATTAACAAAACTCTGGCAAACGCTCTGGACACAATTTAAACATTGTGGTCGTGTGACAACTGCATATTTATGAGTGTTTTTTTGTTCCCATCACAAGGTCCACCTGTGTGATGATCATGCCATTTAATCAGCTTCTTGATTTGCCACACCTGCCAGGGTGATGGAGTACCTTAGCAAAGGAGAAATGCTCAAACATGGATTTCAACAAATGTGAACACTTGAACTAAGCTTTATACGTATGGAACATTCCTGGGTTCTTTCATTTCAGCTCATGAAATTAAGTTCACATGTTGGATTTATATATTTGGGGATTTTAAAAATTATATACCAATAATTTCCAAATGCATTCCAATATTCAACTACTTCAAAATAAATATCACCAAATATGTCTGAAAGTAATATTTGAACCTAGTTCTGCCTGGACCTCTGCAGCCATTTTGAATGAACTCAATACACATGATAGTTTAAAAAGTTTATTTTATCAAAAGCATTGTCCACTGCTCATCAAACCCTCCCAACAGCACCTGAAACCATGAGGGAAAAACACTATTACTTTCAGAAATGTTCTTATATTAACATGAAACATTCTTAAGAATTAAGCAGAGGGACTGAGTACCTTCAGTAGCCCCATCGTTGAAGGTTTCCATGCTCCACGTTTTATTTTTAGCATGTTCGTCATGGGCCATCGTCATAAAATGACTGGTCACAGTTTGTGCGTGAGCTATGAGAGCATTATCAGATCAGTATTGCATTTCCAGATTACGGTCAAACAAACCAGAAAGTAAAATAACAATGGTGGTATGAATGCCCGGGTTAAGTCCTCAAAAATGGCTTCCCATTCCCTAATGTGCTCAGATGAAAGGGTTGGTGACAATGAGACAAGACATTACTGGTCATGAACCAGGCCTATGCTCACCGGAGGGTTGTAGAGAAGGAGAAGGACAAGAACCGACACAGCATGAGCAAACCGCAGCTTCACCATACAGTTCCACCCACCTAGGACAATCACAGCCAATATTAGTTAACCCTCATAGCAAGGAGTCCCTCAGAACTCAATCAATCAGGTGAACCTACTTTTTAGTCTTTGTGTCATAGTTGCAGGACTTGGAACTTGGAGTTGGAGTGACATTTCCCGTACTTATTTCACAGTGCAAGTGGAGTTTCTGGAAGAAAATAAAAGTATGTTCTTTAAGGTGCATTACTGTAGGACTATAGTATTAAAGAAGCAAACCATCATGATTAGTTGTTTGGAGATTCACACATGAGTCAGACCTGATTGTCCAGGCCCTGGAAGATGAAAGCTCCAACAGTGAACCTCAAAGCATTGTTGGTTGTGTGTGACAGGAACTTTGACTGGACAGTATTCTTGCCATCCACCATGCATCTAGTGAAGAGAAGATTATGCACTTAAATCTAATCCCTCCAATGTGGGACAAGGTTCACCCGCTGGTTCTTATTCTCACCTTGTAAACCAGGGACTGAGTTACAAAAGACACTAGGGCTGTGTTACACAGGCAGACAGTTCTGAGTTCTCTTGGTTGAGGTTTAACAGCCGTTGGCATCCAATATATTGCGTTACCACCCCCAACCGAATTATAGGTCCAGTACACTGATACAAAATGGGAACCAAAAACACTGATTACACAATTTTAACCTCATCTGAGCCTTCCCCAGGACAGTGGGCTGAGAGGACAGGACACTACCATGCTACACGTGTCCCCGCCACCTTACTGAAGCACATGCAACTCAATGGCCTATCCCTCTGTGCTGTCGGACATCCCATTCACAGGAATCCTCAGATTTGCTCACCCTTGACCCATTCTCTACTTCACTCCCTCAGCATTCGACACCGCTCTGACTAGCCACCGAACACTTGATCCCCAGCAACATGTGCACCCTACAGTTGACCACTTTATCCAACGAAACTACACTTATCTCCCTTGCCCTTCTGCACACTTCCACATCTTGGAATCTCCCTCCTACACACTGACAGGACCATAAATGTTGCAGCTGAAACAGCAGTGGATTTGCCACAAAAGCGCCAACAGGATAAGTGATACATCCTAACATGATCTTGTCAGGTAAAGACTGACAACTCAAAAGGACTGAGTGACACCGTGTCGCCCCCGGGTCTGCATCGCACCAAACTTCACAGGAATCGTCAACTTCCATTGCGCCACCTCTACACTTAACACTAACCCAGAATTCACTCCCTTCAATGGTGCGCAAAGACAGACTATACTAGTTGTCACACAGAGCGCCTGCTTCCTCTGATCTAAAGAAACACAATCACAAGTCCACTTCACCTACTCAAAAGCACACCCTCTTTCCCACCCATGGATCAGCCAAAAGACCTGGTTCCATCCTCTTAAAATCTGTTCTACTGGACCAAAATGCATCTTTATCATAACCATGCCCTCAACACAAGGCTCATGCTCCTCACAAACCTTTACCCCTTCAATTTCACCTCCATAACTCGAACTGGCATCTGGCCCACTTTCAACTTGACAGTCTTCCTCAACATATCCCTTTCCCTGTTATTGCTAGAGTAATTCAAAACCATCCTCTGCCACCATTTGCCTTTAAAACCTTTCCTTCCAATCCTCTTCCCTTAACCAATTACCCGACTCCTGAAAATCCTACATTTTCCCAAGCTGAAATGTCTTCAGGCTTTGGGAGACATGCTAAGCTCTGTACTCCCACTGCAAACTTCAATTTCACCAATCAGATAAGTTCTGAAAAAGACGTGATTGGTCTTTCAACCAAATTAGTGGACAAAATAGAGTTAGACTGCCTGTGTAAACTGCCCAGCTGTGGAATCTAGCCAATTAACAAGAAATTAACCACCAGGAACAAGATAAATTGTAGTTCTATTACAAAGAGGTTTTACCCATAGTTGTCGACCACAGTGTATTTGAGAGTGGAGTTGGGGCTAGCAGTCACGTAACAGTTGTTAATATACACCCGCCGATGCAAAGAAATAGTGGGAACTTTGGCCTCAAAGTACATTGGTTGTCCAATGATATAGGTTTTATTTCCAGCGAGCTTGTTCCATGATTCTGAAGAGAAAGAATAGAGTTAAAGTTTAATACTGCAAGTGTATTCTGATTTGGGTGACATCTGTCAAGTCAACTCACCATCATAAGATGTGAGGGTGACGCCAACCTTTGATTTAAGGACCTTGAAGACTTTCCCCAACAAACGAGGATGAAAGCCAAACTTGTAAGAGTGGTGGATCCTGTAGAAAATGGCCGTTAGTGCAGTCAGACACTCAAATAATATCCAGACTAGCATACTACCTAGTATGGAGCCATGTGTAGGATATGCTAGTGTGGACATTGGAACGTAGCCACCAAATGTGAAATCATGATGAAGTGGTTCACCGATTGTAGCGGCATTCGATGTGAACCGAGAATGGCAACTCCCTCACAATACCGCCTATGGCCTCTGGCTCGTACTTCAGCACGTTGGAGTAGGAAATATAATCAGCGGTACACTGGAATAGGAGGGGAAAAAAAACAAACTCTAAAAACCACCAATACATTTAAACATACTCAATCACTACAGCCATGGAAATACAATCCCTTCAGACAGTCGCAATTGGACTGGATCACTCAGGGCATACATTTGATGTCTGAGTGACAGGGGATTGTATTTCTGATGGCATTGGTAGCCAACCTTTCTATGGAAGCTACAGCTTTTGATGTTGTAGAGCATGTAGTAGTGTTCCGCGGTGGATTTGTTGACTTTGCATTTGTGGAGTTTGAGGTACTTGCAGGCGTCGGGGTTGGTGAAGGCGTCCTTTCTGATTCTCACATAAATCCTGTCGAGGTGGCACAGGACCTCAACCTTCTTAGAGTGAGCTGGAGGAGTGGTGGGAGGAGAGGCGGTGGGCAGCAGGATGTGCTTGACTGAGGGGGGCAGCGGCCTGAACTTCCCTTCAGGCTTGAAGACATTCGCTTGGTCCTCAGAAGCACGAATAGGGATGTATACTGGTAGCTTCAGATAGTCTGGCTTACGAGAATGCTCCAACATGGGACTGGCCACGATTTGGGAACGAGATCTGACCTTGGGTTCAGAGTCGTCATCAAACCTCAATCGCTCTGTCTCATCCCACAGAACTTCAGAGTCATTCCCATCATCAACAGCTAAAGGGAAGCCCTTACCTGACAAACAATACACAGAGGAGTAACTCAGGAGCAAAAGCACCAATTTCACCACCATCTTGCCCTTCACCACCAAATCTCTCTCTCAACTAATCCAGAACAGTGGCAAGGTGCATGAGAGAACCACCATTTGCTTGTGTGTTTTATATACTAGCTACAGCACCCAAGTAATTGCAACACCTGGTGCTGACTTTAATCAGTAGCAGAATCAACCAATCAGCAGTCACCAGAGCCCAGTTTTTCAAAAGTTGTATGATCATAGTTTCATTTTAAAGCAGCCATAAATCGCCTTGTGACGGGGAATGGACGTTTATTATGTTCAACAGGGAGGGGCAGTTGAAAGTAAGATTCACAATAAAAGGTTTTATTGTTGAAACCTTTCTAGCCTGTCTATCTATGGGTGACAGGGTTGACGTCATGTTTGACCCACTGACGTTTCCACCACAAAATGGGCCAAAAGAGTAGAACCAGCCCACCTGCTTTTATACTATAGTTTGACTATAAGTTGTTAAATGTTTCTTATGAAATAAATATTTTAAAATAAATTGTTTCACTACGTTGAAACGAGAGCTCAGTTCAGAGTTGACCTTAAAATGAGGGACAGATGCATATTAAATCACATTAAATGAATAATAATCTTCAGAAATTAATTTGTCAAAGCAACAAAATAACAAAGCAACAAAATAACTAGGGCTTTACAATGATGGTGGACTCTTGGAGAAATGTTGGTATTAAGTGGGAACCAACTGAAGCTAGGACAGCAGAGTCCCTACACATCTTCCGAAAACATCTGAAACCCTACCTCCTCAAACAATATCTTAAAATCTTTCATACAAGTCAGAGGGTGCACAGTCACATGTCAAAATTAGGAATTTTGGCACTTTAGCAAGTCATTATCCATATAAAAAAATCTGCTTATTAAATTATCCATGTGGTCTATATTAAAGGGCAATTCAATTAATAGAACAGGCTTTTAAAATTCAATATTGGTGCACAATTTTCACCCTACTTAAAATATCAAACGGAAGCAAATGGCACTCATTTCGTGGAATGACCCAAATGCTGGAAGAAGTAAATCGTCAACCTTGGCTTTATACCTGTACAGACCATAAACTCCAGGTGGCAGTGTGCACCCTTTCAGTTTGTTTACCAACTCAAAGAAGTAGTAGAAGAAGAAAATGGGCTACTTCAAAATGGAGATGAGATGGCCTCAATGGTGCCACAATGTTGCGTCACAGAGAGAACAAGGAGCCAGATGTTTCACCATAAAATCTTAAGCATCTGGTTGGAATTTCCGCTTGGTGGGGAGAGGAGGCCAAGTGGCCGGCAGTGGGAGCGAGATGGAACTGGGCCGACATTTGGCTGATTTTCTCATCGAAGAAAAGCCCGATCTCAATACAGTTTTCTGTTCCCAAAACTATGATCTGTTATGAACAGAGTACACTACGTTTTGTAGATGTGACCCTTTGCCAAAGTTTTAAAAAATTACATTGTTTACATCGAATTTAGTTATCGCACACTTCACAGAGAAGGCACTCTCTTCTTCTTTGTCTTCTTCTTCCGTGGGGTTTAATGGCGGTTGTCATCCAATATGTTGCATTACCGCCCCCAACTGGACTCCAGTAGAAGAAAAAATATATATAGAAATAGTGGCATGAGGTATAAATGCACAGTGAATAACAATAACGAGTAAAAATAACATGAGTATATACAGGGAGTACCAGTACCTAATCGATGTGCAGGGGTACGAGGTAACTGAGGTAGCTATGTACAGTTGAAGTCAGACGTTTACAAATACCTTAGCCAAATACATTTAAACTCAGTTTCTCACAATTCCTGACATTTAATCCTTGTAAAAATGCCATGTTTTAGGTCAGTCAGGAACACCACTTAATTTTAAGAATGTGAAATATAAGAATAATAGCAGAGAGAATGATTCATTTCAGATTTTATTTCTTTCATCACATTCCCAGTGAGTCAGAAGTTTACATACACTCAATTAGAATTTGGTAGCATTGCCTTTAAATTGTTTAACTTCAGTCAAACATTTCAGGTAGCCTTCCAGGAGCTTCCCACAATTAGTTGGGTGAACTCTTGGAACATACCTCCTGACAGAGCTGGTGTAACTGAGTCAGGTTTGTAGGCCTCCTTGCTCGCACACGATTTTTCAGTTCTGCTCACAAATTTTCTGTGCGATTGAGGTCAGGGCTTTGTGATGGCCACTCCAATACCTTGACTAGGTTGTCCTTAAGCCATTTTGCCACAACTTTGGAAGTATGCTTGAGGTCAATGTCCATTTGGAAGACCCATTTGCGACCAAGCTTTAACTTGTACTGATGTATTGAGATGTTGCTTCAATATATCTACATACATTTCCTACCTCATGATACCATCTATTTTGTGAAGTGCACAGTCCCTCCTGCAGCAAAGCACCACCAAAACATGATGCTGCCACCCCTGTGCTTCACGGTTGGGATGGTGTTCTTCGGCTTGCAAGCATCCTGCTTTTTCCTCCAAACGTAACCATGGTCATTATGGACAAACAGTTCTATTTTTGTTTCATCAGACCAGAGGACATTTCTCCAAAAAGTACGATCTTTCTTCCCATGTGCAGTTGCAAACCGTAGTCTGTCTTTTTTTATGGCAGTTTTGGAGCAGTGGCTTCTTCCTTGCTGTCGATATAGGACTCATTTTTACTGTGGATATAGGTAATTTTGTACCTGTTTCCTCCAGCATCTTCACAAGGTCATTTTCTGTTGTTCTGTGATTGATTTGCACTTTTCGCACCAAAGTACGTTCATCTCTAGGAGACAACGCATCTCCTTCCTGAGCGGTATGAAGGCTGTGTGGTCCCATGGTGTTTATACTTGCGTACTATTGTTTGTACCTTCAGGTGTTTGGAAATTGCTCCCAAGGATGAATCAGACTTGTGGAGGTCTACAATTCTTTTCCTGAGGTCTTGGATGATTTCTTTTGATTTTTCCCATGATGTCAAGCAAAGAGGCATTGAGTTTGAAGGTAGGCCTTGAAATACATCCACAGGTACACCTCCAATTGACTCAAATGATGACAATTAGCTTCAGAAGCTTCTAAAGCCATGACATCATTTTCTGGAATTGTCCATTCTTTTTAAAGGCACAGTCAACTTAGTGTATGTAAACTTCTGACCCACTGGAATTGTGATACAATTTAATTATAAGTGAAATAATCTGTCTCTAAACAATTGTTTAAAAAATTACTTGTGTCAAGAACAAAGTAGATTTCCTAACCGACTTTCCAAAACTATAGTTTGTTAACAATAAATTTGTGGAGTGGTTGAAAAATGAGTTTTAATGACTCCAACCTAAGTGTATGTAAACTTCCGACTTCAACTGTACATATAGGTAGGGGTAAAGTGACTAGGCAACATAATAGATAATAGACAGCAGCAACATATGTGATGAGTGTAAAAGTGTGTGTGTGTGTGTGTGTGTGTGTGTGTGTGCGTGTGTGTGTGTGTGTGTGTGTGTGTGTGTGTGTGTGTGTGTGTGTGTAGCGTCAATATGCATTTATGTACGTGTTTTGTGTGTGTGTTAGGTTAGCCATTTGATTAGCTATTTAGCAGTCTTGATTAGCAGTTTTATGGCTTGGGGTAGAAGCTGTTCAGGGTCCTGTTGGTTCCAGACTTGGCACCCTGGTACCGCTTGTCGTGCAGTAGCAGTGAGAACAGTCTATGGCTTTGGCAAGCGGTGATGCAGGAGTGAAGTCGGCGGAGGTGCATCTGCAACAGTTTCTGAAGTTCAGTTGCACCCCCTTTGCCCTCAGAACAGCCTCAATTCGTCGGGGCATGGACTCTACGAGGTGTCAAAAGCGTTTTACAAGGATGCTGGCCCACGTTGACTCCAATGCTTCCCACAGTTGTGTCAAGTTGGCTGGATGTTTTCGTGACCTGATTTGTATTGCAATGGTGATCAATGGCACGGCTAAAGTGGAGGGAAAGTCCAGGAGGATGGACATTATTGTGGATGCTGGGACTAAAACATTTCTCAGGGAGCCGGGACGGATTAATGCAGGGGTTTACTGGGACTGAATTACCAACATTTAACATTTTTCACATTTTAGTCATTTAGCAGATGCTCTTTTCCAGAGCGACTTACAGTTAGTGCATTCATCTTAACATACAGTAACAAGAAAAGGTATGTGAACCCTTTGGAATTACCTGGATTTCTGCATAAATTGATCATCAAATTTGAAGTGATCTTAATCACTTCTCTAAGTCACAACAATAGACAAACATAGTTTGCAAACACAGTTTGCTTAAACTAATAACAGATATCTATATTGAATACATAATTTAAACATTCACAGTGTAGGTTGGAAAAAGTATGTGAACCCCCTTAGGCTAATGGCTTCTCTAAAAGCTATTTCGAGTCAGGAGTCAGCTAACCTGGAGTCCAATCAATGAGAAGAGATTGGAGATGTTGGTAAGAGCTGCCTTGCCCTAGAAAAAAACACTCATAAAATGTGAGTTTGCTATTCACAAGAAGCATGGCCTGATGTGAGCCATGCTTCGAACAAAATAGATCTCAGAAGACCTAAGATTAAGAATTGTTGACTTGCATAAATCTGGAAAGGGTTAGCCTTGATGTTCATCAGTCCACTGTAAGACAAATCGTCTATAAATGGAGAATGTTCAGCACTGTTGCTACTCTCCCTAGGAATGGCCGTCCTGCAAAGATGACTGCAAGAGCACAGTGCAGAATGCTCAATGAGGTTAAGAAGAATCGTAGAGTGTCAGCTAAAGACTTACAGAAATCTCTGGAACATACTAATATCAGTCTAAACCTTTGCACATACACTGCTGCCATCTAGTGGCCAAAATCTAAATAGCAACTTAACTGGAATAATACATTATGGCCTTTATTTTGCATTTCAAAGATGACGGTACAAAAAAAATACAAAAGAATGGTTGGTTTTTTCTTTGTATTATCTTTTACCAGATCTATTGCGTTGTATTCTCCTACATTCCTTTCACATTTCCACAAACTTCAAAGTGTTTCCTTTCAAATGGTATCAAGAATATGCATATCCTTGCTTCAGGACCTGAGCTACAGGCAGTTAGATTTGGGTATGTCATTTTAGGTGAAAATGTAAAAAAAGGGGTGGATCCTTTTAAGATACTGTTTGAAGAGGTAGGGTTTCAGATGTTTTCAGGAGATGGGTAGGGACTCTGCTGTCCTAGCTTCAGTTGGTTCCACTATTCGGGGGTCAGGAAAGAAAAGAGCTTGGACTGGTCTGAGCGTATACAGTGTATTCAGAAAGTATTCAGACCCCTTGACTTTTTCCACGTTTTGTTACGTTACAGCCTTACTCTAAAATGGATTAAGTTGTATTTTTTTCCTCATCAATCTACACACAATACCCCATAATAACAATTTTTGCTAATTTATGAAAATGTTTAAAACTGAAATATCACATTTACAGTAGTATTCAGACCCTTTATTCAGTACTTTGTTGAAGCACCTTTGGCAGTGATTACAGCCTCGAATTTTCTTGGGTATGACGTTACAAGCTTGGCACACCTGTATTTTGGGAGTTTCTCCCATCTTCTCTGCAGATCCTCTCAAGCTCTGTCAGGTTGGATGGGGAGCGTTGCTGCACAGCTATTTTCAGGTCTCTCCAGAGAGTTTCGATGGGGTTCAAGTCCGGGCTCTGGCTGGGCCACTCAAGGACATTCAGAGACTTGTCCTGAAGCCACTCCTGTATTGTCTTGGCTGTGTGCTTAGGGACATTGTCCTGTTGGAAGCTAAACTTTTGCCCCAGTCTGAGGTCCTGAGTGCTCTGGAGCAGGTTTTCATCAAGGTTCTCTGTATTTTGCTCCATTCATCTTTCCCTCTATCCTGACTAGTCTCCCAGTCCTTGCCACTGAAAAACATCCCCACAGCATGATGCTGCCACCACCATGCTTCACCATAAGGATGGTCCAGATGTGACACTTGGCACTCATGCCAAATAGTTCAATCTTGATTTCATCTGACCAGAGAATCTTGTTTCTCGTGGTCAGAGTCTTTAGGTGCCTTTTGGCAAACTCCAAGCGGGTTTTGTGCCTTTTACTGAGGAGTGGCTTCTGTCTGGCTACTCTACCATAAAGGCCTGATTGGTGGAGTGCTGCAGAGATGATTGTCCTTCTGGAAGGTTCTCCCATCTCCACAGAGGAACTCTGGAGCTATGTCCTTCCCCAGATCTATGCCTCGACACGATCCTGTCTCTGAGCTCTATGGACAACTCCTTCGACCTCATGGCTTGGTTTTTGCTATGACATGCACATCAACTATGGGACCTTATATCGACAGGTGTGTGCCTTTCCAAATCATGTCCAATCAATTGAGTTTACCACAGGTGGACTCCAATCAAGTTGTAGAAACATCTCAAGAATTATCCATGGAAACAGGATGCACCTGAGCTCAATTCGAGTCTCATAGCAAAGGGTCTGAATACTTATGTAAATAAGGTATTTCTGTTTTTTGTTTTTTTTATAAATTGGCAAAAATGGCAAAAAAAACAGTTTTTGCTTTGTCATTATGGGGTATTGTCTGTAAATTGTTGAGGGGGGAAAATAATTTGATCAATTTTAGAATAAGACTGTAACGTAACAAAATGTGGAAAAAGTCAAGGGGTCTGAAAACTTTCAGAATGCACTGTATACGGCTTGTTGCATCGGGGCTATATACATATAATCCATAGAAGGGTTATGGAACCTCTCACCCTGGCAACTTGACTATTCATCTCATGGGTACACTAGCAATGGCTGCCAGTCCTGACTTGAATGGGAACTGCCATCTGTGGATAATATTTATATGGTTGGGTATAGCTGTTTGCCTTTTGCAAATTTAAAAATATAAAAAAAACGTACAGTTTGGAAAGCAAATGCCTACTTTTGACAAGAGAAGACTAACCTGTCTGTAGAACTAATAGTAAAAAATGTTTCTCAACAACTCCCGTTATTTTGCAAACAGCAGCACTGTTTTTCAAAGTAGGTGACCTCATCTTGAGACAGGCTATTGCCAAGACTCGTGCATCGGCCATCACCGTGAGTAGTAGCATATGGCTTCGTCTTCATTATTAGGTGAGTCAGTGTGCCATTGGAAATGTTATTTAGTAGCCTGCTGTAGCCTATAATGTTCCCCATGTGTGAAAATCCTAAAAACACCTCAGCTCAACTGTAGCCTACGCCACAGCGCAAATGTTGTTATAGTTTTATTATAAAGGGGCTATTTCTTCAACAGTAATTGTACTGCGCATCGAATTGCATCTTGGTGCATGGATTTATATACAGTACGAGAAGAAGAAGAAGAAGTCTTGGCCAAAGCATCCATGGAATTGTTACATGAATTTGAAAGTGCGGCAAGTGAAGTGTGTGACAATGAGTGGAACATGGTGAAATCAAAGAATGGAAACAAAACGAGCTATTCAAATAAACTTGTATCTGTCACATACACATATTTAGCAGTTGTTATTGTGGGTGTAGCGAAATGATTGTGTTCCTAGCTCCAACAGTGCAGTAATATCTTACAATACAAGTACACGACAATAAACACAAATCTAAAAAGTTAAAGAATGGAATTAAGAAATATTTAAATATTAGGACTACCAATAAATATATGATGAGATGTATAAATATTATGGACAGTATATGAATAGAATATGTAGTATACCTGGGATAGAATAGTATATGTACAGCAATAGTTGAATAGGATAGAAAAGCAGGGTGATTTTGTTTATATTTTAAAAAATGTTGATAATTTGTATGATTTTTTTCACCCCACTTTGTTTCCTTTTAGGGATCCTTATTATCCACCCGCACAGTAGGTAGCTTTATGCAAATCAAATTGTTGCGAACGCCATTATACCAGAGAAGAAGAAGAAAAAAAAGAAGAAGAAGAAGAAGAAGAAAACCGGCAAACTGGATGTAAGGATATATAAGTATCCTGTAGGAACTTTTGTGCCGAATACATTACGTTGTTACAGGTGTCAAGCATATGGGCATGTGGCAGCAGTGTGTAGGAGGGAGGTTCCTAGGTGTGAGAAGTGACCAGAAGGGCATGAGACAAAGGAATGTGTAGCATTGGAGAAAGTAGTGGTACACTTGAAGTAGGAAGTTTACATACACTTAGGTTGGAGTAATTAAAACTTGTTTTTCAACCACTCCACAAATTTCTTGTTAACAAACTATAATTTTGGAAAGTCGGTTAGGACATCTACTTTGTGCATGACATAAGTCTTTTTTCCAACAATTGTTTACCAACAATTGTTTACAGTTATTTCAAAACTCACTGTATCACAATTCCAGTGGGTCAGAGGTTTACATACACTAACTTGACTGTGCCTTGGAAAATTCCAGAAAATGATGTCATGGCTTTAGAAGCTTCTGATTGGCAAATTGACATAATTTGAGTCAATAGGAGGTGTACCTGTGGATGAATTTCAAGGCCTACCTTCAAAACCAACTTATTGTGGGAAGCTCCTGGAAGGCTACCTGAAACATTTGACCCAAATTAAACAATTTAAAGGCAATGCTACCAAATTCTAATTTAGTGTATGTAAACTTCTGACCCACTGGGAATGTGATGAAATAAATAAACACTGAAATAAATCATTCTCTCAACTTATTCTGACATTTCACATTCTTAAAATAAAGTGGTGATCCTAACTGACCTATAGCATTTTTACAAGGATTAAATGTCAGCAATTGTGAGAAACTGAGTTTAAATGTATTTGGCTAAGTTGTATGTAAACTTCCGACTTCAAATGTATGTGTTAATTGTAGTGGTGCCCATGGGGCTGGGGATCAGAAATGTCTTGTGCGAGGCAGGTTGAGGTTTCCAGGGTTAGAGTAATGCAGAAGTTGTCATATGCTGAGCTGGTGAAGAAAGTAGAGGAAGATGGGTCAAGAGGGAGGGATGCTGAGAGGAGTGCTGAGAGTAGTAGATCTGTACCAGTACAGAGGGATAGGCCAACAAGTGATATATGTTTTAGTAAGATTGGATCTTTATCATTTATAGCAATGGTTATCAACTGTTCTGCAGGGATGGAACGTAAGTCGCAGAAAAATTTGGTTGTTGTGGCAGCTACAGAGAAGTATTTGGGTGTGCGAGACTTGACATCTGAAGAGTTACAGGGTGTGTTAAGTGGTGGTGTCCCATCCTTTCAGGTTGTTGGCCTGAGGTAGGACTAAATATATTTAAATAGTGGAGTAGGGTGGTGTCATGGCTAGGGCCATTCCCCCCAGAAATGTCTTGGAACGTACAGGTGCCTTGGTGGAAGAGTGGGGTAACATCTCACAGCAAGACCTGGCAAATCTGGTGCAGTCCATGAGGAGGAGATGCGCTGCAGTACTTAATGTAGCTGGTGGCCACACCAGATACTGACTGTTACTTTTGATTTTTACCCTCCCTTTGTTCAAGGACACATTATTCCATTAATGTCAGTCACATGTATGTGGAATTTGTTCGGTTTATGTCTCAGTTGTTGAATATTGTTATGTTCATACAAATATTTATTAAGTTTGCTGAAAATAAACGCAGTTGACAGTGAGAGGACGCTTTTTTTTTTGCTGGAGTTGAACTCAGGTGGCGGTAATGCAACATATTTTGGATGCCAACCGCTATTAAACTTCATCAAAGAAGAAGAGGCACCGGCAAACCGGATGTTGATGCTGGCAAAAGCAAAATCTTGGGTGATGTTATTTGCATTGCTTAGCTGCTGACACGCACACGAAGGCAACTAATTGTTATTTATGGACTCTTAAATAAAGTACAATTTTCGTTTTGAATTAACATTTCAAAAACAATGTTTTACCTTGTAGAGGGCATTTGGTTTTGGAGGCAGAATGGCCCAGATTAATTAATGTTTTCGTAACCATGTTTAGGTAGCTAACGTTAGCACGGGGTATTTTTATTTCACATAAGTTACTAACGTTAGATAGCTAACTAACGTTAGCTAGGTAATGGATTTTCAAAGAAAACATGATGGAATTGGAGATAATTCGTTCTCAACGCTCATTGTATATTTTGTAGCTAGTTGTGTGCGACACTGCTAGCTAGTAACCTTCATTTCTCTGTGGCTAACAGTATCTTTAGCTAGTAAACAACGTCGTTCGCACCTAAGTGTTCGACAAGGCATTCCACACACAACTTATCCCACCCGCAGTCGAGAATCTCCAAAACTCGGTCTTAACTTGATACCAATGCGTGGGATGATGGCTACACAGGGCAGTCCTGTCAAGAGTTACGACTACCTCCTGAAATTCTTGCTGGTTGGAGACAGTGATGTGGGGAAAGGAGAGATCCTAGACAGTCTGCAGGACGGATCAGCAGAGTCTCCCTATCCCTACAGCAGTGGTGAGTGTATGTAACTAGTTAGAATACATCAAGTGTATACATTATATGAAGTATAAACATACTAGTCAGTGTTTATTTTTACTCTGGAATCAAACTGGCCATTTGCCATTGTACTCTCAAATCAATCCCATGTAGTTTGAGGTTAAGGTTGGGCTGGCTGTCTGCTATAATCATGTTTGTTTTCTCAGGGATTGACTACAAGACTACCACAATCCTGTTGGATGGGAGAAGAGTCAAGTTAGAGTTGTGGTACATGTAGAAAATACTTGTCTAATACTTGTAGAAAACTCATTGACAGAAAGCTAAATGGAATCTAACAGGGTCATTCTTTGTTCAACAGGGATACGTCTGGACAGGGACGATTCTGCACAATCTTCCGGTCATATTCACGTGGGGCACAGGTGGGTTAGACCCCTTAATTCCAAATGCTTCAGGTTCTAGGCTATATCATCTGTGTGTTCAGGGACAAGTGGGCTGTTTACTGATTAAAGATGTATTGCTTGTTCATGTCCCCCCACTCCCCCAACCCACAGGGAATCCTGCTAGTTTATGATATCACAAATGGCTGGTCGTTTGATGGCATTGACCGCTGGATCCGGGAGATCGATGAGGTAAGCTAGTTTGCTGACTCATCATTTAACACTGCATGTCTGACGATGTGACTCAAGTCTTCATTCTAAACAGCATATCTGCCTCATCATGCTGCAGTAACAGCTCAAATGAAATCCACCATACCGGTTTGTAGATGGTAGAATCACTAGCCATGTAGAGCTATTGCCAGGCAGGCAGGCTGTAGTCTGAGGATCTGCTGTTGTTATCAAGAGACTCCCCTCAGGCAAACAGTTTAGGTCAGTCACGACCAAAACCTCCCACAACCTGAATAGCTTTTCCCTCTGTGCTGTGTCCTTCACCAACTGGCCACTGGTAAACCTTTTATCTTCCCGCTCATAGACTTTACACTCTGCACTATTGTGGCAGCAGGTAGCCTAGTGGTTAGAGCGTTAGGCCAGTAACTGAAAGGTTGCCAGATCGAACCCCCGAGCTGACAAGGTAAAAATCTGTCGTACTGCTCCTGAACAAGGCAGTTAACCCACTGTTCCAAGGCCGTCATTGTAAATAATAATTTGTTCTTAACTGACTTGCCTAGTTAAATAAAGGATAAATACAAACAAACAAAATCTGCAAGGTTGCAAACTCATCACTTTTTGGAGATATTTGCCATTTTCACTTCAAAATAGGTTGTCCACGTGAATCGTGTATATCCGGAGAGGCCGAAAATATCTTCTCCCTGTGTGATCAGTAAATGATGGTGCGTTTCTCATTTAGAAACGAATGACTGAGCACAGAATGCTTCCCTACAAATAAAATATTAAACAGAGTTAAGAGTGTGACGTCATATCAGAATGAGTACTTCACCATATGTCACGTGCGACAGCTGTGAGCAGCAAGCCACATCCCCTAACCAGCCATTAGCTCCTCTCCATCTTCTTCATCAGTTTATAAATGTTATTAAGCCGTGATGGCGAGCTGGGGTGTGCAGACAGTGATGAAGTTTGTTGTTACATTTGTTTAGTTATTGGAGCGGCATGGTTTAATTTCTCCAGTAAGAACAAGCAGGGCCAGTCTGACTAGGCTTCTCTGTCACGCAGCCTCTTGAGTGCCACTGCCAGAGAGGAAAAACAGAGCGAAGTGACAGTCATGCTTGCGCCTTTACAACACTGAAAGCCACTCAAAAGTTATGCCCCATGTTACCGGAGCTACCTTCTCCCCTCTCTCCTGTGAATTGGTGCACATTTTTATATCATATTTTCAACCATTGTAGCCGGCCATTTTAAACTACTTGCGGCCGCAAGTTTTTGGTTTGATAACAAACAACCTTGTTTAGCCATGCTACCTGGCTGGCTAGCTAGCATCATGGTACCTTGTCTGTGCACACATTTGGATGGCACTGGAAAAAGGATAGATGCTTCAAAGGTAGCATGCATATGCCTGATAAATGTATTTACAGAATAAAGGTGATTTATGCTCTTCCTGTTTCCTTTCCTGCTTTGAGAAGGCCGGTGTGTTTCCTGTTCGAACAGGGTTTGTGTGTGATTTGATTCAAGGAATCGTAAACAAGATGGGAGTTGTTAACAAAACAACCCCTTCTCTCAATATCATCCCCCTATTGCTTTCTCTCCTTTCCCCCAGCATGCCCCGGGGGTGCCCCGCATCCTAGTAGGCAACCGGCTCCACCTGGCCTATAAGAGGCAGGTGCCCACGGAGCAGGCCCGCGCCTACGCCGAGAAGAACGGCATGACCTTCTTTGAGGTCAGCCCTCTGTGCAACTTCAACGTCATCGAGTCGTTCACGGAGCTGTCGCGCATCGTGCTGATGAGGCACGGCATGGAGAAGTTCTGGAGACCAAACCGAGGTGAGGAGTACAGGGAAGACTAAAGTTACAGCCATTGTAGGGTATTGGGTTGGTAAGTCTTAGGGTGTATTAAAAAAATGGGAAAGGTCAAAGGTTATTGTTGGTGTGAGGAAACTTGGGCTTATTTGTTATTTTATGTTGCTACCCTTCAATTCTTTGATTTGATTGATATATGGAATATATCTAAACTCAGCAAAAAAAGAAACGTCCCTGTCTTTCAAAGATAATTTGTAAAAATCCAAATAACTTCACAGATATTCATTGTAAAGGGTTTAAACACTATTTCCCATGTTTGTTCAATGAACCATAAACAATTAATGAACATGCACCTGTGGAATGGTCGTTAAGACACTAACAGCTTACAGACGGTAGGCAATTAAGGTCACAGTTATGAAAACGTAGGACACTAAAGTGGCCTTTCTACTGACTCTGAAAAACACCAAAAGTAAGATGCCCAGGGTCCCTGCTCATCTGCGTGAACGTGCCTTAGGCATGCTGCAAATGTAGGCATGAGGACTACAGATGTGGCCAGGGCAATAAATTGCAATGTCCGTACTGTGAGACTCCTAAGACAGCGCTACAGGGAGACAGGATGGACAGCTGATCGTCCTCGCAGTGGCAGACCACATGTAACAACACCTGAACGGGATCGGTACATCTGTACATCACACCTGCGGGACAGGTACAGGATGGCAACAACTGCCCGAGGTACACCAGGAACACACAATCCCTCCATCAGGGCTCAGACTGTCCGTAGTAGCGTGAGAGAGGTAGGACTGAGGGCTTGAAGGCCTGTTGTAAGGCAGTTCCTCACCAGACATCACCGGCAACAACGTCGCTTATGGACACAAACCCATCGTCACTGGCAGGACTGGCAAAAAGTGCTCTTCACTGATGAATCACGGTTTTGTCTCACCAGGGGTGATGGTCAGATTCGCTTTTAGTCGAAGGAATGAGCGTTACACCGAAACCTGTACTCTGGAGTGGGATCGATTTGGAGGTGGAGGGTCCGTCATGGACTGGGGCGGTGTGTCACAGCATCATCGGACTGAGCTTGTTGTCATTGCAGGCAATCTCAACGCTGTGCGTTACAGGGAAGACATCCTCCTCCCTCATGTCGTACCCTTCCTGCAGGCTCATCCTGAAATTACCCTCCAGCATGACAATGTCACCAGCCATACTGCTCGTTCTGTGCGTGAATCCTTGCAAGACAGGAATGTCAGTGTTCTGCCATTGCCAGCGAAAAGCCCGGATCTCAATCCCATTGAGCACGTCTGTGACCTGTTGGATCAGAGGGTGAGGGCTAGGGCCATTCCCCCCCAGAAATGTCAGGGAACTTGCAGGTGCCTTGGTGGAAGAGTTGGGTAACATCTCATAGCAAGAACGGGCAAATCTGTTGCAGTCCATGAGGAGGAGATGCACTGCAGTACTTAATGCAGCTGGTGGCCACACCAGATACTGACTGTTACTTTTGATTTTGACCCCCCCTTTGTTCAGGGACACATTCCATTTCTGTTAGTCACATATTTGTGGAACTTGTTCAGTTTGCGTGTCAGCTGTTGAATCTTGTTATGTTCATACAAATATTTACACATGTTAACTTTGCTGAAAATAAACGCAGTTGACAGTGAGAGGACGTTTATTTTTTTGCAGAGTTTATTTGGAATAATGAAAGGGGGTTGTCTCTTGCTTGCTGGGTTCTCATTTGATGGGTCAAAGCGCACTGGGCTCTCCTCGTCATTGACGCAACAGCAGCTGTCCCACCTGCAAAATAAACCAGCAACACAACTAGATTGTTGTCATGTCCTATGCTATACAGTTATAGAATGTAATACAACTTGACTATGTCCTTCCCTGTCCATCCCCCTCCCCACCAGTGTTCAGCCTCCAGGACCTGTGTTGCCGCTCCATCGTCTCATGCACCCCCGTCCACCTCATTGACAAGCTGCCTCTCCCCGTGGCCATCAAGTCCCACCTCAAGTCCTTCTCCATGGCCAACGGAATGAATGCTGTCATGATGCATGGACGCTCCTACTCCGTGGCCACCAATGCGGCGGGCGGCGGCGTGAGCGGCAACAACAGCAGCAGCAGCAAGGGAAACAGTCTCAAACGCTCCAAGTCCTTTAAACCGCCTCCGAGCCCCCCCAAGACTAGTAGCAGCAAAAGTAACTGTAACATCACCTAGTGAGGGGCAAAGGAGGAACTTCTGAGGCCTCCCATTGGGCTTAATGCTAGCGCTGTATGGGGCGCTCAGGGTTCCCAATTTGGAGATGCATAAATGCACAACAGGAACTGTAAGAGCTGTGAGGGAGTCCAATATGGCTTTCACTCTTTCATAGCCCCCCATCGCCATCTTGTGGGTCGCTGTTAAAACCCATAGCTACCACCCACTGTGACCAGTAGAGCTCGCTAGCTTGTAGTCCTAAATCCCGGAAGTGAGTTACCTCTGGTTCGTTCAGCCTTTCCTATGGGGAAGGAATGGGGTTTTGGGATAACCTCTGACCTTATTTTCAGTGTTTAACACAGGCTTAGGAGATCTTATACAGTACACTTTGTTCTATGAGATAATATCAGTCAGTTAACATGACCTTTATTCATGTGCTTTTTTTATTACATAAATGCTTCAAAATTCACAAAGTGACATTAGCTGATGAAGATTAACTCCTAGAACAAAACAAACAAGATCTCCTAACCCTGTGTTTACCACAGACCTTATTTTCAGTGTTTATCTAAAAACGACAGTCATTTCCCCATAGGCTTTGTTCATCGAACCGTGGCGGAGTTAGTGCCTACAAGAAGACATGACTATTTCTCCATACAGCCTCTTGGACTTCAAGCTGTGACTTCATCACTCACCTTACTGTCAACACTACAAGAGAGTATGAGGACTCTGAACAGATTCACTGGGTATATTTAAGTCAGGACTTATTGTACATACGTGTTAATAGGTCAGCTTTTTTTTCCAGCGGATTTTTTTTGCACTGACCTCTTACGTGATTTGTCTTTAATGTTTTGGGAGTTTGTGTTTGGGATTGTGTTATTATGCCTGTCCGTTGACTTTGTCCCTCTTCAATACTTATAGCCTATGTCTGGGTTGTGTTCATTAGGGCATGCGATGGAAAACGTTTTGCAGCGGAAACCGAAAATTTGAGTTTTTTTTTTTTCTTGAACAAGCTCATGTTGTCCTTTCTTGTTTGTCTTTTTTATTTTTATTTGCTGCTTACTGAACATGACCCTGGTTTGATATGGCTCAGAAACACATTGAGTGATTATTATTTTCAAATCTCACACAGATTTGCCAACAAATGTAAAATATTGAAACTGCAGCTAATTTTTAACATTTTATTATTAGCTCTCTGCACTCTGGCAAAGTATTTGTGTGTCTGTTTTAATGATTTTATTAGGAAGGTTAGTTAAGAACAAAGTCTTATTTTCAATGACAGCCTAGGAACAGTGGGTTAACAGCCTTGTTCAGGGGTCGAACGACAGATTTGACCTTGATTTGACCTTGACAGCTCGGGGATTCGATCTTGCAACCTTTCGGTTACTAGTCCAACGCTCTAACCACGCGGCTACCTGCCGATCATCCATCTGTTGGTCTTCTTCTGTGTGTTGCTCTGTCTGTTGACTTGGGTCCTTGTCCTGTTTGGCACCAGAATGTATAACACCAGTCTGGTCTGTGCTCATATGATTGATTTAAAAGCAAATGGGGTCAAGCTGTTATAGCAAAGAGTCATTGTAGATTACACTGGTTTCATTTCAGAATACCGTAATGGGTGCAATATCAAACTGCTCTCCCTCACTTTGCAGTTTAAAGGTATACTCAGCAATATGACGTAGATGCAGAAAGTAAACCGCATGGGGGGGGGGGGGGGGGGAGGGACTTCCATAACAACTAAGCGTGAGGCTCTACTTCTATGCTGTTATTGTCCCGTGGCTACCAGGCTGTGAACAGTGTGAAGTGAAGTGTGAGAGTGAAGTCTTGCATCATGATCATCTCCATGTCTGCCGTGCTGCTCGTGGCAATGTCATTTAGCTGAGTCTACCTTTTAATGCTGATCAGAGAGCCAATGGTGTGTTGATCCAAGTCTGTTTGCTCATTCATGGCCCTTTGCCCTGAGTGACCCTATGAGTAACCAATATGTGCCTGGCTTTTTACCGGTATCATGATTTATCTTGAAGTATCAGTAGGATTTTTGGGGGAATGCCGCAAAGGGCTAAAATATCTTTCATCTGAATCACTTTGATAAGTGGTTATGTTAACTTGTGACTTACTAACTTTGGACTCCAGTAAACTTTAAATGTATCCAGATAAAGCAAATTCCATACAGCCTTAATAAAAAAAAGTTCATATTCACAATTTTATTTATACCCATTTGTTTGTAAATAATATTCTGTTTTTTGTTGTCTTATATTTTTGTAAAGGACAAAATTCTTAGAATGTATTTACACAGACATTCCCTATGCTCACTGCAAGAGAGATGAAAACCAATGCATGACATTTCTGTTTCTACACCATTTTATTAAATAAAAGGTCAAGGAAAATAATCATTATTCAGGGTATTATAAGCACTACCTGTATGTGGTATAAGCTGCTGAGTTGATTGTAAGGATGATGAACGGTTTTGCAAATAAATGTGGCTGCATAGTTGCCATGGAAATTAAACTGGTGTACCTTTTTATTCAAAATGATTTATTACTGAATAACTGTATTGTATACTTTTGATTAGTTGATTAAGTTGTGTATATTTAGTACTTACCCTACTCTTCCTGGGAACCAAACAGGAAACAAACACAAAACACAACAAATAATATACACTGCTCAAAAAAATAAAGGGAACACTAAAATAACACATCCTAGTTCTGAATGAATGAAATATTCTTATTAAATACTTTTCTTTACATAGTTGAATGTGCTGACAACAAAATCACACATTATCAAATTTATCAACCCATGGAGGTCTGGATTTGAAGTCACACTCAAATGCTCAATTGGATTCAGGTCTGGGGAACGGGCGGGCCAGTCCATAGCATCAATGCCTTCCTCTTGCAGGAACTGCTGACACACTCCAGCCACATGAGGTCTAGCATTGTCTTGCATTAGGAGGAACCCAGGGCCAACCACACCAGAATATGGTCTCACAAGGGGTCTGAGGATCTCATCTCGGTACCTAATGGCAGTCAGGCTACCTCTGGCGAGCACATGGAGGGCTGTGCGGCCCCCCAAAGAAAAGCCACTCCACACCATGACTGACCCACCGCCAAACCGGTCATGCTGGAGGATGTTGCAGGCAGCAGAACGTTCTCCACGGCGTCTCCAGACTGTCACGTCTGTCACGTGCTCAGTGTGAACCTGCTTTCATCTGTGAATAGCACAGGGCGCCAGTGGCGAATTTGCCAATCTTGGTGTTCTCTGGCAAATGCCAAACGTCCTGCACGGTGTTGGGCTGTAAGCACAACCCCGACCTGTGGACGTCGGGCCCTCATACCACCCTCATGGAGTCTGTTTCTGACCGTTTGAGCAGACACATGCACATTTGTGGCCTGCTGGAGGTCATTTTGCAGGGCTCTGGCAGTGCTCCTCCTGCTCCTCCTTGCGCAAAGGTGTAGGTAGCGGTCCTGCTGCTAGGTTGTTGCCCTCCAGGGCCTCCTCCACGTCTCCTGATGTACTGGCCTGTCTCCTGGTAGCGCCTCCATGCTCTGGACACTACGCTGACAGACACAGCAAACCTTCTTGCCACAGCTCGCATTGATGTCCCATCCTGGATAATCTGCACTACCTGAGCCACTTGTGTGGGTTGTAGACTCCGTCTCATGCTACCACTAGAGTGAAAGCACCGCCAGCATTCAAAAGTGACCAAAACATCAGCCAGGAAGCATAGGAACTGAGAAGTGGTCTGTAGTCACCACCTGCAGAACTACTCCTTTACTGAGGGTGACTTGCTAAATGCATATAATTTCCACCTGTTGTCTATTCCATTTGCACAACAGCATGTGAAATGTATTGTCAATCAGTGTTGCTTCCTAAGTGGACAGTTTGATTTGTGATTGACTTGGTGTGATTGACTTGGAGTTACATTGTGTTGTTTAAGTGTTCCGTTTATTTTTTTGAGCAGTGTACATAATACCATGTCACCTGTTTCTGCCTCATGCTTCAGTAAACAGGAGATGGCTCCTGCCCCATAAGCCGTTCTGGCGCCTGCCCTATGAGCCGTTCTGGCTCGCACCAACATAATACCGACATACCTACATAATACTGTGCAAATTACAATACAAAATATATTAAAAAATATGTCTCTCTTCACAGTCCCCGTTGTGCCATAATGTGATATTTTATCTGGTTTTATTGCTAGCTTGAGTTTTGGGGTGATATTATTGGCTATTCAAAGCTTTGGCAATGTCAGTGCGCGAGCGGTGGGAATTTTTTGTTTGTCTTTGTCCTCTCCGACCCCTTGGCTGTCGGTATCAAGCTCAAGTGAAGTAAAACGGTGGGGGGTCTGAATTGATTAGTCGCCCCGGGGTTATTGGCTCCGCAGCCCCTAGCTCGCGGCCTCTCCGCAGCAGCTCTGAATGCCGGCGGTCAAAAGTCACGCGAAGGTTGAAGGGTCACGTTCAATGAAAGCGAAGGGAGTTTGCTTCTCATAGCCCTTTGAGCCGTGTGGAGACAAAGATGAGTCACACACCATTGAAAATGTGTCGCTTTACGTCTTGCCACCTGACCGTGGCATCTCTGAGCTTTGTGTGAATGATGGGTGTAAACTGACCGACGCGTCTAGACTTCGACTTGAACACAACCAAACGTAAACAACATGTTTCTATGCATGCGCTATCAGTGTCAAGTTGCGCATATTTCTTGCCAGTTCTGCTGTGCGCGCCTCCTCAAAATGTGATTCTTTCTCATTCAAATAGCCTATCTAGTCTTATTAATCCCACATTTAAAAAGTTGTCTATGTTCATGACATATTCAATATTTAATATCAACATTTTACACGTTCTAGATAAACTAGAATTACACCATAGTCTACTCATTGCGTAAAAGTCGATTGCGTAAAAAAACGGAATTAGACACTTATGTCAACTTATTTATCAGTGTGCATTTATTTTATTTGTTTTATTTCACCTTCATTTAACCAGATAGGCCAGTTGAGAACAAGTTCTCATTTACAACTGCGACCTGGCCAAGATAAAGCCAGTGCATGGGTTCACTAGCAAACAAGAAGTACCTCCTGTTAGGAAACTTCTCAATCAATGCCCATTTATATGAGCATTATGAGCAACACTTCTAGAGTTTTTGTCTGGACGCATGAAACATTGATGGATTTCTCACCGGAATGTTTGGCCCAGTGCGTACTGTTGTTGGGACAGCTTGACAACACCGCCCTATCAAGATTCCTTTGATGTCTTTACAATGTTTGTCCAGTTGCTTAGCGCATGGTGCTGCTTCATAAAAGTTTCAGACACTGGACAACCATGGGGGCGGTCAGAGGCGCTGCCCTTCCTACCTCTAGTCACACCAAAACCGATATTGCGACTCTCTCTCTCTCTATCTCTTTGTGTAGTGAGTTGACTCCGCACGCATTGGAAGTCAGCGTAGATATAGCCAGATTTTTTTGTTGTTGCAGTTTTCTGTTTTAGTCTAACGGTTTTGCGATTTTTATCACAGATGTTATTTTTGTCCTCTTATTCGAGGCTACTTGTTGAATCAATGTACAGCGCAGAGGGAGATCTTTTTGTTGGACAATGGTTTATTCATCTGAAATTTGAGAACCGTTTCTCTTGCGTGGCGAGCGACAAATTGGCACTTGTACCCAGATTGGTTACGCACAAACTGGATGGCTGCATTTGAACAAAATGGACGTATTTTCCTGAGGGGCTGCACGGAAGTTATGGAACTTGTTGATGGATGACTTTCATGAAAGTTCCTTTTAAAATGAATATATCTTCCCTCAGCTGTCGAGGGGTTGGGGGTGGAAAGAACGTGGACACAAACCAGCCAAAAGCACTTATATGCCCAAAAGGACTCTTATCAGGACGCGTTGGTTGGTCCTCTCTTGTGTTTTTGGTTTGCCTCTGCGTCTTCCCACAACAGACGTGGAGTGCAAGTCTAGCTGGTTCCAAAGTGGAACATCCAGGAGTTTGTCCCAACAAGCTGAATGCTAACCTTTGGGTTGATGCACAAAGCACCTGCGAACGGGAATGTGAAGTTGACGAGGTGAGGCATTTATATGTATTCAATATTTAATTTCACAATCCATTGTCTGTCATTTGTTTATGACGAACTTAAACAGTTGTAAGGAAATGTGTTATACTGTGTGACTACACATCCATTACATTTTCTTTTTATTTTATTAGGCCTACCACTTGGTGTTTGTTGTTTTTAAAATATACTATGTATTTTTACCTCAGTAAATGCCTGTTGTTATTCTCCAGGACTGTGCTGGCTTTGAGAAATGCTGCACCAATGTGTGTGGACTCTTCAGCTGTGTGGCCGCCCGTTTCTCTGATGGCACCCCTGCTCAGCCGGATGGCCAGGGCGGAGGAGAGAAGGGCCCCGGGGGCCAGGGCTCCATCGCCACCTGCCAGGGCTTCATCTGCAGCCAACAGGGGGCCACCTGCGACATCTGGGAGGACCAGCCCATCTGCAAGTGCCAGGACCACTGCGAGAAGGATCCCAGCTTCACCTGTGCCTCCGACGGACTCACCTACTTCAACAAGTGTTACATGGATGCTGAGGCGTGTACACAGGGTGTGACACTAACTGTGGTGACCTGCCGGTTTCATCTATCTGGGCCTCAAACAAGTCCACTCCCCCAGGACACAACAGCCAATCCGACGCTGACGTCCTTCCTGGAAGACCCCATTCCCCCAACGCTCTTCTCCAACCCCAGCCACCAGTCGGTCTACATAGGCGGCACGGTGAGTTTCCACTGCGATGTAATGGGTGTCCCGCGGCCCGTCGTGACCTGGGAGAAGCAGAGCGAACGCCACGAGAGCCTGGTAATGCGGCCCGACCGGATGTACGGCAACGTGGTCATCACCAACATTGGCCAGCTAGTCGTCTACAACGCCCAGGTGTGGGACACAGGCATCTACACTTGCGTCGCCCGAAATGCAGCTGGTGTCCTCCGTGCCGACTACCCTCTCTCTGTCATCCGTCGGACCGAGGACGACATCTTCTCAGAGGACCCCGAGATGGCGGGAATGCCCATGGGGCCCCCGTTTTCGCCCACCGACTGCCTGGCGGAGCTGGACCGGCGGGAGTGCTCTGCCGAGCGCTACGTTGACTGGTACTACGACGCCGAGCAAGGTACCTGCCTGGCCTTCTCCAACGGGGGCTGCGATGACAGCCGCAACCGCTTCGAAACCTACGAAGAGTGCCAGGCATCCTGCCAGAGGGAGGGGATGGGGATCTGTTCCTTACCTGCGGTCCAGGGCCCCTGCAAGAGCTGGGAGGCCCACTGGGCCTGGAACTCCCTCTTGAAACAATGCCAGGCCTTTGCTTATGGCGGTTGCCAGGGCAACAGCAATCGCTTTCGATCCAAGAAGGAGTGCGAGGCAAACTGTCCGCAGTCCAAACGACGAGTCTGCAAAACATGCCGGGTCAAAGGTAAAATCGTCCCGAGCCTGTGTCGGAGCGATTTTGCCATTGTCGGTCGATTGACGGAACTGATCGAGGACCTCGATTCTGGGATCGCCCGGTTCAGTCTAGAGAAGATCCTCCGCGACGAGAAGATGGGCTTGGCATTCTTTAACACCCGCCACCTGGAGGTGACCCTGGCTAAGATGGACTGGAGCTGCCCCTGCCCCAACATCACCATGGAGGAGGGCCCCCTATTGGTCATGGGGGATGTACAGGACGGCATGGCCGTGATACATCCCGACAGCTACGTCAGACCCATCTCCGATAAGAGGCTGAAGAGGATTCATGAAGTCTTGGAGAAGAGGACCTGTGAGATGCTGCAGAGGTTCCGGGACTAGGGGCTCTATTCGATTCGTATCTCGGAAGTTCAGCGTTGCAGTGCGATTTAAAGGCAATTATCCCGCATTAGAGGAGACTGCATTCACGGTAAACACTGCAAATGTCGGCTCAATAGGAAATTACCTTCACATTTCTATCACGCAATCTAATGCTTCAGCGAGACAGATTGAATAGAGCCCTAGAACTGATCACCCCAACTTGGGCTGTCATAGCAAGGCTAATATACAATGGCATAGCCCTACAATGACATTTTCTGAAATGGAACGCACCCTACAGGTTGTGAGTAACTCTTCGGTGGAGTTTGTGCCATGATGTCCTGTATCAAATTACAGTGCATTTCTTTCTGACACTGTTTTCATTGTCCAGAAAAATCAAGCACTGACTTTTCAAACAATGCCAATGTTGTACATAACACAATCAAATCGAGATGTGTAAATACCATTATTCAAATAGGTTTATTCAAATGTAATGTTTCATGTGTAAGATAACTTGTATTCAGTGTAACGTGCCGTACTGTTTTCTAGTGATAATTATATGCTGAAGTGGTGTAATGTTTCTCCTTTTTTGAAATCCCATAACTTCAATGCATACTTCTTAAAGGTAAATTAATACTCCAAGTTGATTGAAAAAAATGTTATACTTTTTTCCTACACTTTTCTGATGTGGGTGTCATGCAAAAGCACCTTCCTACAACAATCCTATTCATTTTAATCAATAAAAGCGAGCGCCATACATTTTGAAGTTACCAAACAAATCACCTATGAGGAAATGACTTGTGTAGATCGGAGTTGGAAGGTGAGGGAATTATTGGATTTGGCATTGATTCAAATAAGGTATCAGTTCAGGTCATTTTCAACCAAGTGTTAAATATCCATTACATTTTCAACCAAGTGTTAAATATCCATTACTATCCATGTTATACCCTGTACAGACAGGAGCGCAATGGTGCATTTGTGATGTTGGAATGGAACCCCAGAGAGGGCAGTGGACTTCACACCAGACTCTCCTTCCGGAACAGAAGGCACTTGTTGTTAGCTGGCATGTCAACCTAACGTTACAATGACAAGAGAGAGTGGTTATAAGCCGACATCACAAAGTATTTCACACATTTTGAAGTAAGAAATGGGTCATGGATGTTTCAATGTGGCATCTTTTGCTATTAGAATAAATTTGGTCTGACAGTTAATTTAACATGTTTGTGTTACTTACGCAGATCATTGGGTTTCATTCACATCGTTATGAAAATCCTAAATGACTGATATTTGGAGTATCGCTTCTTACCATTTTCTCCAGGAACAAGCCACTCCTCTCTGCCACAGACCTGAGCAGGGTGACGTCCCTTAGGCCCCACTCTGGATTTCTATAAGACATCAACAGTTTGAGTTATTTGCTTCGATAATGTGTGGTCAAATAGCAGATATATTCAGATTCCGGCATTATTGTAGTTCTCACTTACCTCGACCTTAGACTGAGGTCAAAGTCGATGTTGCTTTGTGGAGTGATCTGTCCATTTAGCGCATAGGGCTAGAGAGACAATATTAGAAGACGTAAGACAAGTTCATGAGGGCAATTTTTCACAGTGAGTTCGAAATTGGACTCCCTAAAAACACGCCACTTCGATACAAGTGGCTTTTAGTAGCAGTTTAGGAGAGCATTTTCCCCAATCCTTTCCCTAACCTTAACCTAATTCTCCTAACTTGCTACCTACATGTTTGAAACCTGCTGCGTAAGTTCTGCTAACCTGCAGCGAAAAGGTATATCAAAGTTGCATATTTTTAGGGAGTCCCAGTTCTAAATATGGGAAATACACAAATATCGCTTCCAACATCCTTTCTTCTACATGCTTATTTACTGCCAACATCAGGTTGAGGATATAGTCAACACTGCTTGTAACACCATTATAATATACCCCGTATGTCAGCAGTACTCCTTGTGGTTTCAGGATGGTTCCCGCTCCTTTGAACAAACCCTGTGGGTAAAAACATAACATCACACGATAATGAGTAGTGTAATAATGACTAGTTTGCAATAAAAGTATCATGTATCATCGGTTAGTGGACCATTAACTGTGTATTTATAAGAGCATCTGTATAGACAATATGTAGGCCAAGACAGTATTCACCTCAGTGCAGGCCATTGGGGAGATATGGATCATGTTGATGTTGAGTACCAGGTCCAAGGACTCGGGCTGGATCCCACCCCAGTTTTCACAGGGTAGAGAGGCGTCAAGGTGGATGGCAGGCTTCACGTTCGGCAGGTTGTGATGCGCTCTGTATGCGTCTATACTGGTGGCGGGGACAAAATAGATAATTCTCATTGTAAGCATCAACAACAAATAATAGCTGCTGATATAGGCCTAAAGAAAGAGTTAGGCCTACTATTATTATCAACATGAATTCCTAGTAACCTATTTTGAATAACAGGCAGCTTTGGATTTTGGGAAAAACAACTCAGATCTGGACTCACTGAACCGTTATGCCTAACGTTACCACATTATGTATTAATTTGCAAGCTAAAAAAAAAACTCTTTAAACTCACCTGGCTAAAGATTGTCGGTCAAATTCTGACGGCTGCCAGGTAATATTTCGTAATCCCTGTGCGAAGTGGGTGACATGTTGCCCCGTACCAGACGATATCTCCAGTGCATTCAACGGTTTCGCCGTATCCACACTCTCACGGAGCACCGCAAGGATGGGTTCCTTATTTCTCTCGGCGGCAGGTGCATTGAGCATTTGGGCAACTCCTGGATACACTCTCCGCGCTAAAAGATGCAATTGTTTCCACCACTCCAGTTGAACTAGTTGGCTGTGCAAGTTAGTCACAACAGAGCTCTGAACAATATCGCCTCAGGACTATAACAATAGTAATCGACTTCCGCGATGTGTCGCGTGATTAACACGTCACCCGGCCTAGTGTAATAACTGCAACGTTATAAAAAGCTGCACAATGTGCATTTTTCCTGAGATTGCAGTACCTTAGGATGGAGTAGCAGGGTGATTCTTCAACTACAGGGCACTTCTATGTCCTCTTGGTACATTTTGTGAATTTTATTAAAAAAAATATACATATATATATATATATATATTGTTGTTCTTTTTAAGTATTATATTAAATTCACACTACAATCACTCCAGATTTTTTTAACACCTCTCTGTCAAGTATTTTAGCTTCTTTTCATATGCAATTTATACCTCAATTTCACTGTTTTGCCCTTGTCCCTGACGCAGATTTTTGTGCTTCTACTATGTTTTGCTATTAGAAATCATTAATAATTACACATTATAAGGTTATCTACTCGAGAAAGAGTCAATTAAATGAAATATATATATCAATATTTATTGTGAGTATGCCTTTATATTGTTTTTTTTTTACACAAAAATGTCCACCACTGGGGGCAAATTCCTCATTTAATAATGTTTTTTCAAGATAATGTTAATTTAGTTACCATGGAAACGTATTGGGCCACTGAAGCACATGACTGCAGCAGACAATTGTTCCTGATGTGATGTCCAGAAGTTGAAGAAAAATCTAGGTAAATATTGCTTGTGTAGAGAATGTTATTTATTGTCAGCCATTTCCAAACAAGCTATAATTGATTTAATTCGTGGTAGAATTTAGATGTTTTTTGTATATTTGATGTATTTAGTGTTAGCTATATGTTAGCTGTAATACTAGCCAAAGCATGCTGAGCAGCCTGCCATTTTTCTCCAATAACTGTAGAAGCTCATTTCCATCACAGTCATTTCGATCACAAACTTAACTGTGGTGGAAATGACTAAAGTCCATTATGTTATTAATTGTATTTTTATTTTATTTTTTACTTTAGGCTTATTTAATAATGTTATAAATTAGTTTATTCTAGACAAGCCTCCAAGGTGTGCACAAGTTGAGAACTTAAGTAGTTAGCCATTAAAATAATAGATGTATTAATTGTTTTTAGAAGATGCCACATAAAACAGCACAGAGGACACAGACATAGAAACAAAATAAAAAATGATCCTATATGATACCAGTAACATCTGCAAAAAGACAGGGAGAGATACTGGAAGAAAAAAGAGAAGGGAGAAGTGAAATCTCTCTCTGAGCTTACAAAGTGACAACAAAGAAGTAAGAGATGGCAATGAAAATGCAACCAATGGAATAGAAGACAGACTTTAAAGAGAACAGTTGCAATGGGAGACCAACCTATCAGCCAACACACCACCTCCGTCACCAGATGACTTGCAGCCAGAACATGAGGCCAACATACCTGCTCTTGCCTTATCTGCCCCTGATGCATGCCCTGATACCCCTTCCTCATTGTCCTCAACAGGAATGAGAAGTCGAATAATTGCTGCAAGGAAAAAGGTTGGAAAAGGTTGCTCAAAAACATACAAAGATCTTTGCATGGCAAATGTCAAACTTGATAAAGCTTCAAGGAAAGCTGAGAAATACCAAACAAGGTATGATCAACTGATGAAGAAAATGGAGAGACAAGATTCCCCAAAGACAAAGACTAAACAGCTAATGGCGGGAACTCCGAAGAACTTGAGAAGGATTTTATTGTTTCAAAATGCCATCATTGCAGAGTTAAAGCCAAAGTATAAAAAAACGTGCAGTGCCAAGGACAAACAAGTGGCTTCAAAAATGCTCAGAGGCAACATCCTGAGAAAGTATGGCCTGGCCAAAGCCTCAAACAGACAATTTTGATTTTCAGCAAAAGCAATGAAGGCAAATGAAAACAGGCCAACAAGTCTTTAATACTCCAAGAAAAAGTAGTGGAACAGAATTAGCACAGCCACAGAAGAGAAAACCACTCGATTCTATCAACGGGATGACAACAGCAGAGCAACAACAGGGGGAAAAGGACACACTAACGAGGAACAAGAAAAAAAAAGCAGATGCGCTTCTTTTCAGACATTTAAGAGGGAATATTCAGAGATTAAAATGTCCTACTATGAATTCTGCAAAATATGTCCTCTTTTGGGTTGTCAAGCCAACAGTCCAAGATGGGGACACATGCCTCTGCAAAACCCCACGCCAACCTCCAGTTCATGTCAGACAAACTACAGCATCACAAAGGGATCAGCTGCAGCAACATTGAGAAAGTTATTGAGTCTTTGTGCTGTGAGAACCTGAAGAAAGAGTGCATGTACACAGAGTGCTCCCTTTGTCAAGCCAAAGAGCATAAAACATCTGACTTTGATGTTGTTGAGCAGACAATGGTGGCTTGGTTTGGGAAAACAAAGCTGAAGAGAGAGAAGAAGAAGAACAACAATTAGGGAAACATGGAGAAGTTCACAGTGCATTTGACAGTAAAAGAAAGGGAGTGTGGCACTGCAGATTCTACTGGAGGACTTCTTCAAAGGATTGAAAGAGAAGTTGGGGAAACAGGTGTACAACATTCCACACCAATACTCCAAACTGAGAGAATTAAAAGAGAATCTGCGGAAAGAGGAGATCATCGTGCAGATTGACTTGGCAGAGAACTACCTGTGTAAATACACCAGTGAAATCCAGGCAGTTCACTTTGATGATTCTCACAATCAGGTGACCCTCCACACCTGTGTTGGATATACTACAAATGATACAGTTCCCCTTTGCTCACTATTTTATCAGGTGTTGAATTCGAGGGGATGCCCATTTTAGGAATCCCTGTAGGAATTCCTATCCTATTTCATGAATAATCATTTGATATTTCATGTGTAGGCGTCTATGGCAAAGTAAGTCTACCATCTCATTTAAATTACTGCACCGTTGGAGCTAGGAGCACAAGCATTTCGCTACACCCACAGTAACATCTGCTAAATATGTGTATGTGAACAATAAAATTGGATTTGATTTAAATGTGGGTTATGAAATAGTGAGATGGTGATTATTGTACTTGCCTTTGAGTCATGGTATTGAAATTAAGACTTGAAAACTTCAAAAGCACCTATAAGTAGAAGAACAGTTATTGCATTAAGACAATAGGAAATCATTCTGATGTTTGCTTCTCTTTTAAACAATGTTGGTACTACGTTGGTAATGGTTAGTTCTACGTTGGTAATGGTTGGTATTACGTTGGTACTGACATCCACAACTCCCTGTTTCTATTGCAGAACTCAATACAGGACTATATACACGTAACTACAAACTGCTTGTCATCAGCACTGAGTGATTTCCACAGTCTTCATGTCCTCCATTTTGGCTCTGTACATTGTCCATGTGTCCCGGTGCCGTGCCGTTAGTGGACCCCTGCCTCAGGGGTGGGAAACTGAACGCTCCAGTTCTGGGTTCAGACAGAGGAAAGTCTGGTTCTTATCGTTATTATTGCTGTTGTTACTAGTAGTGGTGGTGACTACCGACTCGCTAAAGATAGTGTCTGAGAAGACAGAGTCTAGGTTGAACAAGGTGCCACCGAAGAGGGATTCCTGGCAGGTGGATTTGGGTCGATCGGTGGCTACCTCTGGGTCTCTGGGGGGTTTGCTCGGTGGTGGTGGTTGATTATCAGTGTCTGGTTCTTCTGTATTGTTCTGCTTGTTCTGCTGGCTTATTGCGATGATCTCCTTTGAGACATGACTGAGTCATGGTATTGAAATTGAAACCTGAAACCTGAAATGTTGTGCTGGCTACATCATGTAGATGCTCTGTTACATCATCAGCAGTGAGTGGACAACTCGGGGGAAACGACTGGCTCCACACTGCAGCCTCTCTGATGTTCATATATATCACAGTACAATGTTACCTGAACAAAAACTCTACTACACATGTGTGTGGAGCCTCAGTCATATACCATTGAATTGGCAGAAAGGATTGAGCCTTCGTCAAAAATAATAGTATTTTCTGATTGTTCTTGGTGAATGTCAGTTTTGTTTGATAAATAACAGACAATAGGACTCAAGCATATATCAAATTGTCCTTCTGTTTGTCTAACCATCATATAATGCCTATAGCCAGAACCGTGTATTGTAATAGAAGACTGCCTGTACAGTTCTTTAAATTCTCTATTCGTAGCATCCTTTTCTGAGAGCTCTATTTCACTCAATAGTCGAATATGGTGATTTTTTTTTTAATTGTTTTCTGAATGCTTTGTACACATGTGCAAGTGTGTGTACAAGGCACTGAACTGGAGAGATAGGGCAAAATGACTATAGGCGCGGGTACGCCTACACTGCCCAGGTGAGGAAAAGTGCAGGGCTGAGGACACTCATTTCTGTGACAGTGCGCACGTCCTGCGCTTTTACGCACGGTCTCTTTGCAGTAATGCATAAACGTTGTTATGGTGTTATGACACTAGATTACTCTATATTTTATAATCAATTAAAAATAAGAAATTAAACTTGTTTACATTTTGTTTATGGCTATAGCTTGTGGTAAAGCGAATTAGAATTCCATTCTGATTCGAAACAATGTGCAATGACGTGTTCCATCTCTATGCGACCGAGAGGGTCACAATGCCGACGCTTCACATGGAACTCCAGAACCCAAGAGATATGTCCAGAACTCTCAATAAATCGTCAGTTCTTGATCGACAAACAACGAGAGAGACAGCATTATTATGGCAAGCTTTTCATTCATCTTCCCTGAAGACAGACGTTGTTCCATTAAGGACAACGAAGTCAATTCAGGTATGAACAATAACATACATTTCCGTCTGTAAATACAAATATTAATTGAAGGTGTAATTCCTACTGGAAAGGAAATAAAAAACAACATAGAAGATACGGCTTTAGGGGTTTGTTGTTAGTTACCAAACAATGTAACCATGCGAAATGAAGTTTTCCAGCTGACAATGGTTTTATTTTGGCCAATGAAAATGCTTTATGTCCCAATTATCTCTCTCTCTTCCACCCAAAATGTCCACTTGTTCACCTCCCTTTACTGATTTGAAAGGAAATGACTGGTATATTAAATATGGCTAAAACTCTACCTAGCCCCTACTAGCCGAATGTTTTTAGATTTGTGGGAAGTGGTGAATGAGTGCACACTTCAGCAGAAATGAGATGTTATTGGGATGCATGAAGAATATGAAGAATGCAATGAAGAATATCCCTTAATTGTAATGCTGAAATCAGTTTAGTTAACCCTGTGTTGGTGTTTCTGTCAGGGTGGATGTCAACGGTGACCCAACTCAACGCCCTTGGTGGTCCAGAGTCAGAGAGTCGGAAAATTGTTCAGAGCTTTGCAGAGGTACTTGGTGACAAGTACCACTACGAGAATGCCATCGACAGCTCTCTGCTCTGGACTGTTGGGTACACCCCCTACATTCCCCCAGCTCTGAAAGGAAGAAGCTTCCCTTCTGTCGAGAGCTTCTTCCTGGATGAGTGGGAGCCACTGACACTCCTGCAGACTTCTCAGGTTCTGTCCACCAGTGTTTCCATCGAGGAAGACAACCGGATCCAGTCTGCTGCAGGCCTAGTGTCTCAGCTTCTGTCTACCAGTGTTTCCATCGTGGAGAATGACCTGATCCAGTCTGCTGCAGTCCTAGTGTCTCAGGTTCTGTCCACCAGTGTTTCCATCGTGGAGAATGACCTGATCCAGTCTGCTGCAGTCCTAGTGTCTCAGGTTCTGTCCACCAGTGTTGCCATCGTGGAGAATGACCTGATCCAGTCTGCTGCAGGCCTAGTGTCTCAGGTTCTGTCCACCAGTGTTTCCATCGTGGAGAATGACCTGATTCAGTCTGCTGCAGGCCTAGTGTCTCAGGTTCTGTCCACCAGTGTTTCCATCGAGGAAGACAACCTGATCCAGTCTGCTGCAGGCCTAGTGTCTCAGGTTCTGTCCACCAGTGTTACCATCATGGAGAATGACCTGATCCAGTCTGCTGCAGTCCTAGTGTCTCAGGTTCTGTCCACCAGTGTTTCCATCGTGGGGAATGACCTGATTCAGTCTGCTGCAGTCCTAGTGTCTCAGGTTCTGTCCACCAGTGTTACCATCATGGAGAATGACCTGATCCAGTCTGCTGCAGTCCTAGTGTCTCAGGTTCTGTCCACCAGTGTTTCCATCGTGGAGAATGACCTGATCCAGTCTGCTGCAGGCCTAGTGTCTCAGGTTCTGTCCACCAGTGTTTCCATCGTGGAGAATGACCAGATCCAGTCTGCTGCAGGCCTAGTGTCTCAGGTTCTGTCCAGCAGTGACGCTAGAGTGAAGGATCGTGATGATTCCACACTGAGAGACTCCAACCAACCTGAGGTCCATGTGGCTGATGTCTCAACCAAGAGAAGTAGACTAGTCATCACTATTTCTATGTTTTCAACCGAGAGTTGCAATGCTTCGGTCCATGAGGTTGATGCTATTGCTACCAGCCTGGAGCACTCTGCTGAGAAAATGTCTACCTCTACCGCTGATGGCCACATTGTTTCATCCACTGCTGTAGCCAATCAGAAGGAAACAAGGGGCGGATTCGTCTCATCTCTACGGAGACTGTTCACAAGAAAGAACAGGATGCCTGTCAGTAATACTTATATACTTATATAATCTTTTGTACTGTAATATGTTATCATTTATTAACTATTGTTATACTAATATCCAGTGTTAATGGTTGTCTTTAAAATATTTTTCTCTGTTGTCTACTTGTCTGTTTTCAGGATAAAGTGGCTTCCAAGAAGGAGCACATTCACTTGGTTGACCGCCTCAATGCTGAAGTCACCCACTGAGGGCACTCACTCACTGCTGAAGGCATCCAGAATGATGCTTCTGTTTCTCCTCAACGCCACCTACACCCCTGCCCCTCTCCCCCACACCAAACCCTACCAGGGTTGGGGTGAATTCCAGATATATTCAGTCAATTCAGCAAGTCAACTAAAATTCCAATTCCAATTGTTTCTCATAGGAGGCAATGAGGTAAATTTGAATTGCTATTGGAATTTCAGTTTACTTACTGAATTGACTGAATTGAAAATGAATTGACCCCAACCCTGATCCCTAAGCCCCCACCCCATCCATTTCTATCTTCAGTAAACTTTGTAGAATTTTATTTGAATGTGTTTTGGATCTTCATTAAAACCCACAATACATCTCTAATGAGGGTCACTCATGTTACACATCTAGATTTATCATCAAATATCGTAGAATTCAACAACAAATGCAGTGGTTTAGCAGTTCAACTTCAGTACTTGTCAATGAGTAACTGCACTGTGACCTTCAGAAACATGTAACATTGTGGAAAAACTGAAAACTTTTGCTGACATTTGGTTACAATGTAACTACACTGAACAAAAATATTAGCGCAACATGTAAAGTATTGGTCCCATGTTTCATGAGCTGAAATAAAATCCCAGAAGTGTTCCATATGTACAAAAAGGTTATTTCTCTCAAATGTTGTGTTTACATCCCTGTTAGTGAGCATTTCTCCTTGGCCAAGATAATCCATCCACCTGCCAGGTGTGGCATATCAAGAAGCTGATTAAACTGCATGATCATTACACAGGTGCATCTTGTACTGGGGAAAAGAAGAGGCCACTTTAAAATGAGCAGTTTTGTCACACAACACAATGCCACAGATGTCAGAAGTTTTGAGGGAGCGTGCAATTGGCATGCTGACTGCGGAAATGTTCACCAGAGCCATTACTAGAGAAGTCAATGTTAATTTCTTTACCATAAACTTTCCAATGTCGTTTTAGCGAATTTGGCAGACCACACCAGGGGCTGAGGAGTATTTCTGTCTGTAATAAAGCCCGTTTGTAGGGAAAAACTCATTCTGATTAGCTGGGCCTAGCTCCCCAGTGGGTGGGTCTGGCTGCCAGGTGGGTGGGCCTATGCCATCCAAGGCCCTCCCATGGCAGCACCCCTGCCCAGGACCTAATTAATTTATTTCAATTGTTTGATTTCCTTATGTGAACTGCACCTCAGTCAAATCTTTCAAATTGTTGCATGTTGCGTTTATATTTTTGTCTGCACATTTTCTTGAGAATGACATGCGTTCTCACTCATTACTTCTAGAATCAGAAATGAAAACCGACTCAACGTAATATATTAAAGGAATGAAAAGGGCTTTATTCAACGGTGGCTCCTGAAGTCCCTGCACACATTTACATTTACAAGGTTCCATCTTCACTGAGGACAATCTCAGTATCGGATTTTAGCAGAGACAATGAAGCAGAGACAATGAAAAGCAAACAAATAAACAAACTGAACAAACCAAACAAAAACTCAGTCCCCACATGATATGTGACATGACACATGACCCGAAGAACCATATTGGTGCGTTTTTCCTAATCAGATGATTACTGATTGTGTTTGTTATTATAAGTTCACTGTAATGTCCAACGTTCTGAACTAACATGGTAATGTAATGTACATGTTGTCTACTAGTCTGTATGTGATATCAACACTCTGGACAGAGAGCTATGGTTTTTCGGTTGAAGGATTTATGTTTATAACTAGATCTACTGTATGGGACAACAAAAAGTACATATGAATAGGGAGTTGAAGCATTTGTAGAGTGACACGGCCTATTAACACAAATTAAAACACAAATATCAACACAGACTTATATAAATACTAATAAAAACATAATACTGAAAACTTTTGTCAAACAACAAAGGAAGATTGTCAATGTGCTTTTTTGAAAACAACAACTTATTCCCTAAAAGTACATTCTATTTATATCTTCATTTGGACTAAATATAACAAATCTGTACATTAGAGAAACAAGTGTAGTATGTGAATGTGTCTTTGTATGTTTTCAGTTCATCTTATCATTATATACAGTCTATAATCTCAGCCCAGAAACAGAGATCTTATAATACTGTATAACACAGAGTTATAATGACTTGTGAAAAGTGCCTAAAACCAAAACATCACTACTTCAAAAGCACCTATAAGAAGAAGAACAGTTATTGCATCAACACAATAGGAAATAATTATGTTTGCATCTCTTTTAAACAATGTTGGTACTACATTGGTAATGATTAGTTCTACGTTGGTAATGGTTGGTACTATGTTGGTACTGACATCCACAACTCCCTGTTTCTATTGCAGAACTCAATACAGGACCGTATACATGCAACTACAAACTGCTTGTCATCAGCAATCAGCACGGAGTGATTTCCACAGTATTACTCTCACAGTCTTCTTGTCCTCCATTTTGGCTCTGTACATTGTCCATGCGTCCCAGTGCCGTGCCGTTAGTGGACTCCTGACTCAGGGCCGGGAAACGGACGTTACGCTCCAGTTCTGGGTTCAGACAGAGGAAAGTCTGGTTCTTATCGTTATTATTGCTGTTGTTACTAGTAGTGGTGGTGACTACCGACTCGCTAAAGATAGTGTCTGAGAAGACAGAGTCTAGGTTGAACAAGGTGCCACCGAAGAGGGATTCCTGGCAGGTGGATTTGGGCCGATCGGTGGCTACCTCTGGGTCTCCTGGGGTTTGCTTGGTGGTGGTGGTTGATTTTCAGTGTCTGGTTCTTCTGTATTGTTCTGCTTGTTCTGCTGGCTTATTGCGGTGATCTCCTTTGAGACATGACTGAGTCATGGTATTGAAATTGAAACCTGAAACCTGAAATGTTGTGCTGGCTACATCATGTAGATGCTCTGTTACATCATCAGCAGTGAGTGGACAACTCGGGAAAAATGACTGGCTCCATACTGCAGCCTCTCTAATGTTCATATATATCACAGTACAATGTTACCTGAACAAAAACTCTACTACACATGTGTGTGGAGCCTCAGTCATGTACCATTGAATTGGCAGAAAGTATTGAGCCTTCGTCAAAAATAATAGTATTTTCTGATTGTTCTTGGTGAATGTCAGTTTTGTTTGATAAATAACAGACAATAGGACTCAAGCGTATATCAAATTGTCCTTCTGTTTGTCTAACCATCATATAATGCCTATAGCCAGAACCGTGTATTGTAATAGAAGACTGCCTGTACAGTTCTTTAAATTCTCTATTCGTAGCATCCTTTTCTGAGAGCTCTATTTCACTCAATAGTCGAATATGGTGAATTTTTTTAATTGTTTTCTGAATGCTTTGTACACATATGCAAGTGTGTGTACAAGGCACTGAACTGGAGAGATAGGGCAAAATGACTATAGGCGCGGGTACGCCTACACTGCCCAGGTGAGGAAAAGTGCAGGGCTGAGGACACTCATTTCTGTGACAGTGCGCACGTCCTGCGCTTTTACGCACGGTCTCTTTGTAGTAATGCATAAACGTTGTTATGGTGTTATGACACTAGATTACTCTATATTTTATAATCAATTAAAAATAAGAAATTCAACTTGTTTACATTTTGTTTATGGCTATAGCTTGTGGTAAAGCGAATTAGAATTCCATTCTGATTCGAAACAATGTGCAATGACGTGTTCCATCTCTATGCGACCGAGAGGGTCACAATGCCGACGCTTCACATGGAACTCCAGAACCCAAGAGATATGTCCAGAACTCTCAATAAATCGTCAGTTCTTGATCGACAAACAACGAGAGAGACAGCATTATTATGGCAAGCTTTTCATTCATCTTCCCTGAAGACAGACGTTGTTCCATTAAGGACAACGAAGTCAATTCAGGTATGAACAATAACATACATTTCCGTCTGTAAATACAAATATTAATTGAAGGTGTAATTCCTACTGGAAAGGAAATAAAAAACAACATAGAAGATACGGCTTTAGGGGTTTGTTGTTAGTTACCAAACAATGTAACCATGCGAAATGACGTTTTCCAGCTGACAATGGTTTTATTTTGGCCAATGAAAATGCTTTATGTCCCAATTATCTCTCTCTCTTCCACCCAAAATGTGCACTTGTTCACCTCCCTTTACTGATTTGAAAGGAAATGACTGGTATATTAAATATGGCTAAAACTCTACCTAGCCCCTACTAGCCGAATGTTTTTAGATTTGTGGGAAGTGGTGAATGAGTGCACACTTCAGCAGAAATGAGATGTTATTGGGATGCATGAAGAATATGAAGAATGCAATGAAGAATATCCCTTAATTGTAATGCTGAAATCAGTTTAGTTAACCCTGTGTTGGTGTTTCTGTCAGGGTGGATGTCAACGGTGACCCAACTCAACGCCCTTGGTGGTCCAGAGTCAGAGAGTCGGAAAATTGTTCAGAGCTTTGCAGAGGTACTTGGTGACAAGTACCACTACGAGAATGCCATCGACAGCTCTCTGCTCTGGACTGTTGGGTACACCCCCTACATTCCCCCAGCTCTGAAAGGAAGAAGCTTCCCTTCTGTCGAGAGCTTCTTCCTGGATGAGTGGGAGCCACTGACACTCCTGCAGACTTCTCAGGTTCTGTACACCAGTGTTTCAATCGAGGAAGAGAACCGGATCCAGTCTGCTGCAGGCCTAGTGTCTCAGCTTCTGTCTACCAGTGTTACCATCGTGGAGAATGACCTGATCCAGTCTGCTGCAGGCCTAGTGTCTCAGGTTCTGTCCACCAGTGTTTCCATCGTGGAGAATGACCTGATCCAGTCTGACACAGGCCTAGTGTCTCAGGTTCTGTCCACCAGTGTTTCCATTGTGGAGAATGACCTGATCCAGTCTGCTGCAGTCCTAGTGTCTCAGGTTCTGTCCACCAGTGTTTCCATCGAGGAAGACAACCTGATCCAGTCTGCTGCAGGCCTAGTGTCTCAGGTTCTGTCCACCAGTGTTGCCATCGTGGAGAATGACCTGATCCAGTCTGCTGCAGGCCTAGTATCTCAGGTTCTGTCCACCAGTGTTACCATCGTGGAGAATGACCTGATCCAGTCTGCTGCAGTCCTAGTGTCTCAGGTTCTGTCCACCAGTGTTGTCATCATGGAGAATGACCTGATCCAGTCTGCTGCAGTCCTAGTATCTCAGGTTCTGTCCACCAGTGTTTCCATCGTGGAGAATGACCTGATCCAGTCTGCTGCAGTCCTAGTATCTCAGGTTCTGTCCACCAGTGTTACCATCGTGGAGAATGACCTGATCCAGTCTGCTGCAGGCCTAGTGTCTCAGGTTCTGTCCACCAGTGTTTCCATCGAGGAAGACAACCTGATCCAGTCTGCTGCAGGCCTAGTGTCTCAGGTTCTGTCCACCAGTGTTTCCATCGTGGAGAATGACCTGATCCAGTCTGCTGCAGGCCTAGTGTCTCAGGTTCTGTCCAGCAGTGACGCTAGAGTGAAGGATCGTGATGATTCCACACTGAGAGACTCCAACCAACCTGAGGTCCATGTGGCTGATGTCTCAACCAAGAGAAGTAGACTAGTCATCACTATTTCTATGTTTTCAACCGAGAGTTGCAATGCTTCGGTCCATGAGGTTGATGCTATTGCTACCAGCCTGGAGCACTCTGCTGAGAAAATGTCTACCTCTACCGCTGATGGCCACATTGTTTCATCCACTGCTGTTGCCAATCAGAAGGAAACAAGGGGCGGATTCGTCTCATCTCTACGGAGACTGTTCACAAGAAAGAACAGGATGCCTGTCAGTAATACTTATATACTTATATAATCTTTTGTACTGTAATATGTTATCATTTATTAACTATTGTTATACTAATATCCAGTGTTAATGGTTGTCTTTAAAATATTTTTCTCTGTTGTCTACTTGTCTGTTTTCAGGCTAAAGTGGCTTCCAAGAAGGAGCACATTCACTTGGTTGACCGCCTCAATGCTGAAGTCACCCACTGAGGGCACTCACTCACTGCTGAAGGCATCCAGAATGATGCTTCTGTTTCTCCTCAACGCCACCTACACCCCTGCCCCTCTCCCCCACACCAAACCCTACCAGAGTTGGGGTGAATTCCAGATATATTCAGTCAATTCAGCAAGTCAACTAAAATTCCAATTCCAATTGTTTCTCATAGGAGGCAATGAGGTAAATTTGAATTGCTATTGGAATTTCAGTTTACTTACTGAATTGACTGAATTGAAAATGAATTGACCCCAACCCTGATCCCTAAGCCCCCACCCCATCCATTTCTATCTTCAGTAAACTTTGTAGAATTTTATTTGAATGTGTTTTGGATCTTCATTAAAACCCACAATACATCTCTAATGAGGGTCACTCATGTTACACATCTAGATTTATCATCAAATATCGTAGAATTCAACAACAAATGCAGTGGTTTAGCAGTTCAACTTCAGTACTTGTCAATGAGTAACTGCACTGTGACCTTCAGAAACATGTAACATTGTGGAAAAACTGAAAACTTTTGCTGACATTTGGTTACAATGTAACTACACTGAACAAAAATATTAGCGCAACATGTAAAGTATTGGTCCCATGTTTCATGAGCTGAAATAAAATCCCAGAAGTGTTCCATATGTACAAAAAGGTTATTTCTCTCAAATGTTGTGTTTACATCCCTGTTAGTGAGCATTTCTCCTTGGCCAAGATAATCCATCCACCTGCCAGGTGTGGCATATCAAGAAGCTGATTAAACTGCATGATCATTACACAGGTGCATCTTGTACTGGGGAAAAGAAGAGGCCACTTTAAAATGAGCAGTTTTGTCACACAACACAATGCCACAGATGTCAGAAGTTTTGAGGGAGCGTGCAATTGGCATGCTGACTGCGGAAATGTTCACCAGAGCCATTACTAGAGAAGTCAATGTTAATTTCTTTACCATAAACTTTCCAATGTCGTTTTAGCGAATTTGGCAGACCACACCAGGGGCTGAGGAGTATTTCTGTCTGTAATAAAGCCCGTTTGTAGGGAAAAACTCATTCTGATTAGCTGGGCCTAGCTCCCCAGTGGGTGGGTCTGGCTGCCAGGTGGGTGGGCCTATGCCATCCAAGGCCCTCCCATGGCAGCACCCCTGCCCAGGACCTAATTAATTTATTTCAATTGTTTGATTTCCTTATGTGAACTGCACCTCAGTCAAATCTTTCAAATTGTTGCATGTTGCGTTTATATTTTTGTCTGCACATTTTCTTGAGAATGACATGCGTTCTCACTCATTACTTCTAGAATCAGAAATGAAAACCGACTCAACGTAATATATTAAAGGAATGAAAAGGGCTTTATTCAACGGTGGCTCCTGAAGTCCCTGCACACATTTACATTTACAAGGTTCCATCTTCACTGAGGACAGTCTCAGTATCGGATTTTAGCAGAGACAATGAAGCAGAGACAATGAAAAGCAAACAAATTAACAAACTGAACAAACCAAACAAAAACTCAGTCCCCACATGATATGTGACATGACACATGACCCGAAGAACCATATTGGTGCGTTTTTCCTAATCAGATGATTACTGATTGTGTTTGTTATTATAAGTTCACTGTAATGTCCAACGTTCTGAACTAACATGGTAATGTAATGTACATGTTGTCTACTAGTCTGTATGTGATATCAACACTCTGGACAGAGAGCTATGGTTTTTCGGTTGAAGGATTTATGTTTATAACTAGATCTACTGTATGGGACAACAAAAAGTACATATGAATAGGGAGTTGAAGCATTTGTAGAGTGACACGGCCTATTAACACAAATTAAAACACAAATATCAACACAGACTTATATAAATACTAATAAAAACATAATACTGAAAACTTTTGTCAAACAACAAAGGAAGATTGTCAATGTGCTTTTTTGAAAACAACAACTTATTCCCTAAAAGTACATTCTATTTATATCTTCATTTGGACTAAATATAAAAAATCTGTACATTAGAGAAACAAGTGTAGTATGTGAATGTGTCTTTGTATGTTTTCAGTTCATCTTATCATTATATACAGTCTATAATCTCAGCCCAGAAACAGAGATCTTATAATACTGTATAACACAGAGTTATAATGACTTGTGAAAAGTGCCTAAAACCAAAACATCACTACTTCAAAAGCACCTATAAGAAGAAGAACAGTTATTGCATCAACACAATAGGAAATAATTATGTTTGCATCTCTTTTAAACAATGTTGGTACTACATTGGTAATGATTAGTTCTACGTTGGTAATGGTTGGTACTATGTTGGTACTGACATCCACAACTCCCTGTTTCTATTGCAGAACTCAATACAGGACCGTATACATGCAACTACAAACTGCTTGTCATCAGCAATCAGCATGGAGTGATTTCCACAGTATTACTCTCACAGTCTTCTTGTCCTCCATTTTGGCTCTGTACATTGTCCATGCGTCCCAGTGCCGTGCCGTTAGTGGACTCCTGACTCAGGGCCGGGAAACGGACGTTACGCTCCAGTTCTGGGTTCAGACAGAGGAAAGTCTGGTTCTTATCGTTATTATTGCTGTTGTTACTAGTAGTGGTGGTGACTACCGACTCGCTAAAGATAGTGTCTGAGAAGACAGAGTCTAGGTTGAACAAGGTGCCACCGAAGAGGGATTCCTGGCAGGTGGATTTGGGCCGATCGGTGGCTACCTCTGGGTCTCCTGGGGTTTGCTTGGTGGTGGTGGTTGATTTTCAGTGTCTGGTTCTTCTGTATTGTTCTGCTTGTTCTGCTGGCTTATTGCGGTGATCTCCTTTGAGACATGACTGAGTCATGGTATTGAAATTGAAACCTGAAACCTGAAATGTTGTGCTGGCTACATCATGTAGATGCTCTGTTACATCATCAGCAGTGAGTGGACAACTCGGGAAAAATGACTGGCTCCATACTGCAGCCTCTCTAATGTTCATATATATCACAGTACAATGTTACTTGAACAAAAACTCTACTACACATGTGTGTGGAGCCTCAGTCATATACCATTGAATTGGCAGAAAGTATTGAGCCTTCGTCAAAAATAATAGTGTTTTCTGATTGTTCTTGGTGAATGTCAGTTTTGTTTGATAAATAACAGACAATAGGACTCAAGCGTATATCAAATTGTCCTTCTGTTTGTCTAACCATCATATAATGCCTATAGCCAGAACCGTGTATTGTAATAGAAGACTGCCTGTACAGTTCTTTAAATTCTCTATTCGTAGCATCCTTTTCTGAGAGCTCTATTTCACTCAATAGTCGAATATGGTGATTTTTTTTTTATTGTTTTCTGAATGCTTTGTACACATGTGCAAGTGTGTGTACAAGGCACTGAACTGGAGAGATAGGGCAAAATGACTATAGGCGCGGGTACGCCTACACTGCCCAGGTGAGGAAAAGTGCAGGGCTGAGGACACTCATTTCTGTGACAGTGCGCACGTCCTGCGCTTTTACGCACGGTCTCTTTGCAGTAATGCATAAACGTTGTTATGGTGTTATGACACTAGATTACTCTATATTTTATAATCAATTAAAAATAAGAAATTAAACTTGTTTACATTTTGTTTATGGCTATAGCTTGTGGTAAAGCGAATTAGAATTCCATTCTGATTCGAAACAATGTGCAATGACGTGTTCCATCTCTATGCGACCGAGAGGGTCACAATGCCGACGCTTCACATGGAACTCCAGAACCCAAGAGATATGTCCAGAACTCTCAATAAATCGTCAGTTCTTGATCGACAAACAACGAGAGAGACAGCATTATTATGGCAAGCTTTTCATTCATCTTCCCTGAAGACAGACGTTGTTCCATTAAGGACAACGAAGTCAATTCAGGTATGAACAATAACATACATTTCCGTCTGTAAATACAAATATTAATTGAAGGTGTAATTCCTACTGGAAAGGAAATAAAAAACAACATAGAAGATACGGCTTTAGGGGTTTGTTGTTAGTTACCAAACAATGTAACCATGCGAAATGAAGTTTTCCAGCTGACAATGGTTTTATTTTGGCCAATGAAAATGCTTTATGTCCCAATTATCTCTCTCTCTTCCACCCAAAATGTCCACTTGTTCACCTCCCTTTACTGATTTGAAAGGAAATGACTGGTATATTAAATATGGCTAAAACTCTACCTAGCCCCTACTAGCCGAATGTTTTTAGATTTGTGGGAAGTGGTGAATGAGTGCACACTTCAGCAGAAATGAGATGTTATTGGGATGCATGAAGAATATGAAGAATGCAATGAAGAATATCCCTTAATTGTAATGCTGAAATCAGTTTAGTTAACCCTGTGTTGGTGTTTCTGTCAGGGTGGATGTCAACGGTGACCCAACTCAACGCCCTTGGTGGTCCAGAGTCAGAGAGTCGGAAAATTGTTCAGAGCTTTGCAGAGGTACTTGGTGACAAGTACCACTACGAGAATGCCATCGACAGCTCTCTGCTCTGGACTGTTGGGTACACCCCCTACATTCCCCCAGCTCTGAAAGGAAGAAGCTTCCCTTCTGTCGAGAGCTTCTTCCTGGATGAGTGGGAGCCACTGACACTCCTGCAGACTTCTCAGGTTCTGTCCACCAGTGTTTCCATCGAGGAAGACAACCGGATCCAGTCTGCTGCAGGCCTAGTGTCTCAGCTTCTGTCTACCAGTGTTACCATCGTGGAGAATGACCTGATCCAGTCTGCTGCAGGCCTAGTGTCTCAGGTTCTGTCTACCAGTGTTGCCATCGTGGAGAATGACCTGATCCAGTCTGCTGCAGTCCTAGTGTCTCAGGTTCTGTCCACCAGTGTTACCATCATGGAGAATGACCTGATCCAGTCTGCTGCAGTCCTAGTGTCTCAGGTTCTGTGCACCAGTGTTGCCATCGAGGAAGACAACCTGATCCAGTCTGCTGCAGGCCTAGTGTCTCAGGTTCTGTCCACCAGTGTTTCCATCGTGGAGAATGACCTGATTCAGTCTGCTGCAGACCTAGTGTCTCAGGTTCTGTCCACCAGTGTTTCCATCGAGGAAGACAACCTGATCCAGTCTGCTGCAGGCCTAGTGTCTCAGGTTCTGTCCACCAGTGTTTCCATCGTGGAGAATGACCTGATCCAGTCTGCTGCAGTCCTAGTGTCTCAGGTTCTGTCCACCAGTGTTTCCATCGAGGAAGACAACCTGATCCAGTCTGCTGCAGGCCTAGTGTCTCAGGTTCTGTCCACCAGTGTTTCCATCGTGGAGAATGACCTGATCCAGTCTGCTGCAGTCCTAGTGTCTCAGGTTCTGTCCACCAGTGTTTCCATCGAGGAAGACAACCTGATCCAGTCTGCTGCAGGCCTAGTGTCTCAGGTTCTGTCCACCAGTGTTACCATCATGGAGAATGACCTGATCCAGTCTGCTGCAGTCCTAGTGTCTCAGGTTCTGTCCACCAGTGTTTCCATCGTGGAGAATGACCTGATCCAGTCTGCTGCAGGCCTAGTGTCTCAGGTTCTGTCCACCAGTGTTTCCATCGTGGAGAATGACCTGATCCAGTCTGCTGCAGGCCTAGTGTCTCAGGTTCTGTCCACCAGTGTTTCCATCGTGGAGAATGACCTGATCCAGTCTGCTGCAGTCCTAGTGTCTCAGGTTCTGTCCACCAGTGTTTCCATCGTGGAGAATGACCTGATTCAGTCTGCTGCAGACCTAGTGTCTCAGGTTCTGTCCACCAGTGTTTCCATCGAGGAAGACAACCTGATCCAGTCTGCTGCAGGCCTAGTGTCTCAGGTTCTGTCCACCAGTGTTTCCATCGTGGAGAATGACCTGATCCAGTCTGCTGCAGGCCTAGTGTCTCAGGTTCTGTCCACCAGTGTTACCATCGTGGAGAATGACCTGATCCAGTCTGCTGCAGGCCTAGTGTCTCAGGTTCTGTCCAGCAGTGACGCTAGAGTGAAGGATCGTGATGATTCCACACTGAGAGACTCCAACCAACCTGAGGTCCATGTGGCTGATGTCTCAACCAAGAGAAGTAGACTAGTCATCACTATTTCTATGTTTTCAACCGAGAGTTGCAATGCTTCGGTCCATGAGGTTGATGCTATTGCTACCAGCCTGGAGCACTCTGCTGAGAAAATGTCTACCTCTACCGCTGATGGCCACATTGTTTCATCCACTGCTGTAGCCAATCAGAAGGAAACAAGGGGCGGATTCGTCTCATCTCTACGGAGACTGTTCACAAGAAAGAACAGGATGCCTGTCAGTAATACTTATATACTTATATAATCTTTTGTACTGTAATATGTTATCATTTATTAACTATTGTTATACTAATATCCAGTGTTAATGGTTGTCTTTAAAATATTTTTCTCTGTTGTCTACTTGTCTGTTTTCAGGCTAAAGTGGCTTCCAAGAAGGAGCACATTCACTTGGTTGACCGCCTCAATGCTGAAGTCACCCACTGAGGGCACTCACTCACTGCTGAAGGCATCCAGAATGATGCTTCTGTTTCTCCTCAACGCCACCTACACCCCTGCCCCTCTCCCCCACACCAAACCCTACCAGGGTTGGGGTGAATTCCAGATATATTCAGTCAATTCAGCAAGTCAACTAAAATTCCAATTCCAATTGTTTCTCATAGGAGGCAATGAGGTAAATTTGAATTGCTATTGGAATTTCAGTTTACTTACTGAATTGACTGAATTGAAAATGAATTGACCCCAACCCTGATCCCTAAGCCCCCACCCCATCCATTTCTATCTTCAGTAAACTTTGTAGAATTTTATTTGAATGTGTTTTGGATCTTCATTAAAACCCACAATACATCTCTAATGAGGGTCACTCATGTTACACATCTAGATTTATCATCAAATATCGTAGAATTCAACAACAAATGCAGTGGTTTAGCAGTTCAACTTCAGTACTTGTCAATGAGTAACTGCACTGTGACCTTCAGAAACATGTAACATTGTGGAAAAACTGAAAACTTTTGCTGACATTTGGTTACAATGTAACTACACTGAACAAAAATATAAGCGCAACATGTAAAGTATTGGTCCCATGTTTCATGAGCTGAAATAAAATCCCAGAAGTGTTCCATATGTACAAAAAGGTTATTTCTCTGAAATGTTGTGTTTACATCCCTGTTAGTGAGCATTTCTCCTTGGCCAAGATAATCCATCCACCTGCCAGGTGTGGCATATCAAGAAGCTGATTAAACTGCATGATCATTACACAGGTGCATCTTGTACTGGGGAAAAGAAGAGGCCACTTTAAAATGAGCAGTTTTGTCACACAACACAATGCCACAGATGTCAGAAGTTTTGAGGGAGCGTGCAATTGGCATGCTGACTGCGGAAATGTTCACCAGAGCCATTACTAGAGAAGTCAATGTTAATTTCTTTACCATAAACTTTCCAATGTCGTTTTAGCGAATTTGGCAGACCACACCAGGGGCTGAGGAGTATTTCTGTCTGTAATAAAGCCCGTTTGTAGGGAAAAACTCATTCTGATTAGCTGGGCCTAGCTCCCCAGTGGGTGGGTCTGGCTGCCAGGTGGGTGGGCCTATGCCATCCAAGGCCCTCCCATGGCAGCACCCCTGCCCAGGACCTAATTAATTTATTTCAATTGTTTGATTTCCTTATGTGAACTGCACCTCAGTCAAATCTTTCAAATTGTTGCATGTTGCGTTTATATTTTTGTCTGCACATTTTCTTGAGAATGACATGCGTTCTCACTCATTACTTCTAGAATCAGAAATGAAAACCGACTCAACGTAATATATTAAAGGAATGAAAAGGGCTTTATTCAACGGTGGCTCCTGAAGTCCCTGCACACATTTACATTTACAAGGTTCCATCTTCACTGAGGACAATCTCAGTATCGGATTTTAGCAGAGACAATGAAGCAGAGACAATGAAAAGCAAACAAATTAACAAACTGAACAAACCAAACAAAAACTCAGTCCCCACATGATATGTGACATGACACATGACCCGAAGAACCATATTGGTGCGTTTTTCCTAATCAGATGATTACTGATTGTGTTTGTTATTATAAGTTCACTGTAATGTCCAACGTTCTGAACTAACATGGTAATGTAATGTACATGTTGTCTACTAGTCTGTATGTGATATCAACACTCTGGACAGAGAGCTATGGTTTTTCGGTTGAAGGATTTATGTTTATAACTAGATCTACTGTATGGGACAACAAAAAGTACATATGAATAGGGAGTTGAAGCGTTTGTAGAGTGACACGGCCTATTAACACAAATTAAAACACAAATATCAACACAGACTTATATAAATACTAATAAAAACATAATACTGAAAACTTTTGTCAAACAACAAAGGAAGATTGTCAATGTGCTTTTTTGAAAACAACAACTTATTCCCTAAAAGTACATTCTATTTATATCTTCATTTGGACTAAATATAAAAAATCTGTACATTAGAGAAACAAGTGTAGTATGTGAATGTGTCTTTGTATGTTTTCAGTTCATCTTATCATTATATACAGTCTATAATCTCAGCCCAGAAACAGAGATCTTATAATACTGTATAACACAGAGTTATAATGACTTGTGAAAAGTGCCTAAAACCAAAACATCACTACTTCAAAAGCACCTATAAGAAGAATAACAGTTATTGCATCAACACAATAGGAAATAATTATGTTTGCATCTCTTTTAAACAATGTTGGTACTACATTGGTAATGATTAGTTCTACGTTGGTAATGGTTGGTACTATGTTGGTACTGACATCCACAACTCCCTGTTTCTATTGCAGAACTCAATACAGGACCGTATACATGCAACTACAAACTGCTTGTCATCAGCAATCAGCACGGAGTGATTTCCACAGTATTACTCTCACAGTCTTCTTGTCCTCCATTTTGGCTCTGTACATTGTCCATGCGTCCCAGTGCCGTGCCGTTAGTGGACTCCTGACTCAGGGCCGGGAAACGGACGTTACGTTCCAGTTCTGGGTTCAGACAGAGGAAAGTCTGGTTCTTATCGTTATTATTGCTGTTGTTACTAGTAGTGGTGGTGACTACCGACTCGCTAAAGATAGTGTCTGAGAAGACAGAGTCTAGGTTGAACAAGGTGCCACCGAAGAGGGATTCCTGGCAGGTGGATTTGGGTCGATCGGTGGCTACCTCTGGGTCTCTGGGGGGTTTGCTTGGTGGTGGTGGTTGATTTTCAGTGTCTGGTTCTTCTGTATTGTTCTGCTTGTTCTGCTGGCTTATTGCGGTGATCTCCTTTGTGACATGACTGAGTCATGGTATTGAAATTGAAACCTGAAACCTGAAATGTTGTGCTGGCTACATCATGTAGATGCTCTGTTACATCATCAGCAGTGAGTGGACAACTCGGGAAAAATGACTGGCTCCATACTGCAGCCTCTCTAATGTTCATATATATCACAGTACAATGTTACCTGAACAAAAACTCTACTACACATGTGTGTGGAGCCTCAGTCATGTACCATTGAATTGGCAGAAAGTATTGAGCCTTCGTCAAAAATAATAGTGTTTTCTGATTGTTCTTGGTGAATGTCAGTTTTGTTTGATAAATAACAGACAATAGGACTCAAGCGTATATCAAATTGTCCTTCTGTTTGTCTAACCATCATATAATGCCTATAGCCAGAACCGTGTATTGTAATAGAAGACTGCCTGTACAGTTCTTTAAATTCTCTATTCGTAGCATCCTTTTCTGAGAGCTCTATTTCACTCAATAGTCGAATATGGTGAATTTTTTTTTATTGTTTTCTGAATGCTTTGTACACATGTGCAAGTGTGTGTACAAGGCACTGAACTGGAGAGATAGGGCAAAATGACTATAGGCGCGGGTACGCCTACACTGCCCAGGTGAGGAAAAGTGCAGGGCTGAGGACACTCATTTCTGTGACAGTGCGCACGTCCTGCGCTTTTACGCACGGTCTCTTTGCAGTAATGCATAAACGTTGTTATGGTGTTATGACACTAGATTACTCTATATTTTATAATCAATTAAAAATAAGAAATTAAACTTGTTTACATTTTGTTTATGGCTATAGCTTGTGGTAAAGCGAATTAGAATTCCATTCTGATTCGAAACAATGTGCAATGACGTGTTCCATCTCTATGCGACCGAGAGGGTCACAATGCCGACGCTTCACATGGAACTCCAGAACCCAAGAGATATGTCCAGAACTCTCAATAAATCGTCAGTTCTTGATCGACAAACAACGAGAGAGACAGCATTATTATGGCAAGCTTTTCATTCATCTTCCCTGAAGACAGACGTTGTTCCATTAAGGACAACGAAGTCAATTCAGGTATGAACAATAACATACATTTCCGTCTGTAAATACAAATATTAATTGAAGGTGTAATTCCTACTGGAAAGGAAATAAAAAACAACATAGAAGATACGGCTTTAGGGGTTTGTTGTTAGTTACCAAACAATGTAACCATGCGAAATGAAGTTTTCCAGCTGACAATGGTTTTATTTTGGCCAATGAAAATGCTTTATGTCCCAATTATCTCTCTCTCTTCCACCCAAAATGTGCACTTGTTCACCTCCCTTTACTGATTTGAAAGGAAATGACTGGTATATTAAATATGGCTAAAACTCTACCTAGCCCCTACTAGCCGAATGTTTTTAGATTTGTGGGAAGTGGTGAATGAGTGCACACTTCAGCAGAAATGAGATGTTATTGGGATGCATGAAGAATATGAAGAATGCAATGAAGAATATCCCTTAATTGTAATGCTGAAATCAGTTTAGTTAACCCTGTGTTGGTGTTTCTGTCAGGGTGGATGTCAACGGTGACCCAACTCAACGCCCTTGGTGGTCCAGAGTCAGAGAGTCGGAAAATTGTTCAGAGCTTTGCAGAGGTACTTGGTGACAAGTACCACTACGAGAATGCCATCGACAGCTCTCTGCTCTGGACTGTTGGGTACACCCCCTACATTCCCCCAGCTCTGAAAGGAAGAAGCTTCCCTTCTGTCGAGAGCTTCTTCCTGGATGAGTGGGAGCCACTGACACTCCTGCAGACTTCTCAGGTTCTGTCCACCAGTGTTTCCATCGTGGAGAATGACCTGATCCAGTCTGCTGCAGTCCTAGTGTCTCAGGTTCTGTCCACCAGTGTTTCCATCGTGGAGAATGACCTGATCCAGTCTGCTGCAGGTCTAGTGTCTCAGGTTCTGTCCACCAGTGTTACCATCGTGGAGAATGACCTGATCCAGTCTGCTGCAGGCCTAGTGTCTCAGGTTCTGTCCACCAGTGTTTCCATCGAGGAAGACAACCTGATCCAGTCTGCTGCAGGCCTAGTGTCTCAGGTTCTGTCCACCAGTGTTACCATCGTGGAGAATGACCTGATCCAGTCTGCTGCAGGCCTAGTGTCTCAGGTTCTGTCCAGCAGTGACGCTAGAGTGAAGGATCGTGATGATTCCACACTGAGAGACTCCAACCAACCTGAGGTCCATGTGGCTGATGTCTCAACCAAGAGAAGTAGACTAGTCATCACTATTTCTATGTTTTCAACCGAGAGTTGCAATGCTTCGGTCCATGAGGTTGATGCTATTGCTACCAGCCTGGAGCACTCTGCTGAGAAAATGTCTACCTCTACCGCTGATGGCCACATTGTTTCATCCACTGCTGTAGCCAATCAGAAGGAAACAAGGGGCGGATTCGTCTCATCTCTACGGAGACTGTTCACAAGAAAGAACAGGATGCCTGTCAGTAATACTTATATACTTATATAATCTTTTGTACTGTAATATGTTATCATTTATTAACTATTGTTATACTAATATCCAGTGTTAATGGTTGTCTTTAAAATATTTTTCTCTGTTGTCTACTTGTCTGTTTTCAGGCTAAAGTGGCTTCCAAGAAGGAGCACATTCACTTGGTTGACCGCCTCAATGCTGAAGTCACCCACTGAGGGCACTCACTCACTGCTGAAGGCATCCAGAATGATGCTTCTGTTTCTCCTCAACGCCACCTACACCCCTGCCCCTCTCCCCCACACCAAACCCTACCAGGGTTGGGGTGAATTCCAGATATATTCAGTCAATTCAGCAAGTCAACTAAAATTCCAATTCCAATTGTTTCTCATAGGAGGCAATGAGGTAAATTTGAATTGCTATTGGAATTTCAGTTTACTTACTGAATTGACTGAATTGAAAATGAATTGACCCCAACCCTGATCCCTAAGCCCCCACCCCATCCATTTCTATCTTCAGTAAACTTTGTAGAATTTTATTTGAATGTGTTTTGGATCTTCATTAAAACCCACAATACATCTCTAATGAGGGTCACTCATGTTACACATCTAGATTTATCATCAAATATCGTAGAATTCAACAACAAATGCAGTGGTTTAGCAGTTCAACTTCAGTACTTGTCAATGAGTAACTGCACTGTGACCTTCAGAAACATGTAACATTGTGGAAAAACTGAAAACTTTTGCTGACATTTGGTTACAATGTAACTACACTGAACAAAAATATTAACGCAACATGTAAAGTATTGGTCCCATGTTTCATGAGCTGAAATAAAATCCCAGAAGTGTTCCATATGTACAAAAAGGTTATTTCTCTCAAATGTTGTGTTTACATCCCTGTTAGTGAGCATTTCTCCTTGGCCAAGATAATCCATCCACCTGCCAGGTGTGGCATATCAAGAAGCTGATTAAACTGCATGATCATTACACAGGTGCATCTTGTACTGGGGAAAAGAAGAGGCCACTTTAAAATGAGCAGTTTTGTCACACAACACAATGCCACAGATGTCAGAAGTTTTGAGGGAGCGTGCAATTGGCATGCTGACTGCGGAAATGTTCACCAGAGCCATTACTAGAGAAGTCAATGTTAATTTCTTTACCATAAACTTTCCAATGTCGTTTTAGCGAATTTGGCAGACCACACCAGGGGCTGAGAAGTATTTCTGTCTGTAATAAAGCCCGTTTGTAGGGAAAAACTCATTCTGATTAGCTGGGCCTAGCTCCCCAGTGGGTGGGTCTGGCTGCCAGGTGGGTGGGCCTATGCCATCCAAGGCCCTCCCATGGCAGCACCCCTGCCCAGGACCTAATTAATTTATTTCAATTGTTTGATTTCCTTATGTGAACTGCACCTCAGTCAAATCTTTCAAATTGTTGCATGTTGCGTTTATATTTTTGTCTGCACATTTTCTTGAGAATGACATGCGTTCTCACTCATTACTTCTAGAATCAGAAATGAAAACCGACTCAACGTAATATATTAAAGGAATGAAAAGGGCTTTATTCAACGGTGGCTCCTGAAGTCCCTGCACACATTTACATTTACAAGGTTCCATCTTCACTGAGGACAGTCTCAGTATCGGATTTTAGCAGAGACAATGAAGCAGAGACAATGAAAAGCAAACAAATTAACAAACTGAACAAACCAAACAAAAACTCAGTCCCCACATGATATGTGACATGACACATGACCCGAAGAACCATATTGGTGCGTTTTTCCTAATCAGATGATTACTGATTGTGTTTGTTATTATAAGTTCACTGTAATGTCCAACGTTCTGAACTAACATGGTAATGTAATGTACATGTTGTCTACTAGTCTGTATGTGATATCAACACTCTGGACAGAGAGCTATGGTTTTTCGGTTGAAGGATTTATGTTTATAACTAGATCTACTGTATGGGACAACAAAAAGTACATATGAATAGGGAGTTGAAGCATTTGTAGAGTGACACGGCCTATTAACACAAATTAAAACACAAATATCAACACAGACTTATATAAATACTAATAAAAACATAATACTGAAAACTTTTGTCAAACAACAAAGGAAAATTGTCGATGTGCTTTTTTGAAAACAACAACTTATTCCCTAAAAGTACATTCTATTTATATCTTCATTTGGACTAAATATAAAAAATCTGTACATTAGAGAAACAAGTGTAGTATGTGAATGTGTCTTTGTATGTTTTCAGTTCATCTTATCATTATATACAGTCTATAATCTCAGCCCAGAAACAGAGATCTTATAATACTGTATAACACAGAGTTATAATGACTTGTGAAAAGTGCCTAAAACCAAAACATCACTACTTCAAAAGCACCTATAAGAAGAAGAACAGTTATTGCATCAACACAATAGGAAATAATTATGTTTGCATCTCTTTTAAACAATGTTGGTACTACATTGGTAATGATTAGTTCTACGTTGGTAATGGTTGGTACTATGTTGGTACTGACATCCACAACTCCCTGTTTCTATTGCAGAACTCAATACAGGACCATATACATGCAACTACAAACTGCTTGTCATCAGCAATCAGCACGGAGTGATTTCCACAGTATTACTCTCACAGTCTTCTTGTCCTCCATTTTGGCTCTGTACATTGTCCATGCGTCCCAGTGCCGTGCCGTTAGTGGACTCCTGACTCAGGGCCGGGAAACGGACGTTACGCTCCAGTTCTGGGTTCAGACAGAGGAAAGTCTGGTTCTTATCGTTATTATTGCTGTTGTTACTAGTAGTGGTGGTGACTACCGACTCGCTAAAGATAGTGTCTGAGAAGACAGAGTCTAGGTTGAACAAGGTGCCACCGAAGAGGGATTCCTGGCAGGTGGATTTGGGCCGATCGGTGGCTACCTCTGGGTCTCCTGGGGTTTGCTTGGTGGTGGTGGTTGATTTTCAGTGTCTGGTTCTTCTGTAATTGTTCTGCTTGTTCTGCTGGCTTATTGTGGTGATCTCCTTTGAGACATGACTGAGTCATGGTATTGAAATTGAAACCTGAAACCTGAAATGTTGTGCTGGCTACATCATGTAGATGCTCTGTTACATCATCAGCAGTGAGTGGACAACTCGGGAAAAATGACTGGCTCCATACTGCAGCCTCTCTAATGTTCATATATATCACAGTACAATGTTACCTGAACAAAAACTCTACTACACATGTGTGTGGAGCCTCAGTCATGTACCATTGAATTGGCAGAAAGTATTGAGCCTTCGTCAAAAATAATAGTATTTTCTGATTGTTCTTGGTGAATGTCAGTTTTGTTTGATAAATAACAGACAATAGGACTCAAGCGTATATCAAATTGTCCTTCTGTTTGTCTAACCATCATATAATGCCTATAGCCAGAACCGTGTATTGTAATAGAAGACTGCCTGTACAGTTCTTTAAATTCTCTATTCGTAGCATCCTTTTCTGAGAGCTCTATTTCACTCAATAGTCGAATATGGTGAATTTTTTTTTATTGTTTTCTGAATGCTTTGTACACATGTGCAAGTGTGTGTACAAGGCACTGAACTGGAGAGATAGGGCAAAATGACTATAGGCGCGGGTACGCCTACACTGCCCAGGTGAGGAAAAGTGCAGGGCTGAGGACACTCATTTCTGTGACAGTGCGCACGTCCTGCGCTTTTACGCACGGTCTCTTTGCAGTAATGCATAAACGTTGTTATGGTGTTATGACACTAGATTACTCTATATTTTATAATCAATTAAAAATAAGAAATTAAACTTGTTTACATTTTGTTTATGGCTATAGCTTGTGGTAAAGCGAATTAGAATTCCATTCTGATTCGAAACTATGTGCAATGACGTGTTCCATCTCTATGCGACCGAGAGGGTCACAATGCCGACGCTTCACATGGAACTCCAGAACCCAAGAGATATGTCCAGAACTCTCAATAAATCGTCAGTTCTTGATCGACAAACAACGAGAGAGACAGCATTATTATGGCAAGCTTTTCATTCATCTTCCCTGAAGACAGACGTTGTTCCATTAAGGACAACGAAGTCAATTCAGGTATGAACAATAACATACATTTCCGTCTGTAAATACAAATATTAATTGAAGGTGTAATTCCTACTGGAAAGGAAATAAAAAACAACATAGAAGATACGGCTTTAGGGGTTTGTTGTTAGTTACCAAACAATGTAACCATGCGAAATGAAGTTTTCCAGCTGACAATGGTTTTATTTTGGCCAATGAAAATGCTTTATGTCCCAATTATCTCTCTCTCTTCCACCCAAAATGTGCACTTGTTCACCTCCCTTTACTGATTTGAAAGGAAATGACTGGTATATTAAATATGGCTAAAACTCTACCTAGCCCCTACTAGCCGAATGTTTTTAGATTTGTGGGAAGTGGTGAATGAGTGCACACTTCAGCAGAAATGAGATGTTATTGGGATGCATGAAGAATATGAAGAATGCAATGAAGAATATCCCTTAATTGTAATGCTGAAATCAGTTTAGTTAACCCTGTGTTGGTGTTTCTGTCAGGGTGGATGTCAACGGTGACCCAACTCAACGCCCTTGGTGGTCCAGAGTCAGAGAGTCGGAAAATTGTTCAGAGCTTTGCAGAGGTACTTGGTGACAAGTACCACTACGAGAATGCCATCGACAGCTCTCTGCTCTGGACTGTTGGGTACACCCCCTACATTCCCCCAGCTCTGAAAGGAAGAAGCTTCCCTTCTGTCGAGAGCTTCTTCCTGGATGAGTGGGAGCCACTGACACTCCTGCAGACTTCTCAGGTTCTGTCCACCAGTGTTTCCATCGAGGAAGACAACCGGATCCAGTCTGCTGCAGGCCTAGTGTCTCAGCTTCTGTCTACCAGTGTTACCATCGTGGAGAATGACCTGATCCAGTCTGCTGCAGGCCTAGTGTCTCAGGTTCTGTCTACCAGTGTTTCCATCGTGGAGAATGACCTGATCCAGTCTGCTGCAGTCCTAGTGTCTCAGGTTCTGTCCACCAGTGTTTCCATCGTGGAGAATGACCTGATTCAGTCTGCTGCAGGCCTAGTGTCTCAGGTTCTGTCCACCAGTGTTTCCATCGTGGAGAATGACCTGATCCAGTCTGCTGCAGTCCTAGTGTCTCAGGTTCTGTCCACCAGTGTTTCCATCGAGGAAGACAACCTGATCCAGTCTGCTGCAGGCCTAGTGTCTCAGGTTCTGTCCACCAGTGTTACCATCATGGAGAATGACCTGATCCAGTCTGCTGCAGTCCTAGTGTCTCAGGTTCTGTCCACCAGTGTTACCATCATGGAGAATGACCTGATCCAGTCTGCTGCAGTCCTAGTGTCTCAGGTTCTGTCCACCAGTGTTTCCATCGTGGAGAATGACCTGATCCAGTCTGCTGCAGTCCTAGTGTCTCAGGTTCTGTCTACCAGTGTTACCATCGTGGAGAATGACCTGATCCAGTCTGCTGTAGGCCTAGTGTCTCAGCTTCTGTCTACCAGTGTTACCATCATGGAGAATGACCTGATCCAGTCTGCTGCAGTCCTAGTGTCTCAGGTTCTGTCCACCAGTGTTGCCATCGTGGAGAATGACCTGATCCAGTCTGCTGCAGGCCTAGTGTCTCAGGTTCTGTCCACCAGTGTTTCCATCGAGGAAGACAACCTGATCCAGTCTGCTGCAGGCCTAGTGTCTCAGGTTCTGTCCAGCAGTGACGCTAGAGTGAAGGATCGTGATGATTCCACACTGAGAGACTCCAACCAACCTGAGGTCCATGTGGCTGATGTCTCAACCAAGAGAAGTAGACTAGTCATCACTATTTCTATGTTTTCAACCGAGAGTTGCAATGCTTCGGTCCATGAGGTTGATGCTATTGCTACCAGCCTGGAGCACTCTGCTGAGAAAATGTCTACCTCTACCGCTGATGGCCACATTGTTTCATCCACTGCTGTAGCCAATCAGAAGGAAACAAGGGGCGGATTCGTCTCATCTCTACGGAGACTGTTCACAAGAAAGAACAGGATGCCTGTCAGTAATACTTATATACTTATATAATCTTTTGTACTGTAATATGTTATCATTTATTAACTATTGTTATACTAATATCCAGTGTTAATGGTTGTCTTTAAAATATTTTTCTCTGTTGTCTACTTGTCTGTTTTCAGGCTAAAGTGGCTTCCAAGAAGGAGCACATTCACTTGGTTGACCGCCTCAATGCTGAAGTCACCCACTGAGGGCACTCACTCACTGCTGAAGGCATCCAGAATGATGCTTCTGTTTCTCCTCAACGCCACCTACACCCCTGCCCCTCTCCCCCACACCAAACCCTACCAGGGTTGGGGTGAATTCCAGATATATTCAGTCAATTCAGCAAGTCAACTAAAATTCCAATTCCAATTGTTTCTCATAGGAGGCAATGAGGTAAATTTGAATTGCTATTGGAATTTCAGTTTACTTACTGAATTGACTGAATTGAAAATGAATTGACCCCAACCCTGATCCCTAAGCCCCCACCCCATCCATTTCTATCTTCAGTAAACTTTGTAGAATTTTATTTGAATGTGTTTTGGATCTTCATTAAAACCCACAATACATCTCTAATGAGGGTCACTCATGTTACACATCTAGATTTATCATCAAATATCGTAGAATTCAACAACAAATGCAGTGGTTTAGCAGTTCAACTTCAGTACTTGTCAATGAGTAACTGCACTGTGACCTTCAGAAACATGTAACATTGTGGAAAAACTGAAAACTTTTGCTGACATTTGGTTACAATGTAACTACACTGAACAAAAATATTAGCGCAACATGTAAAGTATTGGTCCCATGTTTCATGAGCTGAAATAAAATCCCAGAAGTGTTCCATATGTACAAAAAGGTTATTTCTCTCAAATGTTGTGTTTACATCCCTGTTAGTGAGCATTTCTCCTTGGCCAAGATAATCCATCCACCTGCCAGGTGTGGCATATCAAGAAGCTGATTAAACTGCATGATCATTACACAGGTGCATCTTGTACTGGGGAAAAGAAGAGGCCACTTTAAAATGAGCAGTTTTGTCACACAACACAATGCCACAGATGTCAGAAGTTTTGAGGGAGCGTGCAATTGGCATGCTGACTGCGGAAATGTTCACCAGAGCCATTACTAGAGAAGTCAATGTTAATTTCTTTACCATAAACTTTCCAATGTCGTTTTAGCGAATTTGGCAGACCACACCAGGGGCTGAGGAGTATTTCTGTCTGTAATAAAGCCCGTTTGTAGGGAAAAACTCATTCTGATTAGCTGGGCCTAGCTCCCCAGTGGGTGGGTCTGGCTGCCAGGTGGGTGGGCCTATGCCATCCAAGGCCCTCCCATGGCAGCACCCCTGCCCAGGACCTAATTAATTTATTTCAATTGTTTGATTTCCTTATGTGAACTGCACCTCAGTCAAATCTTTCAAATTGTTGCATGTTGCGTTTATATTTTTGTCTGCACATTTTCTTGAGAATGACATGCGTTCTCACTCATTACTTCTAGAATCAGAAATGAAAACCGACTCAACGTAATATATTAAAGGAATGAAAAGGGCTTTATTCAACGGTGGCTCCTGAAGTCCCTGCACACATTTACATTTACAAGGTTCCATCTTCACTGAGGACAGTCTCAGTATCGGATTTTAGCAGAGACAATGAAGCAGAGACAATGAAAAGCAAACAAATTAACAAACTGAACAAACCAAACAAAAACTCAGTCCCCACATGATATGTGACATGACACATGACCCGAAGAACCATATTGGTGCGTTTTTCCTAATCAGATGATTACTGATTGTGTTTGTTATTATAAGTTCACTGTAATGTCCAACGTTCTGAACTAACATGGTAATGTAATGTACATGTTGTCTACTAGTCTGTATGTGATATCAACACTCTGGACAGAGAGCTATGGTTTTTCGGTTGAAGGATTTATGTTTATAACTAGATCTACTGTATGGGACAACAAAAAGTACATATGAATAGGGAGTTGAAGCATTTGTAGAGTGACACGGCCTATTAACACAAATTAAAACACAAATATCAACACAGACTTATATAAATACTAATAAAAACATAATACTGAAAACTTTTGTCAAACAACAAAGGAAGATTGTCAATGTGCTTTTTTGAAAACAACAACTTATTCCCTAAAAGTACATTCTATTTATATCTTCATTTGGACTAAATATAAAAAATCTGTACATTAGAGAAACAAGTGTAGTATGTGAATGTGTCTTTGTATGTTTTCAGTTCATCTTATCATTATATACAGTCTATAATCTCAGCCCAGAAACAGAGATCTTATAATACTGTATAACACAGAGTTATAATGACTTGTGAAAAGTGCCTAAAACCAAAACATCACTACTTCAAAAGCACCTATAAGAAGAAGAACAGTTATTGCATCAACACAATAGGAAATAATTATGTTTGCATCTCTTTTAAACAATGTTGGTACTACATTGGTAATGATTAGTTCTACGTTGGTAATGGTTGGTACTATGTTGGTACTGACATCCACAACTCCCTGTTTCTATTGCAGAACTCAATACAGGACCGTATACATGCAACTACAAACTGCTTGTCATCAGCAATCAGCACGGAGTGATTTCCACAGTATTACTCTCACAGTCTTCTTGTCCTCCATTTTGGCTCTGTACATTGTCCATGCGTCCCAGTGCCGTGCCGTTAGTGGACTCCTGACTCAGGGCCGGGAAACGGACGTTACGCTCCAGTTCTGGGTTCAGACAGAGGAAAGTCTGGTTCTTATCGTTATTATTGCTGTTGTTACTAGTAGTGGTGGTGACTACCGACTCGCTAAAGATAGTGTCTGAGAAGACAGAGTCTAGGTTGAACAAGGTGCCACCGAAGAGGGATTCCTGGCAGGTGGATTTGGGTCGATCGGTGGCTACCTCTGGGTCTCTGGGGGGTTTGCTTGGTGGTGGTGGTTGATTTTCAGTGTCTGGTTCTTCTGTATTGTTCTGCTTGTTCTGCTGGCTTATTGCGGTGATCTCCTTTGTGACATGACTGAGTCATGGTATTGAAATTGAAACCTGAAACCTGAAATGTTGTGCTGGCTACATCATGTAGATGCTCTGTTACATCATCAGCAGTGAGTGGACAACTCGGGAAAAATGACTGGCTCCATACTGCAGCCTCTCTAATGTTCATATATATCACAGTACAATGTTACCTGAACAAAAACTCTACTACACATGTGTGTGGAGCCTCAGTCATGTACCATTGAATTGGCAGAAAGTATTGAGCCTTCGTCAAAAATAATAGTGTTTTCTGATTGTTCTTGGTGAATGTCAGTTTTGTTTGATAAATAACAGACAATAGGACTCAAGCGTATATCAAATTGTCCTTCTGTTTGTCTAACCATCATATAATGCCTATAGCCAGAACCGTGTATTGTAATAGAAGACTGCCTGTACAGTTCTTTAAATTCTCTATTCGTAGCATCCTTTTCTGAGAGCTCTATTTCACTCAATAGTCGAATATGGTGAAATTTTTTTTATTGTTTTCTGAATGCTTTGTACACATGTGCAAGTGTGTGTACAAGGCACTGAACTGGAGAGATAGGGCAAAATGACTATAGGCGCGGGTACGCCTACACTGCCCAGGTGAGGAAAAGTGCAGGGCTGAGGACACTCATTTCTGTGACAGTGCGCACGTCCTGCGCTTTTACGCACGGTCTCTTTGCAGTAATGCATAAACGTTGTTATGGTGTTATGACACTAGATTACTCTATATTTTATAATCAATTAAAAATAAGAAATTAAACTTGTTTACATTTTGTTTATGGCTATAGCTTGTGGTAAAGCGAATTAGAATTCCATTCTGATTCGAAACAATGTGCAATGACGTGTTCCATCTCTATGCGACCGAGAGGGTCACAATGCCGACGCTTCACATGGAACTCCAGAACCCAAGAGATATGTCCAGAACTCTCAATAAATCGTCAGTTCTTGATCGACAAACAACGAGAGAGACAGCATTATTATGGCAAGCTTTTCATTCATCTTCCCTGAAGACAGACGTTGTTCCATTAAGGACAACGAAGTCAATTCAGGTATGAACAATAACATACATTTCCGTCTGTAAATACAAATATTAATTGAAGGTGTAATTCCTACTGGAAAGGAAATAAAAAACAACATAGAAGATACGGCTTTAGGGGTTTGTTGTTAGTTACCAAACAATGTAACCATGCGAAATGAAGTTTTCCAGCTGACAATGGTTTTATTTTGGCCAATGAAAATGCTTTATGTCCCAATTATCTCTCTCTCTTCCACCCAAAATGTGCACTTGTTCACCTCCCTTTACTGATTTGAAAGGAAATGACTGGTATATTAAATATGGCTAAAACTCTACCTAGCCCCTACTAGCCGAATGTTTTTAGATTTGTGGGAAGTGGTGAATGAGTGCACACTTCAGCAGAAATGAGATGTTATTGGGATGCATGAAGAATATGAAGAATGCAATGAAGAATATCCCTTAATTGTAATGCTGAAATCAGTTTAGTTAACCCTGTGTTGGTGTTTCTGTCAGGGTGGATGTCAACGGTGACCCAACTCAACGCCCTTGGTGGTCCAGAGTCAGAGAGTCGGAAAATTGTTCAGAGCTTTGCAGAGGTACTTGGTGACAAGTACCACTACGAGAATGCCATCGACAGCTCTCTGCTCTGGACTGTTGGGTACACCCCCTACATTCCCCCAGCTCTGAAAGGAAGAAGCTTCCCTTCTGTCGAGAGCTTCTTCCTGGATGAGTGGGAGCCACTGACACTCCTGCAGACTTCTCAGGTTCTGTCCACCAGTGTTTCCATCGTGGAGAATGACCTGATCCAGTCTGCTGCAGTCCTAGTGTCTCAGGTTCTGTCCACCAGTGTTTCCATCGTGGAGAATGACCTGATCCAGTCTGCTGCAGGTCTAGTGTCTCAGGTTCTGTCCACCAGTGTTACCATCGTGGAGAATGACCTGATCCAGTCTGCTGCAGGCCTAGTGTCTCAGGTTCTGTCCACCAGTGTTTCCATCGAGGAAGACAACCTGATCCAGTCTGCTGCAGGCCTAGTGTCTCAGGTTCTGTCCACCAGTGTTACCATCGTGGAGAATGACCTGATCCAGTCTGCTGCAGGCCTAGTGTCTCAGGTTCTGTCCAGCAGTGACGCTAGAGTGAAGGATCGTGATGATTCCACACTGAGAGACTCCAACCAACCTGAGGTCCATGTGGCTGATGTCTCAACCAAGAGAAGTAGACTAGTCATCACTATTTCTATGTTTTCACCCGAGAGTTGCAATGCTTCGGTCCATGAGGTTGATGCTATTGCTACCAGCCTGGAGCACTCTGCTGAGAAAATGTCTACCTCTACCGCTGATGGCCACATTGTTTCATCCACTGCTGTAGCCAATCAGAAGGAAACAAGGGGCGGATTCGTCTCATCTCTACGGAGACTGTTCACAAGAAAGAACAGGATGCCTGTCAGTAATACTTATATACTTATATAATCTTTTGTACTGTAATATGTTATCATTTATTAACTATTGTTATACTAATATCCAGTGTTAATGGTTGTCTTTAAAATATTTTTCTCTGTTGTCTACTTGTCTGTTTTCAGGATAAAGTGGCTTCCAAGAAGGAGCACATTCACTTGGTTGACCGCCTCAATGCTGAAGTCACCCACTGAGGGCACTCACTCACTGCTGAAGGCATCCAGAATGATGCTTCTGTTTCTCCTCAACGCCACCTACACCCCTGCCCCTCTCCCCCACACCAAACCCTACCAGGGTTGGGGTGAATTCCAGATATATTCAGTCAATTCAGCAAGTCAACTAAAATTCCAATTCCAATTGTTTCTCATAGGAGGCAATGAGGTAAATTTGAATTGCTATTGGAATTTCAGTTTACTTACTGAATTGACTGAATTGAAAATGAATTGACCCCAACCCTGATCCCTAAGCCCCCACCCCATCCATTTCTATCTTCAGTAAACTTTGTAGAATTTTATTTGAATGTGTTTTGGATCTTCATTAAAACCCACAATACATCTCTAATGAGGGTCAGTCATGTTACACATCTAGATTTATCATCAAATATCGTAGAATTCAACAACAAATGCAGTGGTTTAGCAGTTCAACTTCAGTACTTGTCAATGAGTAACTGCACTGTGACCTTCAGAAACATGTAACATTGTGGAAAAACTGAAAACTTTTGCTGACATTTGGTTACAATGTAACTACACTGAACAAAAATATTAACGCAACATGTAAAGTATTGGTCCCATGTTTCATGAGCTGAAATAAAATCCCAGAAGTGTTCCATATGTACAAAAAGGTTATTTCTCTCAAATGTTGTGTTTACATCCCTGTTAGTGAGCATTTCTCCTTGGCCAAGATAATCCATCCACCTGCCAGGTGTGGCATATCAAGAAGCTGATTAAACTGCATGATCATTACACAGGTGCATCTTGTACTGGGGAAAAGAAGAGGCCACTTTAAAATGAGCAGTTTTGTCACACAACACAATGCCACAGATGTCAGAAGTTTTGAGGGAGCGTGCAATTGGCATGCTGACTGCGGAAATGTTCACCAGAGCCATTACTAGAGAAGTCAATGTTAATTTCTTTACCATAAACTTTCCAATGTCGTTTTAGCGAATTTGGCAGACCACACCAGGGGCTGAGAAGTATTTCTGTCTGTAATAAAGCCCGTTTGTAGGGAAAAACTCATTCTGATTAGCTGGGCCTAGCTCCCCAGTGGGTGGGTCTGGCTGCCAGGTGGGTGGGCCTATGCCATCCAAGGCCCTCCCATGGCAGCACCCCTGCCCAGGACCTAATTAATTTATTTCAATTGTTTGATTTCCTTATGTGAACTGCACCTCAGTCAAATCTTTCAAATTGTTGCATGTTGCGTTTATATTTTTGTCTGCACATTTTCTTGAGAATGACATGCGTTCTCACTCATTACTTCTAGAATCAGAAATGAAAACCGACTCAACGTAATATATTAAAGGAATGAAAAGGGCTTTATTCAACGGTGGCTCCTGAAGTCCCTGCACACATTTACATTTACAAGGTTCCATCTTCACTGAGGACAGTCTCAGTATCGGATTTTAGCAGAGACAATGAAGCAGAGACAATGAAAAGCAAACAAATTAACAAACTGAACAAACCAAACAAAAACTCAGTCCCCACATGATATGTGACATGACACATGACCCGAAGAACCATATTGGTGCGTTTTTCCTAATCAGATGATTACTGATTGTGTTTGTTATTATAAGTTCACTGTAATGTCCAACGTTCTGAACTAACATGGTAATGTAATGTACATGTTGTCTACTAGTCTGTATGTGATATCAACACTCTGGACAGAGAGCTATGGTTTTTCGGTTGAAGGATTTATGTTTATAACTAGATCTACTGTATGGGACAACAAAAAGTACATATGAATAGGGCGTTGAAGCATTTGTAGAGTGACACGGCCTATTAACACAAATTAAAACACAAATATCAACACAGACTTATATAAATACTAATAAAAACATAATACTGAAAACTTTTGTCAAACAACAAAGGAAGATTGTCGATGTGCTTTTTTGAAAACAACAACTTATTCCCTAAAAGTACATTCTATTTATATCTTCATTTGGACTAAATATAAAAAATCTGTACATTAGAGAAACAAGTGTAGTATGTGAATGTGTCTTTGTATGTTTTCAGTTCATCTTATCATTATATACAGTCTATAATCTCAGCCCAGAAACAGAGATCTTATAATACTGTATAACACAGAGTTATAATGACTTGTGAAAAGTGCCTAAAACCAAAACATCACTACTTCAAAAGCACCTATAAGAAGAAGAACAGTTATTGCATCAACACAATAGGAAATAATTATGTTTGCATCTCTTTTAAACAATGTTGGTACTACATTGGTAATGATTAGTTCTACGTTGGTAATGGTTGGTACTATGTTGGTACTGACATCCACAACTCCCTGTTTCTATTGCAGAACTCAATACAGGACCGTATACATGCAACTACAAACTGCTTGTCATCAGCAATCAGCACGGAGTGATTTCCACAGTATTACTCTCACAGTCTTCTTGTCCTCCATTTTGGCTCTGTACATTGTCCATGCGTCCCAGTGCCGTGCCGTTAGTGGACTCCTGACTCAGGGCCGGGAAACGGACGTTACGCTCCAGTTCTGGGTTCAGACAGAGGAAAGTCTGGTTCTTATCGTTATTATTGCTGTTGTTACTAGTAGTGGTGGTGACTACCGACTCGCTAAAGATAGTGTCTGAGAAGACAGAGTCTAGGTTGAACAAGGTGCCACCGAAGAGGGATTCCTGGCAGGTGGATTTGGGCCGATCGGTGGCTACCTCTGGGTCTCCTGGGGTTTGCTTGGTGGTGGTGGTTGATTTTCAGTGTCTGGTTCTTCTGTAATTGTTCTGCTTGTTCTGCTGGCTTATTGCGGTGATCTCCTTTGAGACATGACTGAGTCATGGTATTGAAATTGAAACCTGAAACCTGAAATGTTGTGCTGGCTACATCATGTAGATGCTCTGTTACATCATCAGCAGTGAGTGGACAACTCGGGAAAAATGACTGGCTCCATACTGCAGCCTCTCTAATGTTCATATATATCACAGTACAATGTTACCTGAACAAAAACTCTACTACACATGTGTGTGGAGCCTCAGTCATGTACCATTGAATTGGCAGAAAGTATTGAGCCTTCGTCAAAAATAATAGTATTTTCTGATTGTTCTTGGTGAATGTCAGTTTTGTTTGATAAATAACAGACAATAGGACTCAAGCGTATATCAAATTGTCCTTCTGTTTGTCTAACCATCATATAATGCCTATAGCCAGAACCGTGTATTGTAATAGAAGACTGCCTGTACAGTTCTTTAAATTCTCTATTCGTAGCATCCTTTTCTGAGAGCTCTATTTCACTCAATAGTCGAATATGGTGAATTTTTTTTTATTGTTTTCTGAATGCTTTGTACACATGTGCAAGTGTGTGTACAAGGCACTGAACTGGAGAGATAGGGCAAAATGACTATAGGCGCGGGTACGCCTACACTGCCCAGGTGAGGAAAAGTGCAGGGCTGAGGACACTCATTTCTGTGACAGTGCGCACGTCCTGCGCTTTTACGCACGGTCTCTTTGCAGTAATGCATAAACGTTGTTATGGTGTTATGACACTAGATTACTCTATATTTTATAATCAATTAAAAATAAGAAATTAAACTTGTTTACATTTTGTTTATGGCTATAGCTTGTGGTAAAGCGAATTAGAATTCCATTCTGATTCGAAACTATGTGCAATGACGTGTTCCATCTCTATGCGACCGAGAGGGTCACAATGCCGACGCTTCACATGGAACTCCAGAACCCAAGAGATATGTCCAGAACTCTCAATAAATCGTCAGTTCTTGATCGACAAACAACGAGAGAGACAGCATTATTATGGCAAGCTTTTCATTCATCTTCCCTGAAGACAGACGTTGTTCCATTAAGGACAACGAAGTCAATTCAGGTATGAACAATAACATACATTTCCGTCTGTAAATACAAATATTAATTGAAGGTGTAATTCCTACTGGAAAGGAAATAAAAAACAACATAGAAGATACGGCTTTAGGGGTTTGTTGTTAGTTACCAAACAATGTAACCATGCGAAATGAAGTTTTCCAGCTGACAATGGTTTTATTTTGGCCAATGAAAATGCTTTATGTCCCAATTATCTCTCTCTCTTCCACCCAAAATGTGCACTTGTTCACCTCCCTTTACTGATTTGAAAGGAAATGACTGGTATATTAAATATGGCTAAAACTCTACCTAGCCCCTACTAGCCGAATGTTTTTAGATTTGTGGGAAGTGGTGAATGAGTGCACACTTCAGCAGAAATGAGATGTTATTGGGATGCATGAAGAATATGAAGAATGCAATGAAGAATATCCCTTAATTGTAATGCTGAAATCAGTTTAGTTAACCCTGTGTTGGTGTTTCTGTCAGGGTGGATGTCAACGGTGACCCAACTCAACGCCCTTGGTGGTCCAGAGTCAGAGAGTCGGAAAATTGTTCAGAGCTTTGCAGAGGTACTTGGTGACAAGTACCACTACGAGAATGCCATCGACAGCTCTCTGCTCTGGACTGTTGGGTACACCCCCTACATTCCCCCAGCTCTGAAAGGAAGAAGCTTCCCTTCTGTCGAGAGCTTCTTCCTGGATGAGTGGGAGCCACTGACACTCCTGCAGACTTCTCAGGTTCTGTCCACCAGTGTTTCCATCGAGGAAGACAACCGGATCCAGTCTGCTGCAGGCCTAGTGTCTCAGCTTCTGTCTACCAGTGTTACCATCGTGGAGAATGACCTGATCCAGTCTGCTGCAGGCCTAGTGTCTCAGGTTCTGTCTACCAGTGTTTCCATCGTGGAGAATGACCTGATCCAGTCTGCTGCAGTCCTAGTGTCTCAGGTTCTGTCCACCAGTGTTTCCATCGTGGAGAATGACCTGATTCAGTCTGCTGCAGGCCTAGTGTCTCAGGTTCTGTCCACCAGTGTTTCCATCGTGGAGAATGACCTGATCCAGTCTGCTGCAGTCCTAGTGTCTCAGGTTCTGTCCACCAGTGTTTCCATCGAGGAAGACAACCTGATCCAGTCTGCTGCAGGCCTAGTGTCTCAGGTTCTGTCCACCAGTGTTACCATCATGGAGAATGACCTGATCCAGTCTGCTGCAGTCCTAGTGTCTCAGGTTCTGTCCACCAGTGTTACCATCATGGAGAATGACCTGATCCAGTCTGCTGCAGTCCTAGTGTCTCAGGTTCTGTCCACCAGTGTTTCCATCGTGGAGAATGACCTGATCCAGTCTGCTGCAGTCCTAGTGTCTCAGGTTCTGTCTACCAGTGTTACCATCGTGGAGAATGACCTGATCCAGTCTGCTGTAGGCCTAGTGTCTCAGCTTCTGTCTACCAGTGTTACCATCATGGAGAATGACCTGATCCAGTCTGCTGCAGTCCTAGTGTCTCAGGTTCTGTCCACCAGTGTTGCCATCGTGGAGAATGACCTGATCCAGTCTGCTGCAGGCCTAGTGTCTCAGGTTCTGTCCACCAGTGTTTCCATCGAGGAAGACAACCTGATCCAGTCTGCTGCAGGCCTAGTGTCTCAGGTTCTGTCCAGCAGTGACGCTAGAGTGAAGGATCGTGATGATTCCACACTGAGAGACTCCAACCAACCTGAGGTCCATGTGGCTGATGTCTCAACCAAGAGAAGTAGACTAGTCATCACTATTTCTATGTTTTCAACCGAGAGTTGCAATGCTTCGGTCCATGAGGTTGATGCTATTGCTACCAGCCTGGAGCACTCTGCTGAGAAAATGTCTACCTCTACCGCTGATGGCCACATTGTTTCATCCACTGCTGTAGCCAATCAGAAGGAAACAAGGGGCGGATTCGTCTCATCTCTACGGAGACTGTTCACAAGAAAGAACAGGATGCCTGTCAGTAATACTTATATACTTATATAATCTTTTGTACTGTAATATGTTATCATTTATTAACTATTGTTATACTAATATCCAGTGTTAATGGTTGTCTTTAAAATATTTTTCTCTGTTGTCTACTTGTCTGTTTTCAGGCTAAAGTGGCTTCCAAGAAGGAGCACATTCACTTGGTTGACCGCCTCAATGCTGAAGTCACCCACTGAGGGCACTCACTCACTGCTGAAGGCATCCAGAATGATGCTTCTGTTTCTCCTCAACGCCACCTACACCCCTGCCCCTCTCCCCCACACCAAACCCTACCAGGGTTGGGGTGAATTCCAGATATATTCAGTCAATTCAGCAAGTCAACTAAAATTCCAATTCCAATTGTTTCTCATAGGAGGCAATGAGGTAAATTTGAATTGCTATTGGAATTTCAGTTTACTTACTGAATTGACTGAATTGAAAATGAATTGACCCCAACCCTGATCCCTAAGCCCCCACCCCATCCATTTCTATCTTCAGTAAACTTTGTAGAATTTTATTTGAATGTGTTTTGGATCTTCATTAAAACCCACAATACATCTCTAATGAGGGTCACTCATGTTACACATCTAGATTTATCATCAAATATCGTAGAATTCAACAACAAATGCAGTGGTTTAGCAGTTCAACTTCAGTACTTGTCAATGAGTAACTGCACTGTGACCTTCAGAAACATGTAACATTGTGGAAAAACTGAAAACTTTTGCTGACATTTGGTTACAATGTAACTACACTGAACAAAAATATTAACGCAACATGTAAAGTATTGGTCCCATGTTTCATGAGCTGAAATAAAATCCCAGAAGTGTTCCATATGTACAAAAAGGTTATTTCTCTCAAATGTTGTGTTTACATCCCTGTTAGTGAGCATTTCTCCTTGGCCAAGATAATCCATCCACCTGCCAGGTGTGGCATATCAAGAAGCTGATTAAACTGCATGATCATTACACAGGTGCATCTTGTACTGGGGAAAAGAAGAGGCCACTTTAAAATGAGCAGTTTTGTCACACAACACAATGCCACAGATGTCAGAAGTTTTGAGGGAGCGTGCAATTGGCATGCTGACTGCGGAAATGTTCACCAGAGCCATTACTAGAGAAGTCAATGTTAATTTCTTTACCATAAACTTTCCAATGTCGTTTTAGCGAATTTGTCAGACCACACCAGGGGCTGAGGAGTATTTCTGTCTGTAATAAAGCCCGTTTGTAGGGAAAAACTCATTCTGATTAGCTGGGCCTAGCTCCCCAGTGGGTGGGTCTGGCTGCCAGGTGGGTGGGCCTATGCCATCCAAGGCCCTCCCATGGCAGCACCCCTGCCCAGGACCTAATTAATTTATTTCAATTGTTTGATTTCCTTATGTGAACTGCACCTCAGTCAAATCTTTCAAATTGTTGCATGTTGCGTTTATATTTTTGTCTGCACATTTTCTTGAGAATGACATGCGTTCTCACTCATTACTTCTAGAATCAGAAATGAAAACCGACTCAACGTAATATATTAAAGGAATGAAAAGGGCTTTATTCAACGGTGGCTCCTGAAGTCCCTGCACACATTTACATTTACAAGGTTCCATCTTCACTGAGGACAGTCTCAGTATCGGATTTTAGCAGAGACAATGAAGCAGAGACAATGAAAAGCAAACAAATTAACAAACTGAACAAACCAAACAAAAACTCAGTCCCCACATGATATGTGACATGACACATGACCCGAAGAACCATATTGGTGCGTTTTTCCTAATCAGATGATTACTGATTGTGTTTGTTATTATAAGTTCACTGTAATGTCCAACGTTCTGAACTAACATGGTAATGTAATGTACATGTTGTCTACTAGTCTGTATGTAATATCAACACTCTGGACAGAGAGCTATGGTTTTTCGGTAGAAGGATTTATGTGTATAACTAGATCTACTGTATGGGACAACAAAAAGTACATATGAATAGGGAGTTTAAGCATTTGTAGATTGACACGGCCTATTAACAACAAATTAAAACACAAATATCAACACAGACTTATATAAATACTAATAAAAACATAATACTGAAAACTTTTGTCAAACAACAAAGGAAGATTGTCGATGTGCTTTTTTGAAAACAACAACTTATTCCCTAAAAGTACATTCTATTTATATCTTCATTTGGACTAAATATAAAAAATCTGTACATTAGAGAAACAAGTGTAGTATGTGAATGTGTCTTTGTATGTTTTCAGTTCATCTTATCATTATATACAGTCTATAATCTCAGCCCAGAAACAGAGATCTTATAATACTGTATAACACAGAGTTATAATGACTTGTGAAAAGTGCCTAAAACCAAAACATCACTACTTCAAAAGCACCTATAAGAAGAAGAACAGTTATTGCATCAACACAATAGGAAATAATTATGTTTGCATCTCTTTTAAACAATGTTGGTACTACATTGGTAATGATTAGTTCTACGTTGGTAATGGTTGGTACTATGTTGGTACTGACATCCACAACTCCCTGTTTTTATTGCAGAACTCAATACAGGACCGTATACATGCAACTACAAACTGCTTGTCATCAGCAATCAGCACGGAGTGATTTCCACAGTATTACTCTCACAGTCTTCTTGTCCTCCATTTTGGCTCTGTACATTGTCCATGCGTCCCAGTGCCGTGCCGTTAGTGGACTCCTGACTCAGGGGTGGGAAACTGACGGTACGCTCCAGTTCTGGGTTCAGACAGAGGAAAGTCTGGTTCTTATCGTTATTATTGCTGTTGTTACTAGTAGTGGTGGTGACTACCGACTCGCTAAAGATAGTGTCTGAGAAGACAGAGTCTAGATTGAACGGGGTGCCACCGAAGAGGGATTCCTGGCAGGTGGATTTGGGCCGATCGGTGGCTACCTCTGGGTCTCTGGGGGGTTTGCTCGGTGGTGGTGGTTGATTATCAGAGTCTGGTTCTTCTGTATTGTTCTGCTTGTTCTGAACCTGATTAACCGTGTCCGTCTCCTGATTCGGGCTCCCATCAGATTCCATGATAGGTAAGGGATCTACCTTCGCCATCACCCTAGAGTCACTGTTGACACTGGATCGTCGTGAGGAACCCTCGGCTGTTGAGATGACGCTACTGGCCCGGGGTAGAGAGGCAGGAGACCATGGCCCTCTCAGACGCGCCTCCTTCCCCAACGGGGTGGAGAAACAGTTGAGACACCCAGACACAGAGGAAGATTCACCCTGGACATAGAGCACCGTGGTCGGGGACATGGCTGAGGCTCGGGTGGTGATGGTCTCCGGAGCTTTGTTCAGACCTAATCCAGATCGAGGTAGTACGGCTGTTTTGGGGACATTCCCATCGGAAGGGCGCTGGGGCGCTCTGCTGCCGCTGGCGCACCTCCTGAGGACACTCCTTCTGGGCCAGGGGTCCTGGGTGCTACCCACCTCCCTCCCCCTATAGGGAACTGAACCCTGGGTGTTTGCTATTGCAATAGGTGAGGAGTTCTTTACTCCTACCCTCTCTCTGTGTTTGTTGCTGCTGGTGTGTGTTAAGGAAGTGGATCGCTGCTGTGTGTGTGTGTTCGGCGAGGGGTTCTGCCGTGTATGTCGCGGGGTGGAGGTATCGCTAGGCGGAAGGCAGGAGGAAGAGGAGCGGCGGGATGACGGAGGCGGCTGGACCGGACTACTGCCGTTGGACCAGGGTTCGTTGTCTAGGCTGAGGCTGAACTCTCCACTGCTCTGGCTCTGGGCACGGCTCGGCACGCCATTCAGACCTGGGGGAACCGCAGAGAGAACGTCTCTTTAGGTTACACCAATAGCAGGCTACACTCTTGATTACAACTGTCTGGAAAATGTATGCATTTTCACAGTGTATTATAAACATTTTCCATGTCAAATAAACATAGCATAAGTGACAATACAAGCTAGTAAATGCATGTAACATTATTTCTGCCTATAGAGGGCAGTATTATCAAGCTGTTCAGAATAATGCCTACTTTGAGCAAAATAAGAGATTCACTTGAAAAAAGGCCACGATTTACTCTTCATTTGAACTCCTTATACACCTGCATACATTAGTCTGCATCCCAAATGGCACCCTATTCTCTTTATAGGGCTCTGGTCAAAAGTAGTGCACTGTGTATTGAACAGGGTGCCATTTGGGAACCCTCAAATAATGAGTTAGCGGGATGTTGCTTACCGCGGTTTTGTAGTTCATCCCCGTCGTCAAAGTCAGCCGCCACAGCACTGTCATTACAATCCTTGTCTGTGCAACACAAAATGGCAGGGGACAGAAAATGAGACGACGCTGTATGGGGTATCCAGGAGCGAGGGGGTGTTTGCGGTCAAACTGGTCAGGTTAAAAGCAAGAGAAGCATATGGGAAGTGGTAGTGTTCATTCAAGCAAACGGAATTGCAGATGTATGAAGCAACACATCCCTATAGAGACGTTGTAGCTCAAACCCCTTGGCAAATGTACCCTTGTAGCATGATTCTTAAAACTAGCAGATAGCAGATGAAGATGTCAAATGGAAGGACGTAATATGGATGGTGGAATCACTCTACCTGTCAAACATCGCTCATTGCCATCAGTGGCAGCGGCAGCAGCCGTGGTGGTGGGATAAAACAAAGGAGTGGTGGTGGGCTGGTGTTGATGGTTGATGATGGACAAGATGGAGTCGCTCATGGATGAGGTCATAGACTCCTTCCTGGATCTGTCATTTGTGACCCCTGACCCCTCTAGCTGCTCAGGGTCCTCAGACAGGGTTGAGGGGTACACCAAGTCATTCAGTTTGTCCAGGTCATTCAGGGCTGGGGGTGGAGGTGGAGAGAGATGACTTGAGTTGCCTCTGGTTAATGGGGAAGTCCTATGTTTTCTTTCCCTTCCTGTCTTTCATTCAAAGGAGAGAAGATTCTACACGCTTCACTTGAAAAGTATGACGTTGATCAATAACTACGGTTTAAGCCTCACAACCTCCGTCAGAGTCTTCCTGCCTTCCAGCAATGTGGTCCTGAGAAACTAAAACATTCTGCAGTACCAGTGTTCTGCAATGCAGCATTCCCCTGACCTCTTGGGCAACTCTGCAGAACGGCATGGAGAACAGAAGAGTGGCGGATGCTTATGCTAACAGCGAGAAAGAGTGGGTATGGGTATCAAAATTGCAATATATAGCAATATTCTGGCTGAACTCAATCATAGGAAGGATGCCAAGCTGCACACTTTGCAGAACTCTACACGTAATTCCATGAGTATTGTCTCGGAGGATTTCTGCTGCATTCTTTAAAACAATGGTAGACTAAAGAATAAGGTAAAGCATAGCTCACTAGCCTGGGTCCCAGATCTGTTTGTGCTGTCTTGCCAACTTCGTATGGAATTGTCAATCCTAAGAAGTTGGCAAGATGGCACAAACAGATCTGGGACCCAGGCTAATAGTTCGCTAATGATGAGAAAATAGGCAGGTCACAGCCAAGATGAGGTAGTCACGAGACATCGACCCATCATGTTTCTTACACACGGAACGACGAAAGAGGGACTTGACTTTGTCCTTATCCTTCAGTCTGTTCCTCATAAGTGGAAAGATTTTCAGAGTGGACACTTCACAGTGTGGGACAACAAGGGACAGGGGAGGGAGAAACAGGGGAGGATGAGGGGGGGGGGGGGGGGGGGAGAACACGTTAACACACACAAAACAGACATGGGGATAGACAGAAATAGACAAAACACGAGTTTGGCCTTATTGAGGGAAGGATCCACATAAAGAAACATGCAGACACATCCGTAGTGCAACACTAAGTAACAAGTGTTTCTGCATGCACTGTCTGTCATAGAAACCCACGTATACTACACAGCCCTCAAACTACACTCTGGCCCTCCAAGCCAGTTCCACTGCATTTTTTAATTGTTCCCCTCTAATCAGGGACTGATTTAGACCTGGGACACCAGGTGTGTGCAATTAATTACTATGTAGAACAGAAAACCAGCAGGCTCCGGGACTTCGTAGGGTCAGAGGTGAGTTATCCTGCTATACAGGGTAGATACAGACAGAGCGGCCCTACATCTTACCACTTGAGAAGTCAAGTGTGTATGATGATTTCCTACCCAGGAGACTCCTATACAATGGCACAGCAACAGATGAGCTTCCAACAGATTATTTTTATTCCTTCTCATAGATCTCTGTGTAAAGAGCCTGGGAGGCGGTTCTATCTTGATACAAATAGGAAGAGTCTGTCTTGTAGGGCCGTCAAATAAAGATGTAGCAATTGAGTGACTTCTGTCTCCCTGTCCAATCAGTGGTGGCTGGGGGAGGTTCCCTGCAGTAACTGGCTCCGCCCAAATCTTTCTGTTCTATCCCTGATGGCCGTGGCTGCGGGGTTGGCCGTGGCGGGGGAAGGGGCCTAGCTGTCGCTCTCTCTTCTTGGCCTATAGCTCGTAGCAGGGCGGATGGGCCTGCGGTGATGGTGGAGGGTGATTGGACAGCCTGTTTCTGACTGGCCTATCAGGGCTCTCAGACGGGACCAATGGGAGGGGATAAGGAGGTCATACTCACTGCTGCTCCTCCGGGGGGAAGTGGTGGACCCACCCGAGCCGTCCGAACCCACGAAGGAGCCGTTGTCCTGGCAACAGGAAGCAGAGGGGGAGGTGGGCGGGAGGGCCTCGAAGGAGCCGGAACGTGTGGGGGTGAGGGAGCGATGGTGGTCAGAAGAGGAGGCGGGGCCACAACGCTCACGGCTCCTCGGCTTCATCAGCTTCCTCATCTTCAGGGCAATCCAGTTCCCACGCCTCGGGAAATATAATAGATATGTTAAAATGGATATAGAATAGGATACACTTTATTATCCCTGATGGGAAAACTGTCTTAAAAATAAACAGGTAAAACTAACTAATACTGTATCCAAACTAATACATCTTGTCACTGTCAAAGTGAATTGATTTCCTCTCCAAACGGCACTGTACCTCCGTGGGGGTGAGGGGTCATAGAACTTGTACTGGTCCATGATCTTCTCCTCCAACTTCTCCTTCTGTCTCCTCAGCTCATTCAGCTTGTCTCTGAGAGAGAGGAGAGAGAGAAAAACACAGAGAGGTAGCATCAACAGAAGAGGTGTCGCTGCTGCAAAGATGGCTGGTGTGTTTACGTCTCAGAATAAACTCTGACTGAACTGTCTCAACCGTCACACTGTCGCACCCGGCACCTTTAAACACCATCAAACCCCAAGGTCGTATTTATTAGGCAGCAAACGGAAAGAAAATGGACTGAAACAGTGAGGGACTACATGTACTCGTCCAATAAGGAACTCTCATTTCCATTTCCCGTTGCAAAGCGTTTTCCGTTGCATGCCGCAATGAATACGACCCAAGTTAAAAGAATGTGAATGTTATATTTCCATACTTTCCTACATATTACACATAGCTTAGTATGCCCCATATGTCCAGAAGATAAACTCAAAATGGAGGGGAATTTATTCCATATAGGCCAACGTTTACACTAGCAGAGAGAGGATTTTTCTTTAGGTCAGCCAACTTTTTTTCTAAACTGGCACTACAGATGGCAGACGACATCAATAATCCATGCTCTGTCAACCTCAAGAGGCCCAGTGGTTTTGGTGCTCTAAATATGATGGGATGCACTGTGTTTTTGGTGCAACGGTGCTCTATAGCTGAATCAATGCCTTTTGTTTTGTGCTGCTCTGGAATGCCTTGTGTCCTATGTGAAGCCCATTGTTTTAGCATAATGTGAATACATTCCATAAGTCGATCATTATGAGAAGAACTATACTGTGGCTGTAGCTACTATTGTACAAACTCTGCTCTTATATACTGCAGATATACTGTACAGAGTCTGCTGCTTGTGGTAGAACATCTATTTCACTTGGTTCAGTTAACTTCTAATTCAGTCCATTAACCGCAAGGGGTTAAAGCTCTACGACTCGGCCTTCAGCCAGATAGACGGGTCCCTTACATGTGCTGTCTCTGTTCTACGTGGAACAGGTCCTTGCTCTCCATGGTCTGTTCTAGCAGGGTGCGGTTCTGCAGCATCAGGGTCTGGATCTGGTCCAGCAGGTGCCGGTTCTCCTCCTCCAGGTTCCCCTTCAACTGACTCAGCAGCTAGACACAAGAGCACATAGTATATGTCAATTACTTCTTTAATGATAGAATCACTACAACACATCAATCTGGCACTAAAACTGCTTTGAGAGCAGATGCGAATGCGTATATCCTCACATAGCCTCTTCGTATAGTGCTTGGGGAATACAGAATCCAATTACTTTGCCAGCAATGCTGTAACGACCCTGGGTTAATAAGGGTGGAGAATCGACTTTGCCACATGAGCATTCTTCTGTGGCACAGTCGATGGTGCACTGGGCTTCGGGTCAGAAGGTGGAGGGTTCGAGCCGCACTCCCCGACTGTTTCATTACAATACGATCAACAACACCTTCAACTGTACAGCATATTGGATATGTTATCAAGTTTGATTGATTAAAATGGATGCTTTTAGGTAAATATATTTTTAATTATAACTAAAATTAACCTGGATGGTGAAAGTATTATTAGAAACTGGGTGGTTCGAGCCCTGAACTTTGATTGGCTGACAGCTGTTGTATATCAGACCGCATACCACGGGTATTTTACTGGTCTAATTACGTTTGTAACCAGTTTATAATAGCAATAAGGCACCTCGGGGGTTTGTGGTATATGGCCAATATATCACGGCTAAGGGCTGTATCAAGGCACTCCACGTTGCGTCATGCGTTGAAAGAGCCCTTAGCCGTGGGTATATTGGTAATTTACCAAACCCCCTCGAGCCTTATTGCTTAAATATATCCTTCATACCTCACACTGGTTGGTAAGCTTGGTGCTGGTGATGTCTAGCTGTTGGTACTGCTCTCTGAGCTTGCTGAAGTCAGACTCGAGCTTGGTCTGCTCCAGCTTAGTGCTGTTCAGCAGGGTCTTCATGTTCTTATGGTCCGCCTGGAGCTCCTCCTGATCCTTCAACAGCTGACGGTACGTCTGGTTCAGCCTGGGGGCACATAGAAATATACATAGAAGAAACAGTCTGACAAAGTAAGGCGAAAACATATTGATAAGAACAACAGTTAGACAAGCAAAGTTCTCTGAATTCTAGGTAAAAGCTATCGGCCTGTAACTATCTTTATTGTGAGCTTATGTGTGTGGTGAGCTATGCTGTGTGTAGAGGGAGTCTTTGTCATCTTTAGGAGATGCTGTGTGTGTGTGTGTATGTTATGCTATGTGCGCCCCTCACCAGTCCTTCTCATCCCGGAGCTGTCGACACTCTGAGGCGGTGGTCCTGTGCTGCTCCTTCTCCACAGACATCTTGTCCTGCTCCTCTCTCAGAGCCTTCTCCAGACCCTCTAGTTTGGCCTTCTGCTGCAGCAGGAATTTGTACCTACAGCAACACACCATCGTGGTTACTTAGAGAGCTTTCCTCTAGGTTGCTGTTTTCATTGTTGTTGCATGGATGGGAAATGAGTGTCACAGCCATTGATGAGTGTCTTTGATAAAATATGAACGGGTAGAACCTACAGTGCCTTGCGAAAGTATTCGGCCCCCTTGAACTTTGCGACCTTTTGCCACATTTCAGGCTTCAAACATAAAGATATAAAACTGTTTTTGTGAAGAATCAACAACAAGTGGGACACAATCATGAAGTGGAATGACATTCATTGGATATTTCAAACTTTTTTAACAAATCAAAAACTGAAAAATTGGGCGTGCAAAATTATTCAGCCCCTTTACTTTCAGTGCAGCAAACTCTCTCCAGAAGTTCAGTGAGGATCTCTGAATGATCCAATGTTGACCTAAATGACTAATGATGATAAATACAATCCACCTGTGTGTAATCAAGTCTCCGTATAAATGCACCTGCACTGTGATAGTCTCAGAGGTCCGTTAAAAGCGCAGAGAGCATCATGAAGAACAAGGAACACACCAGGCAGGTCCGAGATACTGTTGTGAAGAAGTTTAAAGCCGGATTTGGATACAAAAAGATTTCCCAAGCTTTAAACATCCCAAGGAGCACTGTGCAAGCGATAATATTGAAATGGAAGGAGTATCAGACCACTGCAAATCTACCAAGACCTGGCTGTCCCTCTAAACTTTCAGCTCATACAAGGAGAAGACTGATCAGAGATGCAGCCAAGAGGCCAATGATCACTCTGGATGAACTGCAGAGATCTACAGCTGAGGTGGGAGACTCTGTCCATAGGACAACAATCAGTCGTATATTGCACAAATCTGGCCTTTATGGAAGAGTGGCAAGAAGAAAGCCATTTCTTAAAGATATCCATAAAAAGTGTCGTTTAAAGTTTGCCACAAGCCACCTGGGAGACACACCAAACATGTGGAAGAAGGTGCTCTGGTCAGATGAAACCAAAATTGAACTTTTTGGCAACAATGCAAAACGTTATGTTTGGCGTAAAAGCAACACAGCTGAACACACCATCCCCACTGTCAAACATGGTGGAGGCAGCATCATGGTTTGGGCCTGCTTTTCTTCAGCAGGGACAGGGAAGATGGTTAAAATTGATGGGAAGATGGATGGAGCCAAATACAGGACCATTCTGGAAGAAAACCTGATGGAGTCTGCAAAAGACCTGAGACTGGGGCGGATATTTGTCTTCCAACAAGACAATGATCCAAAACATAAAGCAAAATCTACAATGGAATGGTTCAAAAATAAACATATCCAGGTGTTAGAATGGCCAAGTCAAAGTCCAGACCTGAATCCAATCGAGAATCTGTGGAAAGAACTGAAAACTGCTGTTCACAAATGCTCTCCATCCAACCTCACTGAGCTCGAGCTGTTTTGCAAGGAGGAATGGAAAGCATTTTCAGTCTCTTGATGTGCAAAACTGATAGAGATATACCCCAAGCGACTTACAGCTGTAATCGCAGCAAAAGGTGGCGCTACAAAGTATTAACTTAAGGGGGCTGAATAATTTTGCACGCCCAATTTTTCAGTTTTTGATTTGTTAAAAAAGTTTGAAATATTCAATAAATGTCGTTCCACTTCATGATTGTGTCCCACTTGTTGTTGATTCTTCACAAAAAAATACAGTTTTATATCTTTATGTTTGAAGCCTGAAATGTGGCAAAAGGTTGCAAAGTTCAAGGGGGGCGAATACTTTCGCAAGGCACTGTATATACTGTAGTTCTAAAATCCACATGATTTTTCAAGATCCATTTGACTTGGTGGCACAACAGATATCCATCCTCATTGTTGCACGAGAACATAACATAGCTACACAAAAAAAATGTACTTTTATGTTGAGAGGTGGAATTTAAGCAACCATTACTCAAGCATTCAAATTGTATATCATGAACAATGATATATGGTCTCTGGTCCCCTTCCTCTACCTGTCCTCCAGCGTTCTATGCTCCAGCTCCAAAGTGCGGTGGGCGTTCTTCAGACAGCCCTGTTTTCCCATCAGGGCCTCGTAGTCCATGGCTTGTCTCTCGTGCAGCGCCGCCAGCCTCTCGTGGTCCCTCAGGAGCTGGTCGTGCATGCCGCGCAGCTCCTCTCGCTCACGCATGGCCACCTCCTTATCACCCTCGGTGCTGGATTGTTGGCATTGGAGCTGAGCGTTCTGGGCCAGGAGTGATGCACTCTGGGAGTTCAGAGTGGACTTCTCCACCTGTGGATGGATAGGCGTGGAGATGATTATTATGCATGAAAAGGTTGTAATTTAAAGGTATGAGTTTATACTGTATAAGATGAACTACTACTCATACCATGTATGAAAGGACTCTATAGTTCACATTTAACAAATCAACTAAAGTTGCATTCAAACTGCTTCAAGTAAACACCAGCCTTACAGTATCAGGTTCTACTAGAATGGCATTATAGGAGGCAACTTGAGTGGGGTCTGTCCTAGGTATAAAAACAAGATAAATCCAATGCAGAATGGATATCTGCATACAGATTTAACTTCAAAATAAAAGTACTAATTTCAAAAAAAAAGTTCATATTTTGGAAGCATTAAATCAGTGTGTGGGTATTTCTGTATTTTGAGTATCTTATCAGTATACTAGGAGTATATTAGTATATCAGGAATGTTGCTCCTCTAACCTGCAGGTTAGCGTTGTGTGTCTGGAGAGCCGTGTTGTTCTCCTGCAGGGAAGCGGTCTGTCTCTGCAGGGCCAGGATCTGAGCCTGCAGGCCGTCTGACTGGGTCTCCAGCTGTCTGAGCTGGGCCTGCAGTGCCTGACGCTCTGCCTGCAGTGTGGCATTCTGCAGTAGGGGGGGAAAAGAGGGACAAGTCAATAATACATAGAAAAAATGTGAAGCTGGTGTTGATCCATAGTAACAGTATGGTTGAGATTAGAGGTCGACCGATTATGATTTTTCAACGCCGATACCGATACCGATTATTGGAGGACCAAAAAAGCCGATACCGATTAATCGGCCGATTTTTATTTATTTATTTGTAATAATGACAATTACAACAATACTGAATGAACACTTACTTCAACTTAATATAATACATCAATAAAATCAATTTAACCTCAAATAAATAATGAAACATTTTTAATTTGGTTTAAATAATGCAAAAACAAATGTTGGAGAAGAAAGTAAAAGTGCAATATGTGCTATGTAAGAAAGCTAACGTTTAAGTTCCTTGCTCAGAACATGACAACATATGAAAGCTGGTGGTTCCTTTTAACATGAGTCTTCAATATTCCCAGGTAAGAAATTTTAGGTTGTAGTTATTATAGGAATTATAGGACTATTTCCCTCTATACCATTTGTATTTCATTAACCTTTGACTATTGGACGTTCTTATTTTTTTTTATATAAAAAAAAAATGTTTTACCTTTATTTTACTAGGCAAGTCAGTTAAGAACAAATTCTTATTTTCAATGACGGCCTAGGAACAGTGGGTTAACTGCTTGTTCAGGGGCAGAACGACCTGCACTTTAGTATTGGCACTTTAGTATTGCCAGTGTAACAGTTTAGCTTCCGTCCCTCTCCTCGCTCCTCCCTGGGCTCGAACCAACGACAACACCCACCCTCAAATCAGCGTTACCCATGCAGAGCAAAGGAAACAACCACTGCAAGGCTCAGAGCGAGTGAAGTTTGAAACACTATTAGCGCGCACTAACTGGATAGTCATTTCAATGCTTGACGCACAACGAAGAGCTGCTGGCAAAACGCAACAAAGTGCTGTTTGAATGAATGTTTACGCGCCTGCTTCTGCCTACCACCGCTCAGTCAGATACTTAGATACTTGTATGCTCAGTCAGATTATATGCAACGCAGGACACGCTAGATAATATCTAGTAATATCATCAACCATGTGTAGTTAACTAGTGATTATGATTGATTGATTGTTTTTTATAAGATAAGTTTAATGCTAGCTAGCAACTTACCTTGGATTGCTGCATTCGCGTAACAGGCAGTCTCCTTGTGGAGTGCAACGAGAGAGAGGCAGGTCGTTATGCGTTGGATAGGTTAACGGTAAGGTTGCAAGATTGGATCCCCGAGCTGACAATGTGAAAATCTGAACGAGGCAGTTAACACACCGTTCCTAGGCCGTCATTGAAAATAAGAATGTGTTCTTAACTGACTTGCCTAGTTAAATAAAGATTAAATAAAGGTGTAAAAAAATATATTAAAAAAAATAGATTTCCGGCTGTTATGAAAACTTGATATCGGCCCTAATTAATCGGCCATTCCGATTAGTCGGTCGACCTCTAGTTGAGATGGATAGCATTTGTATTAACGTGACAATGTAATGTAATGAAATAATGAAGCGTCTGCTAAATGACTAAAATGTAAAGTAGGTTTGATTTCTATCATCCCATAATCATTATTGGGAGGCCTTTAAACAAGGCAGATGCATGTCAGAAAATATACAAATTGAAATAAGATCAATCAAATCAAATTTATTTTTATATAGCCCTTCGTACATCAGCTGATATCTCAAAGTGCTGTACAGAAACCCAGCCTAAAACCCCAAACAGCAAGCAATGCAGGTGAAGAAGCACGGTGGCTAGGAAAAACTCCCTAGAAAGGCCAAAACCTAGGAAGAAACCTAGAGAGGAACCAGGCTAAGAGCATCAAATTTAGTGCTTAGTCACAACATGATGACACAAAGTTCTCCACTCACGTTCCTCTCCACCTCGATGAGGCGGTCCTTGACCCTCAGCAGCTCCCTGGTGGCCTCCTGGCTCTCCCACTGCCATTCGCTTACCGCCCTGTCACTCTCCCTCTGAGGGGTGGGGCTACGGGCCGCATGCTCCTCCTCCTCCCTCTGCAGCAGGGCTTCGTAGTTCAGACGTACCTGTAGGGGGTCAAGATCAAAGGTCAGATATTGCTACTGAGCGAGGCCATTTTTCAACTTCGGACTTCAATATGCTTTGACAAAGAATTCCAATTTAAAAGTGAATGAATGTAGACAAGGTATAGTTTCCCTTTGAAACCGAGGAACTTTAGGCCAGACTCACAGTCTTGAGCTCTTGACGTAGCTGCTGGTTGAGGGTGGAGGACTCCTGCAGACGAGCCTCAACGGCAGCCATCTTGTCTTCTTTGATCTGCAGGGACCTCTTCAGAGACGACTCCAGCTCAGACTCCAACATCTTGAACCTACTGGGGAGAGGGAAATAAAATAAAGGGGGATTTAGAACAACACGTGGGGGAGGGAAAAGTAGACATATTTTTCTGTATTTTGTCACTGATTGTAATTGATTTCCTTGAGAAATAACTCACCAATCTATTGTCATATGTATAACACAGCCATTCAAACTTAATTGAAGATTTGTGTAACTATCACCTAACCCTGGTTTGTGGGGGGTAGACTAAATCAGTTGCATGAACCTCGCTGTGTCCAGTGTTTTACCTGTTGTCTGGAGTTTCCTCGTCACTCTGTGGTGATGTGTCCTGGTTGAGGACTCTCATCTCCAGCTCGTGGGCCAGCCTCTCCAGCTCATTCTCCCTCTGCTGGGTCTTCAGCTTGTCACTCACCAACTCCTACAGAGGAACGACGGTCAGACATATCCGCTTTTTGTATCATCACATATTTCAGTTCAGTGACTCCTCTTGCTGCCATGTAAAGCTCTTGTGACCAATTACTTATTTATCAATTACCTCTTTATCAGAGAGCTGTTAAATCAAAAACAATTTATATATATATATATTTATGACATGTGATCTAAATCTCCACGACTTCAAGCTCACTTATCTTGATTTTTCCATAAGGAAAAGTACAAATCTGTCATGTCAGGCACACTGAAATACATGAGTATCACACATAAGAAGCTAATGCTGATCTGAGTGGCTTCACCTCTCTCAGGGTGACCAGGGCCCTCTGGTTGATCGCTCCCTGCTTGGCCAGCTCTCTGTTATCCCTCTCCAGCCCCTTGACCCTCTCCTCCACCTCCTTCAGCCTCTCCACCTCCTTCCCCATCCCCCTGTTATAATTTCATAGAAATATAAACCATTTATCAGATGCTTTAATCCAAAGCAATTTACAGTACAGTCAGGGCACACATTTGTGTATATTATATTGTATATTAGATACATTTGTATACGAGTGCATACTTTTTTATACAGTTGAAGTCAGAAGTTTACATACACTTAGGTTGTATTCATTAAAACTTGTTTTTCAACCACACCACAAATTTCTTGTTAACAAACTCTTGTTTTGGCAAGTCTGTTAGGACATCTACTTTGAGCATGACAAAAGTAATTTTTCCAAAAATGGTTTACAAACAGATTATTTCACTTATAATTCACTGTATCACAATTCCAGTGGGTCAGAGGTTTACATACACTAAGTTGACTGTGCCTTTAAACAGCTTGGAAAATTCCAGAAAATGATGTCATGGCTTTAGAAGCTTCTGATAGGCTATTTGTCATCATCTGGGTCAATTGGAGGTGTACCTGTGGATGTATTCCAAGGCCTACCTACAAACTCAGTGCCTCTTTGCTTGACATCATGGGAAAATCTAAAGAAATCAGCCAAGACCTCAGAAAAAAAATTGTAGACCTGCACAAATCTGGTTCATCCTTGGGAGCAATTTCCAAACGCCTGAAGGTACCACGTTCATCTGTACAAACAATAGTACGCAAGTATAAACACCATGGGACCACGCAGCCGCCATACCGCTCAGGAAGGAGATGCGTTCTGTCTCCTAGAGGTTAATGTACTTTGGTGCGAAAAGTGCAAATAAATCCCAGAACAACAGCAAAGGACCTTGTGAAGATGCTGGAGGAAACCGGTACAAAAGTATCTATATCCACAGTAAAACAAGTCCTATATCGACGTAACCTGAAAGGCCGCTCAGCAGGGAAGAAGCCACTGCTCTAAAACCACCATAAAAAAGCCAGACTACGGTTTGCAACTGCACATGTGGACAAAGATCGTACTTTTTGGAGAAATGTCCTCTAGTCTGATGAAACAAAAATGGAACTGTTTGGCTATAATGACCATCGTTACGTTTGGAGGAAAAAGCGGGAGGCTTGCAAGCCGAAGAACACCATCCCAACCGTGAAGCACGGGGGTGGCAGCATCAACTTGTTGTGGGGGTGCTTTGTTGCAGGAGGGACTGGTGCACTTCACAAAATAGATGGAATCATGAGGGAGGAAAATTCTGTAGATATAGTGAAGACATCAGTCAGTTATAGCTTTGTTGCAAATGGGTCTTCCAAATGAACAATGACCCCAAGCATACTTCCAAAGTTGTGGCAAAATGGCTTAGTACAACAAAGTCAAGGTATTGGAGTGGCCATCACAAAGCCCTGACCTCAATCCTATAGAAAATTTGTGGGCAGAACTGAAAAAGTGTGTGCGAGCAAGGAGGCCTACAAACCTGACTCAGTCATACCAGCTCTGTCAGGAGGCATGGGCCAAAATTCACCCAACTTATTGTGGGAAGCTTGTGGAAGGCTACCTGAAACATTTGACCCAAGTTAAACAATTTAAAGGCAATGCTACCAAATACTAATTGAGTGTATGTAAACTTCTGACCCACTGGAAATGTGATTAAATAAATAAAAGCTGAAATAAATCATTCTTTCAACTATTATTCTGACATTTAACATTCCTAAAATAAAGTGGTGATCCTAACTGACCTAAGACAGGGAATTTTTACTCGGATTAAATGGCAGGAATTGTGAAAAACTGAGTTTAAAAGTAGTTGGTGTATGTACACTTCCAGTTTCAACTGTACATGTGATCCTAGCGAGAATCAAACCCACAACCCTGACGTTGCTAGCACCCCGATCATACCATGGTGACCATTAGCATCATACCTGTTCTCTCTCTCCAGACTAGCCACCCTCAGGTTGCTCCCGTCCAGGGTAGAGTCCTGGATCTCTGCCTGTTGCCTCAGCCTGCGGTTCTCCTTCTCCAGCCTCCTCTTGTCTCTCTCCAGGCAAGAAGCCTCCTGCTCCAGGGTCTGCTTCTCCTGACCTAGCTGCTCCATGCGCCGCGAGGAGATCCTCAGCTCCTCCAGCCCAGCCTGCAGGTTCTGGTTCTCAGCCTCCAGCTCGTGGACCTCGGCCTCCAGCCGATGGAGCTTCCGGCCTGGAGGTGAGTGGATGTATGGATGGAAGGGTGTGGAGGTGGGGTGGATGGATAGGTGGTTGGATGGATGGATGGATGGATGGGCATGCGCGTGGGTAGGTGGATAAAAAAATAAAAATAATTCATCACCAATCATCAATTATTAGGTTAGCTGGCATACAGAGCACAAAAATCAACAAGCAAATGGATCCCTGAACAAATAAAGAGCATCACATTGCCCATTCAATGCCCCTGTATCTAACGCAACAGAGCCAAACGCTACAAAGAGACAGCAGTACCACAACATTCTCCCAGAAGACCAACCTGTGTTGTCCAGGGCAGCCTGAAGCCGCTGGTTCTCTGTGTCCAGGGCTCTACACTTCGCTTCCAGACGCTCTGTGTGCTTCGTGGATGAAGAGGAAGCCCTCGTCTGCAGCCCCGTGCTTCTGTTCTCCCGACGTGGACTCTTGTTCTTAGAGCAGGGTGAGGTATCACGAGTCAGAGACACTGAAGCGCCTGGTTGAAGGAGATTGCGGGTGTTGTCTTTAGCTTCTGCTTCCAGGTCAGCCATGGGGTCACTCAGATCGCAAGACTCTCCGTCTTCGAGTTGGCCTTTCTCTTGCTTCTGAAGATCCATCTTCTCCTTGAGGGTCTCGCTCTCTCTCTCCAGTCGGTCAATCTCTCCCTCTAGGTCATCCGACACTCCGTTGCATTTTGGGTCCCTGTGATGTGATGTGTCTATGTCAATGTCACAATCCTCTTTGATGACCAATTCAGACTGCTCCCAGGAGGTGTTGTCTAAACTGCCAAGGTACTCTCTAACCACCTCAGCCTAATAAACAAGGAAACACGACCAAGATTTTCACATGGAAATAGCACCGTTCACTGCTATAGTTCAATAGAGTCGCCGGGAATCCGAATGTGTGGGTTGATGGTTGTATGTGTGCTCCCTGAGCAGCTGTGTGTGGCTATTGTGTTCATGTTTGTGTCGTGGTCCCTGGCTAGTTACCGTGTTCTTGGGTCGCTGGCCGTCCCTCCGCGTGTGCTCATGGTTATGGTTGTGCTGCGGTCCCAGGCTGAGGTCAGCAGCTCTCAGTTCCTCTATGGTCCTGAGCAGGCTTTGGTTCTCTCTCTCCAGCCTCAGCAGACGACTCCTGGTCCCGTCAACCACCTCCTCACCCAGAGACTTCTGACCTGAACACAACCATCAGACCGAAAGGATGACAGGAATACGAACTAGCTGTTACATAACCTCCACTGTGAACAGACAGGTGAGATAATGACTGACTGACTGAATAATCTATTTGAAGTTATCCTTTTTGTGCCATATAGAATAGCCCATAACGTTAGAATGATATTTCACATGTCACTTTTCTTCCCATAAGAACCACAGCTCCCACAGGGCAGAGGAAGTGGGTAGAAAGAGTCTGTCAGCCTTTACCCTGTGAGTTGTCGGGGCTCCTGGACAGCTGCTCCAGCTCCCATCCCAGGTGCTGTGACTCCTCCATGCTCCTTCTCTGGGCCAGCTCCAGGGCCAGGTTCTCCTCCTGCAGCTCCTCCATGCGCCTCCTGTCCACCTCCTTCTCCTGGGAAGGGCCGAGAGAGAGAGAGAGAGAGAGAGAGAGGACGAGGGGGAGATGACGTTGTTATTCTAAAGATATTCAACTTCCTATTTCTCGATCTGATCTTCGTTGAACGTATGACCTTTTGACCACGGCACACACATGTCCCCAACATAATCCAAGCATGTATGATCCTCTTTGTCCATCAACCTGTTCCATCGCATGTATCTTCCAATACACATCCTCCCCTGCACTAAGACCAGTCCCTTTCCCATCCTTCCCTTAACCTTTAACCTGTTTCCCCTCAATGTTGATATTGACCACCGTTTACATACATGTAATCCACTGCATAATACTCCATGTTTTCTACCTGTTCCATGACGTGGACCCTGACGTTGAGCAGCAGACTGTGTTTCTCTAGCTGGTGTAGTTTATCAGAGCGGGCCCTCCACCCCTCCAGCTGCTGCTGCAGTACAGCCTTGGTCTCCAGCAACACAGAGTTATCCTCCTTCAGCTCCTACAAGATGAGATACAAATCAAGGCTGTTACAAACAAAGAAACCCCTGTCGGGTACATGATAACAGCAGATTAATGTCAATTGGTAAATGATGAAATACGTGAAGTATTGTTTGAGATCTAGCTAAGTTTTTTGCAAAGTGCGATAACAGTCATTTGTAAAACCTTAACAATTGATTTGAAATATTAGTAGCTGTGGTGCTTTGCATTCTGAAACGTTCTGATATAAATTTAACAGTGGACAAAATGCACATTTGAAGGTAAAACCGCATTTTGTTTTCATTGTGGCTGTTTATCATGCTATAGTCTGAGTATTGAATGTGTTTCTCCGTACGCTACCGTACCTCCACTTTGGCCTTGTAGAACTCCATGTTGTGTAGCTTCTCGCGGTATCGTCCCACCTCGCTCTCCAGCTTGTCAGCCCTGGTGGCCCTCTCTCTCAGGGCATCCAGCTCGTCACGGTACGTACGGGCTGACCGGGCCTCCGCTAGCAACACAGAGTTCTGATACGGACACCGACACGGGAAAGGGTTTTAACATACATGGGACACCGTCGTGAGGTAAATATACGGACACCGACACGGGAAAGGGTTTTAGCATACATGGGACACCGTCGTGAGGTAAATATACGGACACCGACACGGGAAAGGGTTTTAACATACATGGGACACCGTCGTGAGGTAAATATACGGACACCGACACGGGAAAGGGTTTTAGCATACATGGGACACCGTCGTGAGGTAAATATACGGACACCGACACGGGAAAGGGTTTTAACATACATGGGACACCGTCATGAGGTAAATATACGGACACCGACACGGGAAAGGGTTTTAGCATACATGGGACACCGTCGTGAGGTAAATATACGGACACCGACACGGGAAAGGGTTTTAACATACATGGGACACCGTCGTGAGGTAAATATACGGACACCGACACGGGAAAGGGTTTTAGCATACATGGGACACCGTCGTGAGGTAAATATACGGACACCGACACGGGAAAGGGTTTTAACATACATGGGACACCGTCGTGAGGTAAATATACGGACACCGACACGGGAAAGGGTTTTAACATACATGGGACACCGTCGTGAGGTAAATATACGGACACCGACACGGGAAAGGGTTTTAGCATACATGGGACACCGTCGTGAGGTAAATATACGGCAAAAGTTCTCTCAAGTGGGGAGAGGAAAATGCTGGGAAGTAGCTCCTGCCTTATAATAAATCTACAGTTTAAACAAAACTATCTACACTGTGTTTATCTTTTGAAGATTAAAGTCTTTGAATTTCACTGAATGTATGAGAGGTTTCCCTGACCATGTAACCCAGTTGATGTAGAACCATGTTTTAGGCATGGAAATAAATAGGAAATCTCTCTTTCTCCTTTCAGGAAAACAGATTTAGGAACTCAGGAGATCAAGCTGCAGCTTTCGTACTGTTGTAGAAAACTGTCACTAGCTAAACACTAAGGCTTTATCTACACTAAAGCACAGTGTACATTCATCTGAATAATCTCTGATAGCAGTAAGGATACTGTGTGTCATGTTACTGAGGGTTAGAGAGGAGGTCCATGTGTGTGTGTCTGTGTGTGTGTCTGTGTGCGTGTATGTGTGTGTGTGTCTGTGTGTGTGTGTCTGTGTGTGTGTGTGTGCGTGCGTCACTTCTCTCTACCTCCTGTTGAATCCTGTTGAACTCAGCCTCCATGTTCTCCAGCTCCTGTCTACAGTCCAGTACCTGCTCACTCTTCTCCTCTCTGAGTGGGAGGGAGGGAGGGAGGGAGGGAGGGAGGGAGGGAGGGAGGGAAAGAGATGGAGAGGGATGGTGTAAGTATGCAGAGCTTTTCTTAATGATGCCGCACAAACGCATGCACGCCACACGCACAGTCCCGACTTCTACCCCCCATCCACTCAGACAGATACAGTAGGTCAAGTCATACAGCCATTATATACAGCTCTTGGAGAAGACATTTAACATGTTCAATTTAATATTATATAAGAGAACCATTTGAAGAACCCCTTTTGGTTCCCTGTAGAACCCTTTTGGGACCCTTTTTTTTAAAGAGTGCAGATATGGGATGCCTGGCTCCTGCTTGCTTGGCCACATTCCACCACACACTGCAGCACGCAGACCATCACTTCCTCCACCCCCAGTTTCTCTGGGAAGTAGCAACATACTGGCCAGTACTACGGCATCCCATCCATTACTATTTTTTAGAACCCTAGGAGAAAAGCTTCTCTCGTACATGTTTTCTCACAAACCTATCACTTTGTTGACATCAAGTATGCACTACAACCTAAAGCATTTCTAGGGACAGAACAGATAGTGTTGGGTTGCATTATGAGGATACTGCTGTCAGTCTGGGGGCTTGAGTCAGCATATCCCAGTTAGACAATGAAAGCGATAAAAGAGAGAAGAGGAGGAGAGATGGAGGGCTGAATCAGGTCTGGGGGGTGGCAGAGGGCGAATGTGGGACAATGGCGATGCAAGGCCCTGGAGGTTCATGCCAAGGCAGGCCAGGGAGAGAATCTGGGCCAAACTATCCCCAGACACCTTCTCCTGTATCCGTTCAGGAAGACTCTCTCTCTCTCTCTTTCTCTCTCTCTCTCTCGACCGTTTGCCTTGTCTCCCAGCTCAACTGTTTAACCTCCAAACATATGTGGAGACAACCTGAGAAAAAAAAAAAGCACTTACAGAATTTGCTTTCAATTAATTCTTAAAAAACGAGTTGGTCTTATTCATGCTATTTCAAATGTACAGAATATAAAACAAGGAATTAAGGTGCCCTAGGGTGCTTTTGAGGTATTTAAAGAAGGCTTACATACAGTATATCCTCTAACGCTGGGTTAGGGAAATGACATATGTATCCTCTAAACACAATGAGCAGTTGGGTGGAAGATGACTCAGAAAGTCCTGAAGCAGTACTGCATTACTGTTGAAATGACAGATTGTGCCTTTCAAATACATTTATGCTTAGCCTGCATTCAAGATCTGTTTATGTCGTCTTGCCAACCCCATTGCTGTCATTGTCATGCCCAGGTTACTTTATGACCACTGAGTGGGAGGGTTGGGACTGGGAGTGTCCTTATCTGACTACTCACAGCTCCTGGCGCAGCCGTCTGACCTTGGCCTTGGAGTCGGCCAGCTCCACAGACAGGTGCTGGTGGGAGGCCGCCTGCTGTTGCATGCTGGGACAGTCACTGGGGGACTGGGCGCTGGGCGGAGAAGGTGACGGGGTGGACTCTCTCTCCTGCATTAGCTCTAAAATAGTCTGGGGTGGGGAGGAGAAAAGAACAGAGGGAGGAAAGATTAAAATAGGACAGGAAATGACACTCCTTCACCTGTCATTTCAAGTGCAACTTCCTCCCTTTCAAGTTCCTCCATTTCAAGTTCCTCCATTTCATCACAGATCAATATAAAAAGTCAATCAGTAACTACTGCTATAAAAGCCTAGTAAGACAATGCTCAAAGATATTCCATTGAAATACATTATCGTCAAATTACAGAATTTTATGGCACAGCAATATCTTGTATGACTCAGCAAGGTCAAACCTATAAACACTGTGCAGTGTGTCAACAGTGGCCCCTTCCTCCAGCTGTGTGTCTCTCTGGCCCACCCGGCCTACATAAGGATAACATAACACATTCATAACCCTTCATAACCCCTCCATAACCCATTTATAACCCCCTACCTCCAGCTGTGTGTCTCTCTGGCCCACCAGGCCCACATAAGGATAACATAACACATTCATAACCCTTCATAACCCCTCCATAACCCATTTATAACCCCCTACCTCCAGCTGTGTGTCTCTCTGGCCCACCAGGCCTACATAAGGATAACATAACACATTCATAACCCTTCATAACCCCTCCATAACCCATTTATAACCCCCTACCTCCAGCTGTGTGTCTCTCTGGTCCACCAGGCGCCTGAACAGGGTCTCCAGGTCCTCAGCACAGAGCTCGCTGGCCTCCAGCCAGTGGAGGTCCAGTACACTGTCCTGACTGTGGGTAACCTGACCAATCACAGGGAGGAACAGAGAGTTGCGGTCACAATGATTTACAGCAGCGTAGGTTGGTGAGGACGGGCTCGTGGTAAAGGCTGCAGCAGAACGAGTGGAATTTGATCAAATAAATCAAACACATGGTTTGACGCCATTCCATTCACTCCGTTCTCCCTATATATGTACCTCAAAGCAGTACGTGGAATGATACTGTACATAGGTACCACTCCATAATAAATTACCCTAAAAACATGTTAGTGTGTGTAGTCAAGTATAGTGAAATATTGTGCAGGTCTTTTAGCAGCATCTATGTGTGTTATTAGACACATCCTCTAATGTTGCGAAACACCCAGCACATGTGTTTCAAATGACAATGTTTGGACCATGTTATTGGCAACCAAGTAGGAGTGCCTCTGTGACTAGATTGGCTACAATGGAAGACTGGCAATGCAATGCCAGTTTTTCATTTTTCATTGCACACTGTACCCAATAAGCGCTTGATGATCGTGCTGTGTAACAGTGACAGAACACTGTGTATTGTTGTCACGCAGACAAGACAACACGTGCTAGAACGTTCCTTTGGTATTCGTTCCTGGGGAATCCGAAAGCCTTTTCATTTAGTTTGCATTGCTCGTGACCTGTTCAGAGTATGTAACATCTAGCACACTGAATCATGTGATTCAATCCCTGAACCTATCACACGTAGAGTACTGTCCAGTTTTATGGTCAATCCCTGGTCCCCTATCACACTTACTGTCCAGTTATATGGTCAATCCCTGGTCCCCTATCACACTTACTGTCCAGTTATATGGTCAATCCCTGATCCTATCACACTTAGAGTACTGTCCAGTTATATGGTCAATCCCTGGTCCTATCACACTTAGAGTACTGTCTGGTTATATGGTCAATCCCTGATCCTATCACACTTAGAGTACTGTCTGGTTATATGGTCAATCCCTGGTCCTATCACACTTAGAGTACTGTCCAGTTACATGGTCAATCCCTGGTCCTATCACACTTAGAATACTGTCCAGTTACATGGTCAATCCCTGGTCCTATCACACTTAGAGTACTGTCCAGTTATATGGTCATCTGCAGCAAAGAAAGATCTAAAAATTATCCAAATGGCTCCTAACAGGGCAGCCAGATTCTCTTCATTGATCTAACCGTATGAATATTATCCAAATGCATCAGAATCTCTCATGGCTTCACGTTCAAAACAAATTACTATCCAGTCTTCTGATTTTCTTTAGGAATGTTCTATTTTTTAAAAACATACTGCATTTTTCAGTCCAGTTATTACATACTAACAACACGCATAACCACCAAACCAGACAGGCAAATTCAGGGCAGCTAAAACAACCTAACCCAAGGACAAATCGCCTTAACTCTACAGTTTTATATAGAGCCATAGCTGAATGGAACTCTTTACCAATCCATATTTCTCAGGCAAAAAGTAAATCCACCTTCAAGAATAAAATAAAATAACATCTAATGTGATAGACCATATGACTGGACAGGAAATAGAAAGCATCAACTGAATGTTAAATGTGTTTCCTGTCAGGTATTTGAATTGTCTGTATTGTCTACTTGTTGAATGTTTGTGAAGACTTGATTGTGATTGTTTGTAATGTCTTGTTAATTGGTGTTGGACCCCAGGAAGATTAGCTAGCGTTACGGGGTTAGCTAATGGGGATCCTAATAAAAATTACAAAATGACCTATGACCTTAAATTCCATGTGAACTTCTATTACTTGGGGGAAATAATAACGTAATTTCTAATATGAACTAAATACAATGTGCTCCTAAATAAATACATGTGGGATAAATGTGATATAAAAGCTAACCATGTAGTCCTTTGTAGCTCAATTGGTATGTGGTGCTTGTGATGCCAGGGTATTGAGTTCGATTCCCGGGACCACCCACATGTAAAATGTATTTACACATGCCAAATGGGTTTATTATGTTGTTGTTAATTACTAAAAGCCTGGTGGTTATATAGGACCTTTAATGGATTATTGTAAAATGAATGTTTGTAATGCTTTTTTTAAAAGGATCATTATTTAAATCACAACACAGTTTGGTGCATGTTGTTATAAACAGTTTGCAAATGGCTAGCCTGCCCTTATCATGGCCTCGATGACTAATACTTCCACATAAGAGAAACATGCATGTTACTGAATGTGGAACAAGCTAGCCTGAGTCCCAGATCTGTCTTGCCGACTCTACTGCTGTCATTGTCACGCACAGACCAGGGACAAGCGCAACGTGGAACGAGATACTCTACCTCTTGGATATGAGCGGCTATTGCTGCTTTCGTGTCAAAGTCGAGGGTCTGGATGCGTTCGACGTACTCCTCTTTCTTCTCACACTGAAAACACACAGTGGGTATAGTAGATTAGGGTCTTAATGAGTGTGTGTAGCCTAGCCTGGGGGACGGACATCCTGTTGGTGAGGTGAAACAGGGGTCCCCCTCAAATCCTCAATTATGAGCCAGCTAAAACAACATCTTTCCATTTGAATTTCAGACAAATAAAAGCAAGCAAACACACACAACTACACACACAGTGACACACAACTACACACACCCCTCCAACTCCTCCTACCTGGACAGCACATCCCAATAAGAGAAGAAGTAATTTCTTCATTTCCTCCAAACTTTGCTCTGAGGAGAAAACCCCCAAAATACAACCCTTACATTAAATTCAGATTAAAGGAGATTCAGATGTAGTCTAACTTGATGCAGGCTGCTGTGTGAATTTGGGTCACTCATCAGGCCAGAGCCTGTCACCAAGGCTAGCACATCTATCAGACTGATGGTGTGCTATTGAATTACACATCTGCTGAAGATACAGACAGCGAAGGCCCTCAAAGTCTGTCTTATAAGAGTTTTGAGGTCAATTTATAGGGCAGCATTGCAAATTAACTGGTCTGGTTTGAGTTCAGTTTACTCATTTGAATAATTATATTATGTCATGGTATGTCATGGACAACAAATGGAAGGATGATACTGCAAACGCTAAGATGGTGTCAATCATCTTACAAACTGTACTTAACTATGCAGCACAGATACAGTTGGTATTTCTAGTCTCTCAACAGACGTGTGTGACTGGCAAACCAAGTCTACAGGTACGTTCGTCATTTGACCACTTACTCATAGAAGGAAAAGAATCCTGCAGCAACAGGAAATGTGAATTATTGTGTGGATTATAATTTATGAACATTTTTGTAGGGGTTGATAAAAATGTTGGGGCAAATCAAGTCGGACATTTTAAGTGGATATGACCAACTTTAAAAGCCTTTTTAAACATTGAATACAATAAAAGTTTGACATTTCCGGCAACAACAGGGTGATTAAATCAAGATGCTACATCTGTGGAACTATAGTACTACTGTAGTTATAGAATTCAACGGCCACCGGTAGAATTCAAAGGGTGTACTGTTATCTCTTTGGGTTTCTCAACAGAATGTAAGACGGTGTGGGCATGGTGGGTAAACACACCACAGTGAGGAGTCCTGCCAAGCACCAACACGCTGGGTAAGGGCATCATGATCAGCTGCCTCAGAGTCTCCTAGGAAAGAGAGAAAAGGGGGGATGAAAGAGGGAGTATGGGTACAGAAAAGGACAACGAAAGAGTGAGACAGGAGGACAAAAAAAACACTGTTGGGATCTGGCCAATGCTATCTGAATGAGTAGGGTTGGGATTGTATAGTCAGGCATTTAAATATGTCGACTTGGTGCCAACAGACGGAGAGGGACCAGAATGGCTGTAAGAAATGGCCAGTTTCTTTGGTGGTTCTTTATACATAAACCTTTCAGCCTATAATGCCAGTGGTGCCAAGGCACTTTCCAGTCTGGGGAATTGTTGACCAGACCCGGAGTTCAAATAAAATATTTTGTATTTTCTTTCAAATATGTAGCACATTTTATTTAGCCTGCGTCGAGTGCCAGGTGGGAGGGGTTTGCACTTTAGGGACTATTCCATTGGTTCCAGGGTAAGCTCAATCGAGCACAGCGAAAGTATTGGAAAGACACTAAATACTATTTGAACCCATGTCTGTTTGTTGGTCGCTACAGTGGCTAGCTAGGCTAATGTGGTGTGAATGTGTAATGCAGTGTTTAATTTCCCATTGGGAAAACCAGGCCCCCTCTTCAGTTCAGGAAACAATTAGTAAAGTCCCTAGTAAGAGAGTTCCAGTCTGGCGAGCCATGCAGCTGTGATGCAGTAAAATCAACCACTGCCATCCAACCAACCAGTAAATTTTTCCAGTGACCGCGACCCATTTCCAGTGAGGAATGTTCAAGGGACTGGGCTCTGGGGTCACTTTGATTTCCCCCTCGAGCTAAAATCTGATTATGAAGTGAAGTCAATTTTTCTGACTGCGGTTTATAGCAGAGTTGAGATAAAATCATCTCTTCAACCAGTGATTGGTGCACTACACACAAAATAAGACTTGGATCAATTTGACATAGAGATTACAGCTGCAACATTGCAGCTGAATATGACAAAAAATAATATAGCTTTAAAAATCCTGTCACAAAATGCACAAATCTAAGACTAACACAAACTAGGCCAATTCCATCCCAAAATAATTATGTTTAAATATGACAGAATTTGAATCTGTCCTGAAATGATAGTGTCTGGGAAACAGACTCCATTTGATCTCTTGATCAAGCATTGTAGCCTACATTACTGCAGAGAGAGGAGAGCTGCCGTCTTCATTTGCCATCTTAGCATACCTCCCAAATTTCAATCCACTCCTTTTTGACCGGGGCCCATAGGGAATTCTGAGGGGAATTCATTAGATATCTTGATTGTTCTTGGTGTTTCTTTCCTGCTTTTTTTTTTTTGCTGAGCAAGAATTAGAAGTGATTGAACTCTCCCTCCGGAATCCAAATCAAACCCTTGGGAAAGTAGATTGCTGGTAAACACACCACAGACCCTTTTACGTATAAACTACGACAATATCATTTCAAAAGACTATCAGTCTTCATGTATTTTTCTAGATGATGTACTGTAATGACACACTGTGTGTGCTGTGTGATGAGGGTTTGTACAAATGCATGCCCTGTAAATAAATACACACTAGAATAATTGTGTTTCATACAAACAAACTAGCTACATACATTCGGTTTCAAAATGATCTCCTTACTGGAAATATAACAATATAAAGTATGTCTCGGGGCTATCACACATTCACACTGTACTATATATTCTAACCCACCGGAAGAAAACCTTAATTCTCTATTTCCCAATCCCTACTGATCTTATGTCTGTATAATTGCTCTGTTTTTACATCCAAACCGCAGCATTAGACAGATAGACAGTCGTGACTGAAAGGGACTCTCTCGCTCTCTGTCGTGATCCCACCCAAATGGGTCATTCCAAAGCCTTGTAGGTCTGGCACAGGCATTACTGTAGACTGCCTAACGACACACACTGATGGCACAGGCATTACTGTAGCCTACCTAACGACACACACTGATGGAACAGATGTTTACATGATGGATGTGGTGATATTTAGGGCAGTCGTCTTAAGAAGAGCCTGGTTGACAGTCTGGTGGGTGGCCTGGTGGCCGACCAGATCAGGCCAGGGCCGTGGACCAGATGTGCAGAGAGCTGCTCTCCTCACTTAGAGGGTATTAACCCTTCCCATCATGCATTTCTTGAGACTGTGAGTGTGTGTGTGCGCGTGTCCCTTCCCTAGAATGAATGTGGTTTGACTTGCCAATCTTTCAAACTCAAATGTTCCACACAGTATAAAAGGGAGGAATGTTTAATGGTGGGAACATCCATAACTGTAACTCACTAGGTAATAGGTTTTGATTTGACGGATGAGAACGGTCAGGTTCAGAATCCTCTGACTGGGGTCGTTGTTCACTTTGTTGACGCTCTGAAGAGTCGCTTTGGGATTTCTGGGGAGAATGAAAACATTATAATAACGTTATAGCAACTTAATTACAACAACGTATTTCAGCTACAGCCACAAAGATGGTAAAGTGTTACCCGTGTGATTTCTGAAGGAAATGAAATGACATTAAATATAAATGCTATTTCTAAGATGTATTAGATGCTATTTCTACAGCCAAAGAGGTGGTGAGTTATGTGGTAAGCCAGGTGCTATAAAGATATAGTACATCTGACTAAATTTGGCTTTAACTCCCATCAAACCTGCTTCTAGCTCTCTCTGTTTCTCCCTCTTTTTCTGCCCCATTACATCATTCCCTCTGTCAGGCTCATGGCGTGATGAATTCACAGCCAAATGGTAGCTGCTCTCTAGCCATAGCATCAGCCTGCTCCACTCTAGCCTGGTCCAAGATCTGTTTGCTCAGTTTTTCTAACTCCTATGGTCCTTGACACGTGCGAGTTGGAAAGACAGCACAAACAGATCTGGGACCAGGCTAGCAACACTCCACTCTAGCACCTAAAAGAGCCCTCCCTTCACTCATCCACTCCCTTCCCAGCCATTTCAATTTCCCCAACGACTGGCAATCTGACTGACACAGTGACCTAAACCTATTTGGCCTCAGCCTCCTGTGACAGGTAGGATGTACCCTGGTATCTGTCCATGGCTGTATTCATTAGGTAGAAAATGGAAGCAAACATTCCAAAACAGGGAGGGACTACCTGAACTGGTCCAATAAGAAACACATATGTTCGATTCCCGTTGCAAAATGTTTCACTACTGTGAGCCCTAATGAGGATGACCCCACAGTCTCCTGTAGGTCTCTGAGCCACTACTGTCTCCCTCCCTGCCATCTGTCTCGCTCTCCACATAAAACTAAACACTATCAACAAGCCCCTAATCCAGAGGGTCTCCATGCAATCCAAGGGATTATCCTAAACCTAACCCACCGGCATGCCCCAGCATTGTGTGTGTGTGTATGTGAGTGTGTGTAATTAATGCGTGTGGTGTGTGTGTGTATGTATGTATGTGTGTGTGTGTGTGTGTGTGTGTGTGTGTGTGTGTGTGTGTGTGTGTGTGTGAGGTGTATTGTTTTTTAGCCAGACTGTGACAGACGCTCTTATCCCCAAGAAGACAGGATATGTATATTTGTTTGAACCTCTAGTTATTTGGGTCCCTTCAAACAAAACACATTAGTCCTAGAAATGGATATTACACACCCAAAAAGGCATGTACCTCGGGTTCAGAACTAGGCTATGTCTACCCATAATAAAAGCTGTTCTATGGGGTTATAGTGCCTTTTCATTGGACAGCCTGGGTCTAACAAACCCCCCCCGCCACACTGATGACTGTCTGTCAGAGGGGACATCAGTTTGTGATGATTAGGTGGGTGATGATGATAATTCTCCCAGCCATAAGGTACCCCAACAATAAGCTACTCAGTAAGCTCTTGAAGACTTCCTTTAAGACTTTGATGGTTATGGACCTATTTTGTCCCAGATCTGTTTCGTAATGTCTTGTCAACTTCGTCGCCGTCATTGTCACATCAGCAATGGGACCTGGAAAGACGGCACGAAGTGATCTGGGACTCAGACTCAACCTTTTCTGGAAACCAATTAGAAACGTTACAGTACATATTCTTGACCGAGACAGACAGACAGACAACAATGAACTCCTTCAGCGCAAGTGAGTGACAGCATCTAGTTAACAAGAACTTCAGCAGCTCTGTGCTGTATTAGTAACAGCTGTATCCACTAGCCAACACGCAGAAACAGACAAGAACACAACTTCATTCTGAAAACACAAAATTTCAGGCAGAATGACCCTGACCGACCCAGCACAACTTAGAGTTCTAAAAATAGCATTCCTAAAATGCAGCTAAATTCTGAGAGGACTGGAGTACAAACAAGTTAAGTGTTATATCACTTTGTACAGAATGGAGTCAAAATGGAGTCAAAATGGTGTCAAAACAGCCTGGTCCCAGATCTGTTCTTAACTCCACTGATGTCATTGTCACACCAAACATGACCACTACTGACAAGGAGTTAGCATGATAGCAGAGAAACTGGCACTCAGATTATAGTCAAAATACAACCAAGTTAAATATCCTATTATTATGTAACGTCTCTCCTTATTAGCATGGATGATCACAGCAACATTGTGAGCAACACTGTAGCTTGCGGTCAGATGAACAGAAGCGGGTGATAAGCCAATCATTGACGTGGGCTACTGGGTCAAAATGTGTCAAATTCCAGCTACACTAACTGTTTTATCTGGACAGTGCTGCTCATTGGCTTGGATTAGGCTACACCAGGCCGGCATAGAGCCAACTTCCTTATTGGCTGCAGTGCATAGGGCAAAATGTGCAACTAAACAAAACAAAAACAGACTAAACTTACATTTGAATCATGATCTTGTTCAAAATGACCCCATCCAGTAACTCGGAATAATCCAATGTCATGTTCGCATCGTTTTGCCCAAATGTCTTCACCTAAAAAAATAAATAAAAAAAAACAGAATGATTTGCTTATTAATAGGAAAATCAACGCCACGGACATTTATCATAGCTACATTTTTAACATGCAGAAGGGTACTTACCCAAATGACAAGCGGGCTGAGCATAAATTGCTCCAGATGGGGAAGAAAAACCTCGCTTGCCATCTTGATCGGTGTCCTTGATGATTGATCGATCCTTATTCAGCAAAGCATATTGGATTTGATGATGACTTCTGTAGACGTCAAAAGAGAGATCGTTTGCTTGATAAACAGAGAACACTCTTTATTCAAACATTCGTCCTATCCCTAGAGGTGAATGAAACGCAGGACACAGCCACTGTCACCGTGGGAAAGCCTGCAGCATTTCTTGTGGTCGGCAAAGATCCCGTCGCTTTAGTAAAACTATTTGAGAATTCAAGTAGCTCCCTGCTGCAGCCGCAGTGAGACTGCATAATAACCCCGTACGCACTTTTGTCGCTAGTACACAAACTAACATGCTACATCATTTGTTTTGAAAAGATGTCGATATGTAGCCGTGGACACGCATTGTTCAAAAAAAATTCCATTGGCATTTCCCCCGCAAATGTATTATGTCACCTACATCCCTTGGAAGATCCATTCCCTGCTGCTGCAAAGGCATCTGCAGGCAGTCAGGTGGCACATACCTAACCTTACCTCCCTCTTTCTCTCCACTCCTCACTCTCTTTCCCGTACAAAAACACATGCACGCGCGTATCAGTATCCACCAGCTACAATTTGACGTTCTGTTGCGGGACACTCAACCTACGAGTGACGCAGTGCCGGGAAAGTAGCTACACTAAGTGTGCAAAAAAAGTTACAATGATCTCTCACTGAATACATCGTATCTGTGCACCGGTCCGTATCTGTGTCATGACAAAACGAGACTGATAACACACTAACCTCAGTCAAACCATCGCACATCCCTGATGCCACCACCCATGTCAAATAATCCTGAGTTGGTGCTAATCCGCAGGAGCAAAAAGTGCTAATAGAGCTGTCTAAAATATCTTTGACCTTAATCTGTTGCCCTGACAACGGCACCCGCCCACCCCACCCTCTCCATCCCCTCCTCTCATCATCGCTGGGAGGGGCAGGTCCTTTTTCATCACAAAGCGACCATAAACAACACAGGGATAATGCTAAAGCCACGCAACTCTTCACTAGAAGAAGCAGGAATGGAAAGCACGTTTCCCATTCCATATCACCACCATAGGCTACATAAAGGCTATTCCCTTATAACAAAATATAATTTGGACAGAAAAAGTGCAAAACATTGTATAATGCAAGTTGAGGGGAAAAAACTATCAAACGATAGGCCCCATTACATGTTTATAACAATTTACCACACGACTAAGCCTAGGCTGTAATTTCAACTTGAATAGTCTATAATAAAACTTACTAAAAATGTTGATATCAAACTTTGCGGTCAACATACAACTAACTGAACATGAAAAAGTAATCCTCATCTCTCATTGAATCCATTTACACAGTGTCAACCCAGAGCCATTTGATATCTAATATAATACTATAGCACCATCATGTGTTCAAAATAAGTACTACCACACGCCTGATGTTGCTTCATGTGGTGCCCGGCACGAACGCAAGGCACGTGCCCTGGGCCCCGATCTCCAGGGGGCCGCCAACCAAATTATCATACACAACTTTTTCTTGTTGGGGGGGAGGAGCGTATGATAGCAAAATCGGTAGAATTGCAGGAAATTATCTATAAACTGCTGAATTCTTTCTCAGCCTCATGGCAAAATGTGTAAATAGTAGGCAATTTACTTTAAAACTGCAACATTTTCTCATAGCCTCATGACAAAATGTGTAGAATAGCATTATAAAACATAGATTTTAGGCATGAAGTTAACTGTCCCCCCCCCAAAAAAACAAACAAAAAAAACAGCCCTGATGGGAATAACAGCCCTGATGGGAAAAGTAAGCCCCATGGTTCATTTTCCTACACTTCTCCCCTTTACTAGGCCGAAGTGGTGGCCATTATATCCTTTGTTTTCTGCTACTTCCGGTTGGAATTGTTTCAGAACAGTGGAAATAAGGATGAGGTATCGTTTTTATTACAGTCAAGTATAAAATAAGTTCACATTATATTATGAATCAACAAGGCGAAACTGTATCATAAATATATCATAAATATAGTGTACATTCCATGTATGTTAATGAATCATTCCTACTTGCATAGGCCTACTGGCTTCTGTATAATGATATTCTTCTGTTCTAGGTTAAATTATCCTCTTCTCCTTGAGCGTGTATGTGTACTGAGAAGGAGGAGGGGGGGGGGGGGGGGGGGGGGGCGCTGGGCATTTTGGCAGTTCCCCCAAAAGGCATGCCATGCAATTGCACACAGGTAACATCCTACCAGTTATATTGTAATTTGTTTATATGACAATAAGTCTAGAAAGAGAGGTCGTCTCCATGTAAGCATGTGAAATATAATTAAGGTAAAGCATTTTATGTTTACTATGATTTTTTTAGTGGTTATATAGATTATTAGAAAAGGTTAAAATACTGAGGTATTCTTGTCAAACTGAATGCATAATCAGACAATACAAAATGCATACATACTTCAGTGTGTGTAAATGTAGAGGTCCTGAAAGAAATGACACCATTAGAATAGTCGTTTATGTTCGACCTCCATGCCGCTCATGCGTATAATAGTGCATATAATGGTCCACATAACCAGATTTGTGCATCTTCGGGGTAATCCATATTTGGCCGTCATCAAACATGGGGTGCATTCATTAGTACGCACCACAGCAAACCGCAGCAAAACGTTTTGCAACAGAAACATTTTTGCTACGAAAACGAGAGTTTCATATTGGACAATTTTAACTCGGTCCCACCCCCTTTCGGCCTGTTTGCGTCAGTTTAGTTCCTAGTGAATACACCCTTGTTTCATGACAAGTTAAAGGGAAAGTTGTGCTGATAGTTTATTAATAGGGGTCGTTAGACTCATTCCAGGTCTCTTTGCCCTCCTTGTTATCCGTCAGACTCTTGACCTCTGGTTGTTGTGGAGGTTCCTGTATTTGCTACCCTCTGGAGTCCTGTTACTGGCCTGTAGGGTTTTAGCGTAGCGCGAATGCCAGTCTCTCTCGAATACAGCCTTCACCTGTTCCAGGAATGTGGCGCCCCTCTCCTTGAGAGTTTGTGTTGGTTTGATGACGAGTCCGGTCCCAGCGTTATAGACAAACTCACTCCCCACCCAATCGTGATTACCTGAGGAAATAGAGGCAACGCACATCAGATATCATACCATTGTGCCATGAGCAAGGTACTGCATTCCAAACTAGCTCTAGGGAGTGCTGAATTGTGGTTGGAACCTTTGCTAATCTCCAAAATGTGTGTGTGTGTGTGTGTGTGTGTGGGTAGGGGGTTTAAGAGTAAAGGATAATATGTCTTCTCCGTATCAATATTTTTGTATAATCAATGATACAGTAGATTCCCAGTGACATCTGGATCACTGACCTATGTACACAGCACTGTCGGTCACCATGTACTTATTGTGGTTGACTCCTGGTTGACTATTAGCCATCTGCTCTCTCCTGCTAAAAAACTTCTGCAGGAATAGAAGATTAAAGTCATAAAACCAAATTGATATCCACCGCAACAGAGGCAATGCTAGTGCACTGTACGGCTTCAAGTTGCTTTAAAACTCTATGAGCCATCATGCATCTGAATTCCTGAGCCACTTTATTCTGAAAGGAATATTACAGTCCAAGATCAATGTTTTTAGAAGTTTTAGAAGTAGTCAAAAGTACTCTAATGTCGAGATGAAATCACCCACACCCTTGATTGTGTAAAACCAGCTACAGTACGTGGTATTTTGGAGTGTAATATACAGTACATCTCTTTAATAGGCCTTTCACAGTCTTTCTTTTCATTCACTCACCACTTCTAGGGAGCAGTTGGCCAGCTCCATGCACAGTGACTCGAGGGACATCACGAAGTTAAAGGTGAGCGGGTGGGTCTGCTTCCAGAAACTAATGAGCATGCGAACTTTGACCCCTCGCAGGACCACAGCCTCACGTATCATCTCATCGATAGGAGACCAGTATCTGTGTCGATGGAAGGGTCACAAAGTCACAGGAAATGAGATGCACAGCAGAGGACCACAGGGTGTTAGAAGAACACGTTGAGCCACAATCCTTCATGTGTGTTTCAGCCAATGGCACCCCTGCCACTTGGTTTGCTACAAAGCGGAGGGTTTGGGCTCTCAAATTCATAAATCAAGGCACAGATGCAAACTACGGCTGCGCTCAGATTGCAGATTGCAGAAGGTATAGCTACAGCTTGTATGACATATATTATGTCATTGGTCCCACTATAATGAGCACATTGTGAAAAGATGAATAGGCTCATTATTGGATATTAGGAAGCATCACCTTGAAACTAAAGACCCTCCAGACCTTCTGGTGAGTAGGGGAAGGTAGTCTGTGACAGAGATGTAGATGAACAACTTGGCCTCCTGCATCACATGCTGTATGACATCTATGTCCTTGGCCCGATCCTTTGGACAGAAGAGGTCAGGAGAGGTCTGAGGAGGGAAGGAAGGAACCAAGAAAGGAATCATAATCAAGATGAGAACACACATTCAAATGATTCAATTTGACTTGTTTTGATTGCAGGTTATATTAAAGACAGTCAACTGTTTCAATAAGTAGAGCTTCAGCGTTTCATAGCTTCACTTTATTACTGCCTTCTATGTGACAGCCTTTTAGCCTGTATTTCACACTTTCAAAACAAAGGTTATTTTCCAATTTCCCATTTCCTACATTTTAAGCAGTATCAATACTTAACATAGTCTGAGACGTGGGGGGGGGGGGGAGTAGCGGGCGAAACGAGGACGGACATAACCCCAACATGCGTCATTGTCAGAAGTGAGCTGAGGGGAGCGGAGGGGAGCGGAGGCAGAGGAGGAGGGCAAGGTTTTGCCAACAGCAGCATCACAGTAGGACGCCGTACCATCATTACTTCCTGTTACGATGATGAATGTGTTCTCTGTAGCTGATCAACACATCATCCCTAGGGGGATGGAGAGATTCATTACTGTCAAATTAGACGCTGACGCGTCCAACGGAGACGTTTCATTTGTTTCTCTGCGTAACATTTACATGATTAATCACCCGGATGGGTGTCGGTTTAATAATTGATAAAGCAATCTGTTATGGGTGTCATAACGTTTTGTAAAGATTTTGTCCATCTAGTTCAGGACATTCTAGGGTACAAGAACCTTTTGTAAATATCAGCTGCATGGTCAAGTAATAATATGTCTAGTAAAACTGATTGTGGGTAGTTATGGTTAGGGTTAGGGCTAGTTAGGTTTGGTTAGGGTTAGTTAGGGCTATGGTTAGGGTAAATTAGTGTAAATTAGGATTAGGGTTAGTAAGGGTTATTCTACTCCATTTCAACAAGAGTGAAAAACATAACTCCAAAACTCCTATAGCAAGACAATGTTATGGTTTGTAGACCAGTGGTGGCTGGTGTCACTATACATCGGAGGACAGGCTCATTGTAATGCCTGGGATGGAAGAAATGGAACGCAGCCCGTACTCCGATTCCTCCCTCCACCAGCCTCCCCTAATCTACTCTATGTAATACACAGTACATAACAAAGAATCCTCACCGACACATAAGCGGTAACCTCTGTATCATTGAGGTACAGCGTTACGGGGTTGTCCTTGCCGTAGAGGGCCGTGACTCTCTTAGACCAGATAGAAGGGACGTAGTCTCTGTACTGGAGCTGCCAGTAAAAGGAGAAGACCCTATGGAGGTCTATAGCCAGACAGCTGCAGTTATAAACCAGCACCCCCAACTCCTTCCTCTGTGGAGAGATGCAGAGAAGAGACGGAGGGAGAGGAAGAGGCAATGTGGTTGACAGTCTGGTTATTAAAGGGAGAATGAGTGTGTTGACTGGACGGCTGAGAGACTCCTCAAACACACTAGTTATGTGCACTATAAGTGAATACTTGTCTGATGAAAACATTGTTTGTTTCAGTGTTTGTGGACTATATACCTGTTTATTTCAGCTGACAAAGACTGCTGACAGCTCATTATTGCATGTACAGGACCTTGAGAAATTTCTGTTCTCTGCTGACATTTCTGCTAGAGTGTGTAGATTTCTGTTGTCTTGCACTGTGTGTGTGTGTGTGTGTGTGTGTGTGTGTGTGTGTTGACTCCTCATTGGCCAATATGTTAATTACATTCAATGGGAGTTCTACCACCAGCTGGCATTACGGCATGAAAGTGCCAGGTAATCACTTCTCTAATCACTAATGGACTAGATCAGGGTTTGCCAAACCCAGTCCTGGGGCCCACCCTGGGTGCACGTTTTGGTATTTGCCCTAACACCACACGGCTGATTCAAATAATCAAAGGTTGATGATGAGTTGGCTATTTGAATCAGCTGTGTAGTGCTAGGGCAAAAACCAAAACATGCACCCAGGGGGGACCCGGGACCGAGTTTGGGAAACCCTAGTCTAGAACTGGTACCTTGGACAGTGATCGCCAGTCCATGCTGGCACTGCCAATGAACACATGCTTCCTATCAACAACCCAGAAATTGGAGTGCAGTCCGCCTCTGGTCAGAGCTGACATATTCACAAAGCGAACCTCGGCACCTGCAGGGGGAAAATGAAGTCAGGGAAGAAGAATACTTTATTGTCCATTTTCTTGGAGAGAATGGAAATGGGTCTTTTTGCTTAATCAGCCCAACTCCAAGGGATTGGAAGCACAGGGACGGCCTCAGTGTAGAACCCCAGGAGCAGTTCAGAAGGGAGCAGTAAAGCACCTTGCTGAAGGGCACAACCTCCAGACAAACATTTAGGCTTCTAAAGCCCTGTTTCTATTGGCCCCTTAAATCACGGCCACATTCGAGAAGAAAGGCCAATGTGGCCTGTGGCTGACAGAAAGACATACAGGCAGCCTTGGAGGCAGGAGGCAATTTGACAAGGAAGCAGTTAAGTTGGATCCATTTGCACATTCATGTTGTTTGACCTTGTGGACTCAAGTTTGCCGGAGAGCTCAAGGAGTGAGAGTGGAGCTCATACAGTGATGGATGTTGTATAAAATGTTGTATAAACTGGGTGGTTCGAACCCTAAATGCTGATTGGCTGACAGCGGTAGTATATCAGACAGTATACCACGGGTATGACAAAATGTTATATAAAGTGCTGTATCTGCTTTCCTTAAGATAAATATGAGACACTGTAGCCTACAGATGTAGGGTCTAAATTTGAGGACGTTTGCTACAGCAGGAAAATAATCCTGCAGCAAGAGGAAATTTGAATCATTATGTGGATTATAATTAATGGACATTTTTGTAGGGGTTGATATATTTTTTGTTAGGCCAAATCAAGTCTGAATTTTCAATGTGGAAATGATCAATTTTAGAAGCCTTTTAAAAACTCAAATGCACTACAAGTTTGCATTTCTGCTCTGCAGGAAAATTCTCCACAACAAAATAGTTATTCAATTAAGCTCTTACATCTGTATGCATAATTGGGCAAACACAGTACTATAGGCCATCAATGAATAACACATTGCTGTTTTTAAATATTATGTGGAGTGATATGAATGAAGTGTCACTTACCATGCTCTGTTAGTTTCTGCAGTTCAGCAGAGTCTGTGAGACTGCTGGCAATCTTCAATTTAACCTCCCGAATCTTGAGGTTGAGCAGTCTCTGGAACAGGAGCTGGCCCTGAGACATAAAAGGATATGTACAGTATGACTGTTATTATTCCCTCTGCTCGGTGAATGTCCTTATCCAAAGACTGTTGCAGGTTTTGTGTGGCTTAGTATCAATTTCTGCTGCTGGGCGCAATGCTGATATAATGGAATAGCACTTTGCCAAAGTAGAGCATTTGTAGAACGGTCCATAGTTTTATAGTTTGCGATATATGATGATGAAGAAGAAGAAGAAGTAGAATAAGATGAAGATGAAGGAGTGGCATTATTGTTACATGATACCTGTTTGCCAGAGTTGGGCCATGTCTCTTGGTCCCATGAGTTGAGGTTCCAGACGGGAGATACCACCTCCACTGAGTGCTTGGCCTGGTCCAACAGGCTGTTGAGACCTGTGGAGAGGGGCACGTGGGTTGTACCATCTACGGAAAGGGGGAGGTCCTCCGGAATGTTCTCCACAAGGACAATGCTGTTGAGAAAGCATACAGTTTCAATCATAAAAATCATGTACATAATTTCAGATCTCTGAAATCGATGATGCAGACATCTAAGACATATGTTTATGAAAGCATCTTAGGGCCTTGGAAGATTTTGACTCCTGTCAATTCTAACAATGTTGTAGGCGTGTGGATTTACTTGTTACAGATAGGTAGCCCTGCTGACTGTTTTGGACCTTTGTAATGACTTTCATTTAGCTAGCGCAAGTATTTGGTTCTGGGTTCCTTTATTATAGTTCCTGTACCTCTTACCGACAGTGTCTGTTACAGTTCTCTTCTGTGATTCCATCCTCGTCCTCCCCCCAGACGTCTACAGCGGAGAAGGTGAGAGCCACCAGCACAGCGAAGCAGCACAGCAGAGCAAAGATGGCTATGCACTTCTGCTGAGACTGGAAGACAGGGAGGAACACACATCATGATCATTAGACACCAAATGGAAGAAAATAGAATGAAATATGGATGACTAAAGTGGACTTCTGTTGGGACCGAAAGACAGAGAGACAAACACAACACATCAAATCAGGGTTGTGTTCATTAGGCAGCAAACAGACGTTATGGCAGCAAACAGACGTTAACAGACGTAATGTTTGTTTTCTGTTGCAAATACTTAGATATGGTGTGCCCTAGTGAATTCGACACAAATACTTGTTTTCCATTGTAAAATCATTTAAAACGTATGCCCTAAAGAACATTATCCACATCAACCCATAAATGCACCTCTCATCTGTCCCCTGGTAATTTGTTTACATCCCAGATCATGACTAATAGAAATGCAGCCAAGGGAGCAAAACTGACAACAAACCGTTTTTTAAAAGGAACCTCAATGGATTTATTAAATGCACCTCAATCTCTTCTTTCCTGACTAGGACTAATCTCAGCCAAGAAGCAAAACTGACTTGATGAACTATTGACAAGTCCATTAGGTCTCAGGAATTACACAACAAGAAAATCATCCTTCATTAGATTTGTATATCAATCATCAATACATTTGAATAGCAGTCAGGATTTTACGAATCAATAACCCAAATAGAACGTCATTGTACTGTGCAGTCAGACATCAGATGTGACAGAGGAAGGTAATGGTCCATATTTAAAGCAGGCATTGAGTGCGTCTGAGCCGGACATTGGATGTAATCAATTCTCATTGGAGGCTGCAAAGCACATTTCCTCGGCTGCAATCCTCCGGTGGCTAGCTCCAGGCATTCCAAATGAATGGGCTGAGAATAGAAGATGCTAGCTTACCGGTCTAATGGTAATATATTGAATATTGATGGTGGATGTCCTATTCTAGAGATCCTGCCATCCTCCAACACACGATACAGTATATGCTGCAGTGGAACACTTGAGTTTAGGTTGGAGAGGCTGTTATAACGCTCCATTGCATGGCATTTAAAAACAAACTATTAACATTTTTATATAGTGTCACATTTTGACTTGAGGACAGCTGAACTAGGCCCCATCTCTTTGATAGTCACGACACTTTGCAAACTGGTTCCTCTTGAGTTGAAATAATTTCAAATACTTGACCTGTGTACAGTATACAGTAGTCCTAAAAATTCTCAGCCACAAAGGGTGATCAAATGAAGATCCTACATCTTTAGGGGTCTTGTACTATATGGTCAGTTTTGAATGAGGATGTAGGGATCACAAGTCATTGATGAAATGTGCGTTTGGTCCATGGATTCCTTTTCCCTGGGGATCAACACACACACGGCCAATATCTCTCAAATCCTACTTTATGCTAAGAAGAAGCTGAGGGGACAAGTGAAGTGGAACAGTCTTCCTGTAATGAATACTCAGGGAGAAAAGGTGTAGATTCCCACACAGAGCACGGCAGGTGTTTATTTGGCCTTCGTAGAAGGCAGGAATCGTGGTCAAAGGCAGGCAATGGTCATTAACAGGCAGGAGAAACAAAACTAGGACTGAAGGCTATAACTGGTTCTCACAAACGAGCTAGGAGCATGCTTAGTAGAGTCAGAACAAACAATACCTCACAAAGGCACAAACAGAATGAACTGAACTAAATAAGGAGCTGATGAGACCAGGTGAGTAACTAACACAGGTGAAATCAATGAACAAAAATGAAAGACAGGGCTACGTTCAAGAACACGAAGAAACAGGGCTACGTTCAAGAACACAACGAAACAGAACACGAGGTTGACTAAGAAAATAAATACAGAACCTTACACTTCCAAACCAAAATGAAGGCAAATTTGATTCACAGAAAAACTATGTTTAAAGGAAAGAAAGAAGGAAAACACTGTTCTATTGAAGTAAAAGAACAGGGGCTTAGGTATGTAGTAGGGCCTTTCAACAGCTGCCCTACGCCCGCCTGAATTGTTCAGGCGCATCCAGGCTGAAAGGATTTTGTTCAACCTTAAACCGGCTACTTTGCTGTATTGAGACCGTGTACCTCTTTTTGGGGTCTTTTTGTTGTTTGTTAGTAGATGTAGTAGATGTAAATTACATGTTTAATAGTATAAGGGGTGGAACTTTGGTTTCAGAAGTGGGGGGACATCATTATCATCATTTATTTTGTATCATATATTTTTTTTACCCAATCCGATAAACACTCTAAACAGCCTACTCGGAGGCGTCCGCATGGTCCTAAAGTACGCCGCTGCCTCGTTTTGTATCACATTCCAATGATAAAACTGGGAGGACAAAAATGCAAACGCAGAATGTTGGGGGGGGGACATGCCCCAGTGAGAGTTGCGCCCCTGAGTGTAAGCATCTATTTTATACAACAGTATTGTGACGACACATCCCCTTGGGGGACAGTAAAGATGAACATTTTCTTCTCCTAGTGGGTTGGATGTATGTAGCTTTAATTGAGGGCCAAGTCAATGTGGTGAATGGTCAGAATTACAGATCTCTCTTCTGAAAGATATCCTCAAGAAGTACCCTTTTTTTTTTCATTTAAAAGTGCAGGCCGGCAGTTCTGTTTCGCTTAGTTCGACACTCCTGCAATCTGATTCTCTCGGTTGTTTGGCCCTTTGGCACGACTGTTGACGGTGCCTGTATCAGTGTTGCGCTGTCTGTGGCTGTCACCATCACATTATGTATTATCTTTCTCTCTTTTCTTCTCCCATTTTGTATTTGAATCAACATCCTCCCTTGGCCCCTGCCAGCTTGTTTACTGTCTATGGGTGAGGGAGCTTTGCCCTGAACCCTTCTTCCACAACTGTAGTTTTTTAAAGATTCTATGTAGTCAAGAATTTGCCACCATTACAACCAATAAAACTTCTGACAGCTAGATTTAGTATTTTCATCACCATCCCTCTCTGGCCCCTTGTCAGCTTGTTCAGTGCCTTTGGATGAAGGAGCAGTGCAAATGTCCCCCTTTTTCCAGCAGGTTTTTATAACTTCAAGTAGTCAGACATTTACCATCATTCACAACCTATGAAACTTTTGCCAGTGAAGCAAAACAAAGACTGGTCGAAGTCAGAAAAAACGATACAACTTTTGACAGCTAGTGAAACAAAAAGTGTCACTCCTCAGCTATAACATGTTGAGAATGGCCAGTCCACATAGAAAAATATTGTCAAGTCAATTTCAAACCCGGGCCATCATCTACTCTCCTCCCTGTCTGTCTCGAGCGCTCATGCGGAACGAAGGAAAAACAGCCCGGATGCACTTTGCACTCGTCTGTCGCGCCAAGGGAACGAGGGAACCGCTCCTCCCTTCAATTAATTTAGCGGAGTCAAGGACCTCGCCACGTTTCGCTGGTGTTAATACCCATGGGGAAATTCATCCGCAATAAATACAAGCCAGACCTGTCAGACACTATCCCGGCATAAACCCAGAATTACATTTTCTGGTATCATTTTTAATTCCACAGCAAAATGTTATTTAATTATATAATTTAAAAAACACTATTCTCGGTGACCAATTGTATCTGTATGCAACGAATTACAAGTAAAGCCTACAATTCTGGATATTATAATCAACCAATCAAATCTCATTATGATCAAGCATTAAAATCTCAGTGAGAAAAGTTACTCAGCCGAAATGAGCCAGTATGTTCTGTAAGGACATTAACACCCAATTCTGTACAATATAATGAGTAATAATGTACACAAATCATTCTAAATAATAAAAAAGGAAGGTGATGAAGGAGTACATCATTGGTCAATCTCAAACTCACCTTCATAGGCTCCTGTGGCTGTGTAGTTGGTGCTGCCATGAGTCCTTTAAACTTCACACACCTGGTCAACTAACGGTCAACTAATGGTTAGTCACATTAGACATTCTCCAGTCTCAGTGACCTAATAAACCATGACCCTGTCCTCACAGTGTCCCCTTGTCCTCATAATGCTGTTGCTCTGGTCCCGACAGTGTGTGTGATGCGTGGTGTAATCCGAGGTCTGTCCCGGTAAGCCCTGACATGGTCTCTCCACTTCCTCTCTGGCTCTTCCTTTGTGTGTTCTTCTACTCTGTCCACAGTGATAGTGTGAAAGTGTGCGTGTTTCGATGTGTGTGTGTTTGGATGTGTGTGTGTGCTCTCTCTACTCCCCTCCACACTGACAGAAGCAGAGGGAGAGATAGAGTAGGAACAGGACTGTGCCCACCCCTTCAGTCCAAACATCCAATGTGAAAGCTCTCTCCAAGCTGAGCCTCCTCCCTCCCTCCCTCCCTCCCTCCCTCCCTCCCTCCCTCCCTCCCTCCCTCCCTCCCTCCCTCCCTCCCTCCCTCCCTCCCTCCCTCCCCTCTTCTTCCTTCCAACCCGCTCCTCTCCCTTAATTTATTCCTTCCTACCTGCCCTGTGAAGCAAAACTCAACCGGCAGAAAGCAAATGGACCTTGCTAGTGACGAGAATGAAATCCCCAAACGTTCCCACTGGGTACATACCCACATACCCACTGGGCAGAAACTAAAGAAACATACCCACTGGGTATAGGGCAGAAACTTAAGAAACATACCGACTGGGTATAGGGCAGAAACTAAAGAAACATACCCACTGGGTATAGGGCAGAAACTAAAGAAACATACCCACTGGGTATAGGGCAGAAACTAAAGAAACATACCCACTGGGTATAGGGCAGAAACTAAAGAAACATACCCACTGGGTATAGGGCAGAAACTAAAGAAACATACCCACTGGGTATAGGGCAGAAACTAAAGAAATATACCCACTGGGTATAGGGCAGAAACTTAAGAAACATACCGACTGGGTATAGGGCAGAAACTAAAGAAATATACCCACTGGGTATAGGGCAGAAACTAAAGAAACATACCCACTGGGTATAGGGCAGAAACTAAAGAAACATACCCACTGGGTATAGGGCAGAAACTAAAGAAACATACCCACTGGGTATAGGGCAGAAACTAAAGAAACATACCCACTGGGTATAGGGCAGAAACTAAAGAAATATACCCACTGGGTATAGGGCAGAAACTAAAGAAACATACCCACTGGGTATAGGGCAGAAACTAAAGAAACATACCCACTGGGTATAGGGCAGAAACTAAAGAAACATACCCACTGGGTATAGGGCAGAAACTAAAGAAACATACCCACTGGGTATAGGGCAGAAACTAAAGAAACATACCCACTGGGTATAGGGCAGAAACTAAAGAAACATACCCACTGGGTATAGGGCAGAAACTAAAGAAACATACCCACTGGGTATAGGGCAGAAACTAAAGAAACATACCCACTGGGTATAGGGCAGAAACTAAAGAAACATACCCACTGGGTATAGGGCAGAAACTAAAGAAACATACCACTGGGTATAGGGCAGAAACTAAAGAAATATACCCACTGGGTATAGGGCAGAAACTAAAGAAACATACCCACTGGGTATAGGGCAGAAACTAAAGAAACATACCCACTGGGTATAGGGCGGAAACTAAAGAAACATACCCACTGGGTATAGGGCAGAAACTAAAGAAATATACCCACTGGGTATAGGGCAGAAACTAAAGAAACATACCCACTGGGTATAGGGCAGAAACTAAAGAAACATACCCACTGGGTATAGGGCAGAAACTAAAGAAACATACCCACTGGGTATAGGGCAGAAACTAAAGAAACATACCCACTGGGTATAGGGCAGAAACTAAAGAAATATACCCACTGGGTATAGGGCAGAAACTAAAGAAACATACCCACTGGGTATAGGGCAGAAACTAAAGAAACATACCCACTGGGTATAGGGCAGAAACTAAAGAAACATACCCACTGGGTATAGGGCAGAAACTAAAGAAACATACCCACTGGGTATAGGGCAGAAACTAAAGAAACATACCCACTGGGTATAGGGCAGAAACTAAAGAAACATACCCACTGGGTATAGGGCAGAAACTAAAGTAGCTGCAGAACTAACAGAATGTTTATGGTATTGATTCAACTGCACCTCCATCCACCCAACATAATCATGTGATGAACATAGGTATGCAGTGTACACAAATACATTATACATACAGTGTACTAAGAACACACACACACACACACACACACACACACACACACACATCAAATGATGTCATAATAGTATGTTTGTTTTCTACACCCTACAATTCAAGTTTCCTGCGTCATAATAATTTAAATTCAATCACTGCGCTTAAGGCCATCAACATCCATAACATCTCTCCACCAGCCCAGTCCCCTTTCTGCTCTAGTCTACAGTCTACAGAGGAAGATAAAACACTCTTGCACTCTGCAGTGCACAAAAGTGCATTCAAGGCCGCAGTGAGGAAGTGAGGAAGAATCAAGCATGCATGAAACTAAACCACTTCCAGCTTTCTCCTCACCTCTGTCTCTTTTTTTTATTCACAGGGAAACTTGGCATGGTTTAACACTAGCGAAGACTGAAGAGCATATGCTACCTACTGCAGGAGGCATAGGGGGTTGGAGCCCATAGGGAGAGAGAGAGAGAGAGAGAGAGAGAAAGAGCTGGTGCGGAGTGGAGAAGTTTAGTTAAAGTCAATTTACCTCAAACAACCTTGGGAGTGTGAGTAATACTTCTTTCACATCCATCTCCCCATCTTGACCCATCTATCTCTGCTAAGCGTCTGAGATCTCCTCCATAAAGTGGAGAAACTTGTCAGACTGACACTCTATACCAGCCACTTCAGGGATGTTCATATACACTAACCCAGCCTCCAGTATAAACAGCCGCATCCTCAATAGTCTCAGTTAAAGGAAGGTACAAGAGGAGGCCTGGAATCCAGGCTAAATCATCAATGACATAGAATATGAGAACAGGGCTTGACTCTTGTTTCAATACAATG